>NW_023270377.1:55520689-55550689 GCF_011800145.1 Mirounga leonina | reverse complement strand
AAACAAATAAAATCGCTTTGATTTAAATAACATTTATTTTACATGACCAAACACAATAAATAATGTAATATACAAAGCTTTATAATTATTGCACATTTGTAAAATATCTTACAGTGAGTTCATACAGCCAGCAATATTTAAAGCACGGAGACTTTATTTACAATTTTATTTTAATATAATAACCAGATCCAATGGACCTAACATAAGATGAATTTATGTTCATTTTACCAACCAGCATTCTCATCAATCATATATATTTTGGGGGGGGAATGTAAACATTATTGCCTAAAGTACTTTATATACATCTGATAGCTGATCGTTAAGAAAGGACTTTAACAATCTACAAAGGTAAAGCTGATAAAAGGGTACCATATTTTGGTTTATTTTATTTAGCCTTAAATTATATATTAGTATTTTTAATGTAAACTCAGTAACAGCTGGCATAATCAATATTTAACACAAGTAGTCTCATCTCTTCAAGGAAAAAAGAAAAAAAGCTGAGCTTTAGATCATTTCTATTTCATTAGGAAGTTTTCTGATACTTTATGGGAATATTTTAATAGAACCCAGGAGTTTTGAAATACTGTTTCCCCTTGAAATATTTTTCATTTCATGAAAATAATACATTCTCCTGGAAATGAATTTTTTCAAAAGTTTCCTGAAAGCCTATTTTTAGGAAATGAATTTTTAAAATCCAGTGTCTTTAAAATAACAAAAATATGTCAGAACACGAATTTGAAATAAATCACGGAATATAGTGCCAATGGGTATATATGAATGTGTGCGCATCTCTTACATATGCATATGTTTAAGAGAATGGATATATATGTATATACATACATATACATATATACATACATATATACACGAATATGTAGGTAGCACACCTACATTTTAATACACACACATACCCACTTTGTTGGGTCTAAACATGCACTAGCAAGTTATTTTAGGGCTTCAACTCTTCAGAAAATCTCATTATGTGAGGAGCGAAGTGGCTCTGCGGGGAGCATTATGGAAATATCTGGGCTTGATTTAATGAGGCTGTTCACACTGGTGGAATATCAACTTAACAGAGAAAAGTCTACCCAGGGCGTCCGAGTTACCAAAATGAAAATTGGCAATTGAGATGATAAGAACGTGGCTTTCTTCTGCGAAATCACTTCAGGTAACAGAGATAACATTAAGTAACATACATTCTATGCACCACGAACAATGTTTTATGTACCGAGTCTCTTATCCGTCTCTCCTAATGACTTCCCTTAGCGGGTTGTTAGTACTTGACAGCAGGTCTCCGTGCGGGGAACTTTTCTCCAATTCCACATTCAAAGGAGGTCCATCAGAGAGCATGATTGGCAATTTTCGTCATAATCTGCACATTATTAGCATTAAAATTGACGTGGCAGTTAACACTGGTGGGTTTTGATGTGCCTTTCTTCAAGTTCAAGGAAACCAGTAGCCGGGGTTGCCAGAATGGGTCTCAACAACCCAGCGGTGGCTTTGCAGAGGCGAAAGCGCAATAGACATGCGTGAGAAATATGGCAAGAACCATTTTACCCAAGGAAAAGGAAAGCGAGGAGGGAAGGGGGTGAGGGCAATCGAGTTCGAACTTAGGAAAGTGTCTAAGGAAAGGCTTCAGGATAATATCACATATCTAGAGATTCAAGTATTTCCCAGGTGGAGAGGAACCCGGTAGTTGGAAAACTGAGCTGGAAACGCTTCTTCAGATAGGACAACGATCTGTCAGTCTTTCCCTCCCCTTCCCTTCGTTTCCCTTTCCATTCCTGGCCAGGCTGTGGCACCCTCATTTGCCATTACTTTTGGCATAAAATATGCAAGACGCCTCCATCCCGCGCCAAAGATCAAAAGAGAGAACGGCGGCGGGCCCAGAGTGGAGGCGAGACCGCCCCTCCCGCCTGCCTCGGCTTTGCCCTTCGCGGGGAAGACCGCCACAGCCCCCACCCGCCTCGCTCCCGCACGCCGCAAACCGTCTCGCAAACACCCCGGCGGCCGCGCGCGCTCTCCCTCCGCCCTCCTGGCCCTCTCAGACCTCCGTTCTCCCGCGCTCCGTGGACAGGGCCCCTAACAAGCTCAGGCTGAGAGAAAAATTGCCACCTCCCCTCACCCTCGTTTAAAGAAAAGAAAGGATGGAAGAAAAAGAGCAGCGGTGACTCCCCCCCCCCCCCCCCCCCGGCACAAAGCACTAGCGCACACCATTCCCCTCTCTTTGTTGTGGTTCTCCGTGGCTTCTGGCCACGTGGTTCAGGAGAGGAACCTGGGCCTGAGGACTGCCAGCCGGGGCCGCACACCCCAGAGGACTAGTTTGAGGGCAAGGGGATTGTCTTCCGGAAGACCGAGAGCTCGGGACCGAGGCGGAAAACGGGGCATGGGCGGCGGGAAACACGAGAAAGCTGCTGGGTAGCAAATACAAAAATAGAAATAATTTGAGGGTACACGGGCCGGGTTTTGGCGGGGCTCTTTTCCCCCAGTTCGGTCGGGGCAGCTTCCCTTCGGCCTCCCGCGCCGGGGCGCCCCCTGGCGGCAGCTTTAGCAGCGGGCAGTGCGCAGAGGGCACGCGGGCGCACGAAGGGCGCGGGGGGCGCTCAGGGGACTCCCGGGCACACTCAGAGTGGCGGGCACAGCCCCCTGGCGGCGGCGACGTAGTTATCTGGTGAGCGGCGCCTCGTCCCTCTGGTCCGGCGGGCTCACGGCGGTCTTGCTAAGCACAGCCGCTGAGTAGGGCAGGAAGCCGCTCTCGGAGCGGGGCGCCGCGGCGCTGCAGCCGAAGTCCGAGCCCCCCGCGGCCCCCGCGCCGCCCCCGCCGCCGCCGCCGCCGCCGCCACCCCGGGAGCCCAGGGCCGCCGCGGCTGCTGCTGCGGCCGCCGCGGCGGATTGACTGCTGTGGCAACTGAGGCACGAGCAGGGCGCGGAGCCGCCGCTGGGGGGCGCCCCGGCCGCCGCGGCCGAGGAGGCCGCAGCCGCTGCAGCTGCTGCGGCCGCCGCGGCCGAGGCCGCGCTGTTGAGCCCCGCGGCGGCCGCTGGCGTCTGGTAGAGGCCCGGGTGGCGGAAGCTGCACAGCAGCTCCGGCCTCGAGTAGGGGTGCGAGAGGGCACGGAAGGTGTCCAGCGGGCGGATGGAAGTGGCGAAGGGCGACGAGGCCGCGGCCGCCGCGCCGGAGGCCGCAGCCGCGGCGGCCGCAGCCGTGACACCCACGTGCGGGTAGTAGTGCAGCGGCACGTGCGAGTGGAAGGGGTAGGGCAGGCTTCCGGTGGCGGCCGCGTGCGTCATCATGTAGGTGTAGAAGCTGGGGTCGGCCGGGTGCGGCCACGACATAGCCAGGCGCTGCCGCTTGTCCTTCATGCGCCGGTTCTGGAACCACACCTGAGGGGAGAGCCGCACGGCGGCCCGAGTTAAGCAGTGCCCTGAGGCCTCAGCCCCCGCCCTGGACCTCTCCACCTCTCCCGGACCTCCGAATGGCCTGACCTACTACTCCCCTCCGGTTGGGCCCAGCTTGGAGGCCCCTCTGCTCTCCCAGCTGGTAGTGAGCGCGACAGTGGGAAGAGCCGTGGGCACACCTTCCTCAGCGAAAACAGTCTTCTGCCCTCGGCTCCTGCGCCCTTGCTTTTTGCTGCGTTTAAGGTCCCAACGCAACCTTTCCTCTCCTTTCCGCCACCCACTAGTGCCGAGCCTTGCTGAGCACCCCTCTCTCAATCCCAGGATTTGCACGGGATTCTAGGCCACCTTTGAAGAAGGGGCTACCGCGGCAGCTTAGTTTCTAAAAGGTCGCCGCTCGAGGTCTTGAGTCTTCTGAGCTGCAAGGACCTGCCCCAAGGGCACACGTCCGATTTTGATACTGAAGGGATGGTTGGAATCGTTTGCCTCAAATGAGTGGCGGGAGCAACATCCTCTTAAACTGGGAAGGGGACTTTTCTACCCCTCCCAACACAGTCTAATGAAGACATCCATCATTCGTCACAACTCTAAATTAAAGAAAGCCCGATCAAACCAAAGGGAGACTTCCACATCTTCCCTTATCCCTGGCAGTTTACTCTTTTCTTTTGCTAGAGTGTGGGATCCTCCCCGAAGTGTTCGCCAAGTCGCCCAACCTCCCAGCTGTCTCTCCCGGATTAATAAAATTGATCACCTAGAGATACAGAAGTAAGGACAATTTCGTTGTATCCTCCCCCCCCCCCCCCGCGAAGTTTGCTTTTTTTTCCTGCTGCCCAAGAGAAAAATGTTTAGGAAACTACTTTCTCAACCCAATCGATTTTCAAAATACCGTATTCTTTTCTCCGTGTTGTAACGATTTATGTGGAAAATAAATCTCCAAGATCAAGAGCAGATGAAAAGTTTCACCTAGGGTTCGTGCCAGAGGAACAAAGACCAGCCGGCTTTGCCGCCGATGGGGAAAATGGGGCCATGGACCCGGGCGAGGGGCACCTGGGCAGGCGCTGGGCAGAATCGAGCAGAGGCCAGCGTTTCCGGCCTCGGCTCCGCCATTCCCCGGCCTTCCCAGGTCAGGCCAGGCCGGCCAAACCTCCGGATTCGGCAGCTGAGAAATAAATATGCCAATTCCTTTGGTGACTCTACCCCGCGGCTTTTCAGGCCCGCAGCTAAATGTGGCCACCCAGGGAGGAGAAAGGAGAAACAAAAATCAACCCAGACACCCCCGGGGAGGCTAGAAAAGGCGCGTGCTGGAATCAATACCTTGATGGTGGTTTCAGGCAGGTTGAGCGCAGCGGCCAGCTCACACCGGCGGGGCCGCGACACATAGTTCTCCCTGTAGAACTCCTTCTCCAGGCGCGCGATCTGTTCGCGGGTGAACGCCGTGCGGTAGCGCCGCACCTGATCCGCGCCCGAGCCGGAGCCGCCCAGCGCCGCGCCCCCGCCGCCGCCGCCACCTCCATGCAGGCTGCCAAGGCCAGAGCCCGACGCAGACGTCGTGGTGCCCGCGGCAGAGCCGCCTTCCGCGTACCCTGGCAAAAAAACGGCCGACAGTGCGAGAGTCACTGTCGGGCCGAGATCCCCGCGCTGGGGCTGAGCGCGGTTGGGGGAAGCCGAGAGAGGAAGGCGCGAGGCTGCCTGAGTTGATAGGGTCTGTCATGCTTACAGATTGCTGCCTTTAATGGAATCAATAAAGTTTGGGGAGCCCTTCATTACCAAATAATAAGAACTCAATCAGGAAGGGTTTTTTTTTCTTAATAATTGGAAATTTTCAACTCAGGAGGAAAATTGGTCAAGGGAAAATGCCTACATCTAGGCGCAGTTTGGTAAGCTCTGGGTTTCCCGTGGTCTGGAGACGGCAGGGCAGCTTTCTGTAGGGCTTCCAACCTTTCTCTGATAGTCTTTTGGGTTTGGTTTAAAATATTTTTAAGATGAGAAAGACAGCAGCTGCTCAAATCGGAACCATTAGGGGGTGGACTCTACTTTCCAACTCTTTTCTCCCGCTGACCCAAGCGAGTCTCCCAGAGGCTCCCGGCGACGCTCCCTCCGACTTACTCAGGATGCCCCCTCCACTCGGCCTTGGGGAATCAGGGGTACCGGAGTTCAGAGCAGCTACCAGGGCACCCTTCCTGTAGCGCGACTCAGCGGCTGGCTAGGGGTCGGTCAGCTCGCACAGGCTTTTAGACCAACCCGCAGAAACATTTTCTAGGACTCGGGCGACAGCGGGCGGGCGGGCGGGCGGGCCGGGCACCCCCCCCCCCCCCCAGGCCTGTGCCTTGCTGGGAGGCTCAAGGAGCAAAGCAGGAGTGCAGGGTCCCCAGCATGCGTCCCGCCCCCGCCCGAGCCCGCTGGGTGCAGCTTGCTTGCCGAGGGTCGGTTAGGGGCAAAGGCAGTAGAAAGGGCCAGCAGGAGCCGCGGAGGAACGGGGAGGATGGGACCAGAGAGCGCGGCAAGGGCGGCGCGATTACCTTTGCCATTGTTTTCCTTGAGCGGCGCGGCAGCCAGGCCGCCAGGGGAGCGCAGCGCGGAGCAGCCCACCTCCACGTCGCTGCTCATGTCCGCCTCGGCGGCCGCCTCTGAATATTGACCCGGCTTTTTACGGCCTTCGGCGGCGGAGGCAATTTCGGAGGAGACGGTGCTTTCGCTGCCCGGGTGCTGCAGGTTGAACAAAGTGTCTATTTCGAATTTGCCCTTGGCAGGGAGGTCTCCCAGAGCGCCGTGCAGGGGGGCGGACGGCAGGCGCGGGCTGAGGCGAGCCGGGTGCTGCGAATTTTCCAGGGCCTCGAGCACAGCATTGCCAGCCGAATCGGACAAATTGGAGAACCGCTTGCCAGCCGTGGGGCTGTGCAGCCCTCTCTCCATCAGAATCATCTCTTTTCTTATTCTTTCCATCATCTCAGCTTTCTAAAAAATGTCACAGTGGCCCGCTGTCCCGTCCTAATGATGGGCTGCGCCTAGGGCTAATTCTCATTCAGCCCCAGCGAACGCCTCTAAATATTATTATCTCTTTTGGAGGGAGGCGGAAAAATTGTGGGATGCCAGAGCGAGGGAATGACTGGTCAAAATGACCCATACATCCTTCCGAGCCCGAGATGTCATTCATCAAAAAGTAGCGCTCGCTCGTCATTAAGGTACGAATGACGCCGTTCGAATAATCATTTATTGTAACAGGTTTATAAGCAAATAAATACACGCTCCTGTCAGTGGGTAATGAAGGCGGCTTCGGAGCAGACAAATAGATCCAGGTAGGAGGCGAGAAGAGACAAGAAGTGTGGAGGAAGGCTCCGGTCCTTTGCCGGCTCAGAGCCGGTTCTGTTCGCCCGGGGGTTTGGCCTCGGGGGTGAAATTGACAGTCTGATTAATAGAGCGCGCCGCGGCACATTTCCCCCTTCATTTAGGGGCATCATTACGCTCTCAGTTTGCTGGGTTGCCCCTTAGGTCCTAATCATGCAGCGCCTTCCTCATTTTTCCTCGGACATAGATACGTGTTAAATAATAGATAATGCTTTGATTTTCCAGAGTAGATCGTCGGGAAGGTCTTTTTTTTTTTTTTTTTTTTTTTAACATTTACAAGCGGGAGGGGATAAGGGAGGGGACAAGAGGGAGGATGTAGGAAGAGTTGCGTAAGGAGACCTTGCGCTCCTGTCTGGATTACTTATCTTTTGAATTTCAGAACCAAATATGTATTTTATTTAACAAATAGGGCGCCGAGTTTTCTCTCTCCCCCACTTCTTCGCCTCAGCCTGGCTGCTCTCCTCCCACCCCAGCCGAGAAAGAGAGAGAGAGAGAGAGAGAGAGAGAGAGGAGAGAGAGGAGAGAGAGAAAGGGAAAGGAAATATCGTAGAGTTTTGAAAGCACTTTAGTGCTACGTGGCTGGGAGGTGCGTTGGGCCCGCGCCTCCAAACGGAAATCATTAGGTCCTCTCTGATTTTTTAACACCGTTTGCAGAGTGAGTTCTGAACTTGAAGTCCTGGGTTTTTTACTTTTATAACCCTGCTGATGGATAGGCTTCTCGCCTACGCATTTTCCCTGGGGGAAATGAACTCGGCTGGACGATTTCATAGTAGAATTCGACAGCTAACTTTAAACACAGTCGCGATTTACAACGCCATATGGGCTGCCCCAGATCCACTTTTTACGTTGCCCCCTTTCCCCCTCCCTCCTCAAATCGAATTATTTGTGGCAAAGTTGCCGAATTTCTAGGTCAAAGGAGGAAAGAAGGGACTTAGCCTCCTTCCCCTTCCGTCCGCTGCCCTCCCTTCTCCACTCTGCTCTTCTTTCTTCTCTCCTTCCTCTCCTCCCCCAACCCAACCTCTTACCTGTGGCCCTGAGTATGCCCGGTGCTAAGTCTGGGCGCGGGGAGTCGCGGAACAGCCTTGCTGCTGCTTCTTGCGGCCTGAGCTTGGCGGCTGAGCCTCTTGGCGATAGCTTTGATGGTCATAATGACGCCGGTGGCAACCATTTTAACGAAGATCAATCTTCACTCAGGGCCGTTGCACAGCTCCTCCCGCGCTTGCGCCCCACCCTGTCCCGACCCCCCAGTGCACTGTGCGGGTCCGCCAGCCAGCGCAAAAGAGGAGAGATCCGCGGCCACAGGCGGGGACACCATAAGATGGGGACGGGACACAGAGGTCGGCCTGCGAGCTTCCGAAGCGGCCGAGAGACCCTGGCAATCTGGGCGCTGGGCGCGGGTCCTGCATCCTCCTCTCAGCGCCAACTCAGACCCCAATCCAGCCCCCCCTTCCTCCCTGCCGCCACACCCAGCACGTTGGGGTGTGTTAGGGGCAAACCCAGAATCTCTTTGCCCATCTCTCCTTTGGCGCTTTCCTTTTAACCTTGAACCCGTTGGGGGCGCGTCAGGAATGTAAGGAGAGACGAGGTGTTAAGTATATTTATATACATTTATACACATAGTCAATGCCAAAAGTTTCTCTCCTGTTCCCCTCGGCGCCAACTTATTTCAACAACGTGAGCTTTGCTTAGAAAATCAATTCCACCTCTTTAGGTAATAAACGGAATTCTCCCCCAAGGTGAGAAATGCAAAGCTGGATAGGCACGCGGTAGCTGCAGAGGTGAGAGGGGGGACGCGGAGTAGGTGTTGGGGACCGAGAAGAGGACCTGCCTCGGCGTCCGCCTCCCACCCTGTCCCAGAGACCACTGGACTCCCAGCACTATGAGCCCCCCCCGAGGCGGCTTTCTGGCCATAACGCGGTCAAAGATCAGCCTTGCGGGTGCCCCCACCTCTCCCTCCTAGCTCCACAGTCTAGGCCCCCAGCTCTACCACCCCTGGTAGGGTCGCCTGGCAAAGAGAAGTCGCTGTCGCAGGAACCTGGGAAGGGTACTACCCCCGCCCAACCCCACTTGCTTAGGGAACTGAATGGGACACTTCGGTCCAGGCTCAGGTCCGTGGGTGGCCAAAGCCCTGGCGGGGGGTGGGATCCGCCGAGGCGCGACCCAGGCGGAAGTCGCAGATGCCTTTATTGCTGTCGTTTGGCGCCCCCGTCTGTTTTATTCGCGGTTTCGGCAGCTGTGAGCTACTTTGAATCGCAGAAGCCGCCGCTGGGGGCTGGGATGCAGACGGCAGTCCGTTCCTCCTTCACTCAACGCTTCTTCCCTTCCTCTGGGACCTCACGCCTCTGGTCCTAAAGCCTGCGCCAAACCGGGCCTCAGTCTGTTGAAAAGGTAAAACACCATTTCTAGGCGACACCTTCTTTCATTAATGGTTTTGAAAACTATTTTGCACCTTTTAAGTAACACTAATGTTTCGTATTCTAGCAAGTTTATTATAAAAGGTACATTGGAGATCATGTCAAGAAAACTACTCACAGTAAAAGACACCTATAATTTTTCACTAAACTGCGTTTAACAGACAATGTTTCAGGGGAGACAGTGAACATCCCATTACAATATTTAATGTCCCTTAATTTATTTTAGATTCCACACCTACTAGTATAGTAATATTGGCCAACTTTTATGTAACTTTTACTCTAAAATTACAAGTGCTTTTTACATATATTATCGCCTCTAAAGCTCGTAGCGTTTCTAGAGATGGATTCTATTCTCCCTTTTACAGAGATGGACTCCTTCCACACAGAGGGGTTGAAAGACTTGCTGATTTAAACTTATCTCTGAAAATATCCAAGTTATAAGGTATTTAAAAGCTTTGGGGTAGCATTTTTGGCTTTTTTTTTTTCATTTTGCATATGTCTTCTTTAAATACAGGCCTATCTCAGAAACATCGGGCCCATATAGGGGATAGTGAGAAGATTAACAAATAGTTCTGTTGATGTTTATTAATGAAATACCCAAACCTTGCACCTCTCCCAGATTGTGGAGGCTGTAACTGAGAATGGGCCTGTCAGATTCTCCCAGGTTTTAGTGTAGCCTCCAGGCCATATCGGGACCTCCTACCCACTACCAAAGTACAGGACTCACTCCTACCCATTACTCAAGGTACGGGGGCGGTGGGGGGCATGGGATGCCCCCGTGGTTTGGCAAGAATTTTTAAGGTGCACTGGGGGTGAGGGTGTGGGAAAGACTTTCTCCAAATGGACTGAAAAGCACTTTTTGGTCGAAAGGAAGAATTACATGAAAGAGGTCTAATTTTATTTTATTTTATTTTATTTTATTTTATTTTATTTATTGGTTAGGCCTCCAGACTAAATATTTGTTTCTTGAGCAGCAGCGGGTCCTCCGAGGTGAAGTGGTAAACACTTTTGGCGTTCGACTGAACGTAATAAAAATGTGTCCAGGCTGGCCGAGGGGAGGGTCTCGGGTAAAGCCGGAGTTGTAACGGAGCCCCGCGTCCGCCCGGGCCTGGCTGCCGTCTTCCCCGCGGTAGGCTCCCGGCCGAGCGGGCCCAAAACCAGCGCGGACCCTCACCCGAAGGCAAGCTCGCTCGAGGACTGGGGCCGCCTGGGTGTAGTGGGACAGCAGAACCGCTAAAACCTGGGCTTCGTACCCCTGGTGCATTTTCTTTAGGGTAAATGCAGTCCCCACGGCTTATGGCTTGGAGGTTTCGGTTTATAAGGGAAGGAGCCACCGCTTTGGCGACTCAGGCCTGACTCCCTCCTGGCATCTTTCTGCAGCCATCCCTAGGCTGGCGGTCCTCGCGCTCTTAGTCCCTCTGGCTGCTTCTAGTTCTCATCCTTCCCTCTACAATTGCGCGCCCTAGGAGGGATGGCCTTGGGGGGGGGGGCGGGGGTACTTTCTCCCTAGTCTCCAGGGCTACCCAGACCCACGGCCTGCCTGAAGCTTGTGCGCCCTCAGACGCGACAGGAAAACTTGCAGGGACATCTAGTGCCAGGCCTGAGGAACTGCGCGCTGCCCAGCCGGGAAATTAAGCCTGACCACTTGCCTCTCCACCTCACTCCCTTCGCGCCCCCCGCCCGCCCCCCCCCCGCCCCCGCCCCCGCCCCCGCCCCCGCCCACCTTCATGGTTAGGCATTTCCCTAACCTTCATCCTTTCTCCCTGCTGGTGTCCACATGTGGATTCTTCATAGAGACCAAGGGCTCCACGGAAAGGAGAGAGACAGAGAGGGAGAGAGAGAAGGTGGGGAGAACGAGGAACATTTACTTTCTTTCATTTCCAAAGTCCAACAGAGTGAGCACTTACTGGACTTCAGTTAACAATGACATTGCTAGAGAAGTGTATACCGAGGACAACCCCACACCTTGAGACACCAGACAAAACAGCAGAAAATTGTTTGCAGTCCCAGCTTTTGTTTATTGGGGGGGGGGGGGGGCAACAAGTTACTAATGTCCTCCAGCTCTGAGCCCACCCTCCAGCATCCCTTGGAAGTGAGATTAGTGTTTCTCTAAGAGGGAAGACTCTTGCTGTGTTTAATTCCTGCCAAGATTGGAGTTCTTTCCATCCCAAACAAGTGCCCGCTCCTCTGTGGGAGGCAAACCTAGGTTCGCCAAATAGCACTTTGGGTTTAGAGAGAGTTTTGTTGTTGTTGCAAATGATTTACATTTAATAAAGCCTAATTGTGTTGTCAAATCCAAATGGAATACATCTCAGACATAGAAAGTGCCCAAACTGAGGATTCCACTGTCTGACTTTTGCTAAAGACCCCTTTCTTTACCCTAGGTTTGTTGTTTTTAGGGTGTTTTTTTTTTATTATATATTTCCAACCTGAATGAAACCGAGTATTGCCTACAGAGGGAAAATTAGCTTCAAAGTTGGCAGGGCACAGATTTGGTTAAGAACCACACTGTCCAGCCAGTCCTGCTGGATTTAAGGCTTTATTTTGGAATTAAGACTTTATTTCTACACTTAATTTTTGGCTTCTTACAAGTTAATTGGGAGGGTGTCCTGTGCTTCCTGGTGTGGCCATCAAGGAAAATACTTTCAAAGGAATTCCCAGCACCCCACTCTGGTAGGAGTTGGTAATTGTTGCCTGGCGGTAATGGCCACTGATTATGTGGTTAATCGAGTTCATTGCTGTTTTGGCAAGCAGAGGAACTTATGTCCTTCAATAAATCTAAATCTCAGACTTCATCTACCCACCCACCCATGTCCAACCCAGGACAAGGACATGATTTGAAAGCTCATCTACAAGAAGGACAAGAGAGGATGTGATTTTCAGAACATTATTGATTCCCAGAAAGGGTGCCTATGGAGAGAGAGGAGAGCAAGTGATGGGAAAGAGAAGAGATGATCTCTCTCCCTCTCTCCTTCTCCCTGCCCACCCCTTCTCAATAAGACTTTGGGCAATGAGGGATTTCTCTCCCAAATCAAAAAATGTGACAAAACTGGTTTCACTGAATAACACATCAGTGTTTGGAGACATTTCTGCCTAGTTGCAAAAGATTTTCATTTAACAAAGATTATGTCTGTTGTTAAAGCCTCAACATAATACACCCACACACATACACAGGGTTCAGTCTGTGCTCCTGACCAGTTAAAGAAAATTATTCCCATTGAGTTTATTTTATTTTTATTTTTTTTCCCTACTGAGTTTAAACCTAAAATCAACTCGGACACAGGGTACACAAACTAAATGAAATGTTTCCGCAAATTCGGCCTCAAAATTCCTCCACTACCTACCACCCCTGGCTTGTAAACTATGTGTCTTAATTAGTTCATAAACAGAGCAGCCCTGACTTTGCCTGGTACTCAGCCACAGCCCTATGATCCAACAGCAGCAGCTGCCCTGGGGTGCTGGGTTTAAGGGCCCTCATAGAGTCCAGTCTGAGCCTCTTTCCTAAGGGGAATTCCCTCCCCCAGGGCCAGGACCTCGAACGAAGGCTGTGCTGGAAGCAGGTTCAGCAGCAGGATAGCAAGAGGCAATGTTCCTTATTGTTCAAAACCTCTCTCGTCTCTGAACATCCGCTAGGATGGACAGAGAAACCCCAAGTCCTGTGAGAGTTCCACAGGACAACTGGAGGCAGGGCCATCACTGAGAAGTGTCTTTCAACTAGAGCATTAATTCAGACTTTCCTCCCAGTCCTGCACAGCTTAATTTGCTGCATGGAAAATTAAGCCAAAATTGAAGGGCTGTCTCAAATCGGCAAAACTTGACAAATTCTTCCTTCCTAGCTTAATTTCATTTTCTTCATTTTTTGGCATATAATTGGCTATTAAAATGTATTTATCAGATAGAATATGGCACAGAGGTCTCTGGTGGGTGGGGGATCACAGGGATACTTAGTTTTAAAAGACTGAAAGTTCATTGGTTCCAGTTATGTCTTAGAAATTACTTCAACAAATTTGCTTTTTGAGGTCACGGGAAAAAAGCAAGGGAGACAAAGGAAAAATAAGTGTTTCGGGGTGGCGTTCCATGACTGGTTTGGTACCGAAATTGTTGGGTGAAGAGGACCCGTCCAAACTCTTCCAAAAAATAAGCAACTCTGTCACCTGGCCCCAGGTGGGGTTTTAAAATGCCGATTCAGTTTCCGTTACTAACTTTTGCCTCCGTCTTTCAAGTAGCCGAAATTGTTCTCACCAACAAACTTCTATTCCCTATGATTTTCTGCAAAGGCTCAAGACCCTCCAACTCAAATTTGATCATGAACACATCTAGGACTTCAAAAAGGTCAACTTCCCCTGCTTTTCCTCTCCAGTGCCCCTCTCATAACTTTCCCCTTTATTTGAGCCTTTTATGGTTACTGGGTTTTGCGTGTCAACACTCCCGACACCAGCAGCCCACCGTGCAATGTCAGGCCAGGCCCGGGAGGGCCTCCTTGGCTTTTTTACTCGCCCCATCCAGTCACGTCTTGGGTTCAGGAATGGCAGGGCTGGGTGACAAGCCGGCTTCACCAATCACAGGCTCAGGGGAGCGATTTTCTTGGAGATGGGCTGGCCTGCGTAGTTGATGGTACAGAACCAAACAGACTCACTCTGAGGGCTCCTGCACCCACCCCAGCACTTTCAACTGCTCAGATGGAATGTTGCTCCTAAGGAGGAGCCTTAAATTTACCACAGAACATACACCAGCTCCCTGCTAATGGCTAAGATGGGGGGTGGTGGGCTGGGGCTCCGAGGGTGAGAAGTGGAACGAAGGGATGAATTTGGTCAGGGCTGTGATGCTTGACACCAAGAGCCTGCTCTATCCCCTGGAAGCCAGACCCAGTTGCTCAGGGCTGCTCCTGTCTAAAGCCCCAAGTTTGCTTGGAAAAAAAACACCCTCTTAATTTGCCCCTCGCAGTCAGTTGGCAGCTTGGAAAAGAAAGCGAAACAAAGGTCCCTGGGAAAGTGAAGTTTTCAATTAATTGGTGTGAGTAATGGGCGGGGGTGGGTGGTGGCTGCAAAATGCAAGAGGCAGTTGGGCTGCTGGGGAGGCGCAGAAGTTTCGTGGCTGGCAGCACAGTGGCTTTCTCCAGGTGCCCTCCACAGGGTCTTTCTGCTAGCCAGGGAATCTGCGCCCGGGCTGGGGAGCCCAGTTCGGGAGGCGACTGCGGTTGGCCTGAGTGTAGAGGCGAATAATGTGGACCAGGCATCAGGAGTTTTCTCGCTGGGGCAGATCGTCAGATTCGCCGCGCCATGGCCGAGCCTTTTCTTCTGCTTGACTTACTTGTAAGTCTCTGTCCCAGCCCCAAGGGCGCTTCGTGGGCATTTTCCTGGTGGACGGTGTGTGTGTGTGTGTGTGTGTGTGTGTGTGTGTGTGTGTAGGGAGGGTCTGCTCCAATTGGTCTTAATTCGGAAGATCCCCTATGACAACCTGCGTGAAATGCCTTTGCCCCGAGCCGTGTTCAAGGTAGGGAAAAGAAGCTCCCTCGGGCTTGGGGTCTGGGTCAGCTAATCCAAGGGACTGAGCAACAGGATCCAAAATCAGCCTGTTTTCACATCATTCTGACCATCTCTGTCCTTCGCCTTCGTTTAGTTGTGCAGCTCGGGGATCCGAGGAGAGGTGGCAAAAACAGCCGTGGCCGGAACAAGGCGCAGGCCTCGGCGCCCGTCTCAGTCGCAGACAGGGCCTAGGCTGGGCGGTCGCGCAATCAGCTCGCGGGGGTTGGCTGCAGCGCAAACGCCTGGGTCCGGGGCAGGGCGGGAAGGGGCGGTGGGCTGCGCTGGGGGCTGGGAAGGGGTAGGGGCCGGGGTGGGTGGGTCCAGCGGGGCCCTGGCCGGGAGCCAGGCTCTCCCGCGCCCCCACCCCACGTGGCCCCGCGCAGCCAATGGCGCGGCCCCGAGCGGGAGCCCTCGGGGAGGGAGGAGGCCCCCCGACCGGCCCAGGCCCCCTCCCAACCTGAACTTCGTTTTTATAAACGTCCCGCGATGAGCTAACCTGTTGGAGGGCGGGCGGGCGGGAGGCGGGAGGCTCGCAGAGGGAGAGAGGGCGAAAGGAAGAGGGCGGGAGCGAGAGAACGAGAGAGAAAGGAGAGGAGGGAGGAAGCGCGCCGCGCCATGGTGTCCTGCGCGGGGCCGGGGCCGGGGCCGGGGCCGGGCCAGGCCGGGCCATGAGCCGCGCGGGGAGCTGGGACATGGACGGGCTGCGGGCGGACGGTGGGGCCGCCGGGGCGGCCCCAGCCTCCTCCTCCTCGTCCTCTGTGGCGGCGGCGGCGGCGGCGGCGCCGGGCCAGTGTCGCGGCTTCCTCTCGGCGCCAGTGTTCGCCGGGACACACTCCGGGCGTGCGGCGGCGGCGGCGGCGGCAGCGGCGGCGGCGGCGGCGGCGGCCTCGGGCTTCGCGTACCCCGGGACCTCTGAGCGTGCGGGCTCCGCCTCGTCGTCGTCATCTTCGGCTGTGGTCGCAGCGCGTCCGGAGGCTCCCTCCGCCAAAGAGTGTCCGGCGCCCGGCGCGGCCGCTGCAGCGCCTCCGGGCGCCCCAGCTCTGGGCTACGGCTACCACTTCGGCAACGGCTACTATAGCTGCCGCATGTCACACGGCGTGGGCTTACAGCAGAACGCTCTCAAGTCGTCGCCGCACGCCTCGCTGGGAGGCTTCCCGGTGGAGAAGTACATGGACGTGTCGGGCCTGGCGAGCAGCAGCGTACCGGCCAACGAGGTGCCCGCGAGAGCCAAGGAAGTGTCCTTCTACCAGGGCTACACGAGCCCCTACCAGCACGTGCCTGGCTACATCGACATGGTGTCTACCTTCGGTTCCGGGGAGCCTCGGCACGAGGCGTACATCTCCATGGAGGGTTACCAGTCCTGGACGCTGGCCAACGGGTGGAACAGCCAGGTGTACTGCGCCAAGGACCAGCCACAGGGCTCCCACTTTTGGAAATCATCCTTTCCAGGTAGGAGCGTTGGGGGGGGGGGGGGGCCACGGGGCGCCCGCTGGGGGAAGGCGGCGTTTCCGGGTGGGGGCGTGGGGGGGGGGGACGGGGAGACCAGGAGGGAGGGAGTGGGGGCAGGGAAGAGAGTGTACGGAAAGAAAGCACTAGGAGTGTAGGTCCCTACTTGGGAGCTGCGCTTGTGCTCCTCGCCCAGCCAAGGCTAACCTGATGGAACAGTTCCTATAGTTTGCCTGAAATTTGTACATTTCTCCTTTGATTTAAACTGTCCCTCTCACAACCCTTTTCTTCTTGTGTGTGGGCATAAGCCTGTTTTTCTCCCACAGTTGAGGGTCTTTGCGTGTGCCCTTTGCTCAGGCCTTGGCCCCTCCTCCCCGAAGAAGTGTCACAGAGTTGGGTCCCACTTTTAAAGGATATGACTGCCCCAGGGTCACCACTAAAGCTTCTAAGAGCTCACAAACTCCAAACACAGGAACACAAGAAATCAAAGCTTGAACAAAATAACCTGGATTTTTTTTTAAAGTCTGCGTATGTTTGTATGTGTGCAACCAGCATTTGCAGAAACTATCCTTATAACAGTCCCCAATAACCATGCCATAAAATTGAAGGCTTGTTAAGATGCTGGTTTGAGAAACCGTGATGATCCATCAAATGGCCTTCACTTTGAAGTGTAAATAAGCTTTCTTTAATAATGTGTAAATAATATGTCTGTATAAATAATAATAAAATGCAAGCAGCCTGGTTTTCTTTATTCCCCATACCCCTTCCAAACATACACACACAGCCCCCAGTGGTGCTCCAGAATCCCTGGTCTAATTTTTTTCATGCTGTTTTTTATACCAGGGGATGTGGCTCTAAATCAGCCAGACATGTGTGTCTACCGTCGGGGGAGGAAGAAGAGGGTGCCCTACACCAAACTGCAGCTCAAAGAACTGGAGAACGAGTATGCCATTAACAAGTTCATTAACAAGGACAAGCGGCGGCGGATCTCGGCTGCCACGAACCTATCCGAGAGACAAGTGACCATTTGGTTTCAGAACCGAAGAGTGAAAGACAAGAAAATCGTCTCCAAGCTCAAAGACACTGTCTCCTGATGTGGACCAGATTGGCCAAAGAGAGTTTAAATGCTTTCAGTTGTCTCCAAAAGACCTTCGGAAAGACTTGAATATGTATTTAATTTCGCCCCATCTCCCTGCCAATGATGGCAAATTTTGTGAATTGTTCTTCTCTCTTCCCCTTATCTGGCTCTAAAACCTTTTGCTACCCAACCTGACTCTGTAGTTCTGTTTCTTACTTGTTTATTATTGATTTTGTTCTTGTCTAGTTTTTTTTTATGATGTTTTTAATGTTCTGTTTCTCCCTCCAGGCCAGTATAAAGGACTTGAAGTATTTTTTAATAATCCCCCCAAAAGAATTTCAGAAGTGCCATTATGATTTTAAGGTTTTATTTTCTTAAATCACTTCATATGCCTGTTTCCAGCACTGATTATCTTCATAATCTACTAGGGTAGAGGGATTTGCAGTCATTCATATGCTGCGATTGGGCAATTTAATCATTAGCTCTCAGCAGTCACCCTGAGGCAAGTGGAAACAGCTCCGGGCAAACGGTGCTCTAGGGTCACTGGGAAAGTCTAAAAACAGGCGGCTGGAGGTACTGTGATGGCTTTAAAAGCAGCTACCTTATTAAAAAGGGTTTGTATCGATATTGGAATGAAGACAGTCTTCCCTACTTTGGGTCTTTCATTTGCTGTTGTAGTTATATGTGTTTAGTATACCTTGTCGATTTGTGCTTTTATAATCTTTAATTTGAAAATAATGTGTCCTCATGGATGCCTTCATTTCCCCAGCTCTAGATGCAAACATTTAAATGGCTGCAATTGTGAGAGTGATCTGTGGATGGTATAAATGCACACCTTCTCCTTGACCTTGGGTCTGTGGGACTAGAAATGAGGTGATCTCCTCAGTCCCCTGAAAGAGACTGAATCAATGTGGCCATGGGTGGGAACTTTTATCCAGAACCCAGTGAAGAACTTGACTGTCTGAACAAATGTATTGAGCCTCTCGTGGAGTTTTAAGACATCTAACAAATACGAAAAATGTGGCGCTCTATAGTTCAAGATTTAAAAAAAAAAAAAATGTTTCTGAAAGTGATGATAAATAACTACTTTTAAAGTGCTGCATATTTATACAACTGAGAGATTTTTTTGTAGATGCAAATGTCTGTGAGCTGGGATATGTGTGCAGTGCTTCAGGCATTTAAAATTTTTTTATTCCTAGGGAGATGCAAATAAACAGAACTCTCTTGTTTCTTCTGTGTCTTTATATATTTGTTTTCTTATTCCAAGCCTGTGTTACCTCTTGTGTTCTTATTTATTATAAAATCTTGTTGTCTTGAACATTACGATGTTCCCTATAGATGAAGGAAACTCAATCCCAGTTCTACTCTCTGAAACCTCCATTCTATTTCCGCCACCCCTCTCTGCCCTTTTCCCTGTGGCTTTAACATAAGTAGTGATGTCTTTAAATGAGAATATACTTTGTGGTGTCTAAAATGGTATTTTTTACCAGACAAAAAACATCTCCAATAAAAATTTTACTTCTCTTTCAATATTATCACTTTATTCAAATAGTTTTATTTTTTTAAATCAATATGTATGTTTGTGTCTGGGTACAGGAAATTGTGCTCACTTGAAGGTGTTCTTCCTAGAAAGGCTGTTACAAATATCTACTCTCCGAAGGTCTTGAAATTAGACATATCCATATTTGGCCATTGAAAAAGAAACATTTCAAGCTGATCCCTTATCGCCTTCTCTGAGCAGCCTCCAAACAGCATTTGAGGACTGAAACCATAATTGCACACCCTAAACCTCTAGTCGCAATTTTTAGGCACTATGAACTTTCTTTTAGAGGCCTTTTTGCCACTCGGGGAAATGGCCGCTGAGGAACTGGGTGCCTCGCCGTTGTTAGTGCCCGGACACAAATCAATTTAGTGGTTGCTAACTTTTTGATATGAAGTTAAATACACATGTTTAAAATCTCACACAATGTGTAAACTCTCCTGGCGGGAGGGCTCCCTTATGGATCTGCCAGAGAAAGCGCAGAGACCCAAGGTCCAAAGCTACTTTCGTTTTCTCTGGCTCCGCTTGATTTTTTCATATCTTGCACCGATGGTTGACTGTGGGCGGCCAACTTCGTTTTAACTGACAGAGAGGGACAGAGAGAGAAGAGAGAGAGGGAAAGAGAACGGACTATGATTCAAACTGGAGAAGAAATAACCCCTGAAAATGGGGACACATCAACCCCGACCTTCCACTTTCAGGAAGAGTTTCTAACGTTTTCTCTGTTTTCCTCACAAGATGTGCTTTCATGTGAAACGGGCCTGTTTTCCCTTCTTTTCCATCGTCGTTTTCCCTCCTTTTTTGTAAATTCCAGACTCCAGGGCCGCACTCCATTCCCAGGCCCGTTTCTGAGGTTTCCTGTCGGATGGGGGGATTGCCACGAGGTTTTCCTTTCATCTGTAGTTGGCCCGTCAGTTTCCCTCCGCCTAAGAGAAATGGGAGGTTTGCTGAAGATTAAAACTGCTCAAAAGCTCTCCGGTGGAATTTGAATTGATGGCTAAATCAATAACAGATGAAGACTTTGCTATTTATATGCATTCCTTTTATATTCCGAATTGAGGAGGGAGTAGAGGAGCGGGTAGGTGGCCGAAGCGCTGGATGGGAGGCCCGCGGGGAGCCAGGGCGAAGGGAGCTTCGGAGAGAGGCCTTTCCTTCGGGTGGAAACTGAGAGGCCGCAGGGAGAACGCCTCCGAAACCTGGCAGGTTTCGAGCGCCGCTGGTGGAGACTCAAGGCCCGCGCGTCTACGCTTGAGTCAAGAGGCGAAGGACGCTTTGCAGCCGGGACGCACAGCCAGACAAAGAGACGGCCTCGACGCTTCCCCGTGTCTGGCAGCCTGCTGGGTGACTCTGACTCCGCTGTCCCGGCCAGCCTTGCTGCCACGATCTCCGGCTTTCCGAGACACTTGGCGGAGCCTGGCAGAGGGCCGTGACCGCACCGGCTGGCGACCCCAGGCCGGCGGTGCCGCCCTTCACTGTTGATCTTGACCGTGCGGCGGCGCGTCGCCAGGCGTGGAGCTTGCTCGCCATCTCCTGGGCGGTCGGCGGCATTGGCAGAGCTCGCGGTTTAGCTCCACGGCCAAATCCTCTCTCCCATTCCCCAGCTCACCAGCCAAGCCTCCTGCCCTTCCCCGCCCCCCCCCGCCCCGCCCCCCGCCGCGCAGTCTGCAGCTCCCAGCTCCCAGCGTACAACTTTGCTTGCTGGACCTCGGAAATTATAAATCCAGGAGATAAGGTGGGGCACCATCCTGAGCCAAGGAGATATGGAGGGAGTTTAGTTGTTCTAGTCTTTCTGTTTCTCACTTAGCCCCTTTATATCTTTAGTCCCCAGGGGTAAACCGCAGCTGTGCCGCTGCCTAAGGGTCCGGAGAAGACACCCCTGGACTTGGAAATACCGGAGCATCACTGTATGCTGAGATCGGAGGAGACGAGACTGCAGGGATCTCTGGAGCTGGAGCTTCGGGCCTGGGGAGGCTGTAGCTCCTGGAAAACAGGGAGAGTTTCCCAAAATGAGAGCCTGTATCCCCTAAGTCCTTAGGAACTGAGGTTGCAGCTTATGCCTACACCACCCCAAGCCCCCCGAGGACGGGGAGTGGAGTTCTTGTCTCTAAGTTTGAGCTCCTAAGGAAACTCTGACAGAACCCTGAAGAGTCCCGGACATCCCCATCCCCACCCCCTACCCCCGCCCTAGAGCGGGAGGAAGAGACGGACTGCGTTCCCCAGAGCCGCCCAATTGGTCGCCATAACTCACACAATAAAGTCGCAGCGCGGTGGTCAGCCTTGCCCTCCGGCGGCGCCTGTGTGGTCTCCGTGCCGGAGCTGGCGGTCTAACCAATTCCAGCTTGGCTCGGGGACCGGCGAGGCGGGCTGCAGGTTGGGGCGGGCGCCAGTCACGCGGTCGCTGGGGTTCTTGGGACCAAAGCAGCAGAGGAGGACCCAGAGCCCTCTGGCCAAACTAAATCGGAGGGCCTGCGGGGGGCGGGGGGGGGGCTGTCACACTGCTCCCGGCGAGGGACAGCTGCCCCGCCCGCATCCCTGTTCGCCAGAACCCCGAACCCGCCAGCCGCCTAGGAGGCGCTGAGCCGAGGATCGCTGCTAGCCTACTGCCTCGGTGTGCCCCGCTGTTCCCGGCCGAATGACTCTGGCTCTTCTGTCCTTCCACACCAGTCGGGGGGAGCTCGTCTTGCTCTGCCCGCTGCAGAGGAGTTGAACAGCTTGGAGTTCTGGTTGGCAGGACATAGTCGCCAAGGTGACTCCAGGCGATAAAAGGAATGTAGCCTTTGGCCACGATTGGCCAATGCAGCTGCCCCTTCCCGGGCCAGCATGCTCCATGGACCTGGATGGCCGCAACTTTCCTGGGAGCAGAGGGTTTGGCCATGGAGAAGCACACCAGAACTGGTGTGAAACCAGCTTCCTGGGAGCCAAACTTGGGCAGAGTTTGTGATGCATTTCTCCTCCTTCAGCAAATTTCTCGGACTGTGCTGGGTTCAGGCAGTGTGTGGGTCTTCGCTGCTAGACCACTAGCGCAGAATCCTCTCCAGAGGAACAGGGCAGGGAGGAATCAGGGTAGGAGAAGCATTGCTCAGGCCTAGGGATAGAGCTGGTGGCCCCACCACACGGTGGGCTCTCCGTGCAAACCTAGAGGTGCACAGTACTGGAAAAGGCCTTAGCTGCAACTTAAAGCTGGTAGAAGCAAGCCTGGCCCAGGTAGCCAGTGGAAAAAGGGAGTGCAAAGCTCATCAAGACCAAGAAGGATCCCAAGGGACACTCGGGCAAAGGCACCCAATGTCCCCAGCTTCTGAAGCTGATCCCGGAAACTCCCAGTGGTTTCACCTTCGCTCAACGTTCCTTGGTTCTGCCTGGCAGCCTCGTCCTTCGCCATCGAATATTGCGGGTGTTATCATAATACCCTGAAGGGGGGGAAACGGGTCGGGGGATGTAGGCGGTGCTGAAATGACCGGCTTTGAAGAACCTGCAGGCAAAGTTTCGTCCAATCGTCTGAGCCTGTCCTCTTATTCCCGGTTGTAACTAAATACTGCTGCGAGCGCAGCCGAAGCCCTTTGTTGGAGATGTGTGAGCGCAGTCTCTACAGAGCGGGCTATGTGGGCTCGCTTCTGAATCTGCAGTCGCCTGACTCCTTCTACTTCTCCAACCTGCGGCCGAATGGCGGCCAGTTGGCCGCGCTCCCCCCCATCTCATACCCGCGAGGCGCGCTGCCCTGGGCCACCACGCCTGCCTCCTGCGCCCCAGCGCAGCCTGCCAGTGCCACGGCTTTCGGCAGCTTCTCACAGCCCTACCTGGCTGGTTCCGGGCCGCTTGGCCTACAGCCCCTGGGCGCCAAGGACGGACCCGAAGAGCAGGCCAAGTTTTACGCGCCCGATGTGGCTGCCGGGCCGGAGGACCGTGGCCGTGCGCGGCCGCCCTTCGTCCCCGAGTCTAGCCTGGCCCCCGCGGCCGCTGCTCTCAAAGCGGCCAAGTATGACTACGCGGGTGTGGGCCGCGCGGCAGCGGGCTCTGCAGCCCTGCTCGAGGGGACCCCCTGCGCTGCCGGCTTCAAGGAAGACGCCAAGGGCCCGCTCAACTTGAACATGACAGTGCAGGCTGCGAGCGTCGCCTCTTGCCTGCGACCTTCGCTGCCCGACGGTAAACGGTGGCCATGCTCCCTGGGCCAGTTTGGGCTGGGTTGGGAGGTGGGGTGCAGGGGAGAGTGTGGGGGGGGGGGGAGCTGCTAGGGGCGGGCAGGCTACAAGCAGCGGCCGGCCGGGCTGACTTGGGTTGGGGCTGTGTTGCAGGCCTGCCGTGGGGGGCGGCCCCAGGGAGGACCCGCAAGAAGCGGAAACCCTACACCAAGCAGCAGATTGCGGAGCTGGAGAACGAATTCCTCCTCAACGAATTCATCAACCGCCAGAAGCGCAAGGAATTGTCCAACAGGCTGAACCTCAGCGACCAGCAGGTCAAAATCTGGTTCCAGAACCGGCGTATGAAAAAGAAGCGCGTGGTCCTGCGCGAGCAGGCGCTGGCGCTGTATTAGCCCCCCGCGTGGTCGCCGCCGGCCAGGGCTGCCTTTGAAAGCCGAGGCCCGGCGTGAAGGAAGAGCTGGGAGTCGGGGCTTTTCTTTCGCGCAGTCTTCGCTGGTCCCCCTACCCTTCCGCTCGGTCTGCAGCCCCAGAAGCCAGCAGAGGATTTGGAGCCCCGGCCAGTGGGCCTCTAGGCTTCCACCTCTCTGGGTGGGGCCTGCAGAAATTGAAATATAACCTTGGCCTTGAGGCTTCCTGAGTGCGGGCCTGGGGTCACCTGTCCTAGCTCTTGACTGGGGTATTTACACGGGTGCTCACTCTAGCACCCTTGTACTTGGATTTCTGCTTCCACCTAGACTCCCTTTCCTCTTCTCCCCAGTCCTTTTTGAATTTAGTAGGCACCTCACTAGAGCTCAGAGTGGAATTAAATTTAGGACGTCCTTCGGGAAGGAGTAGAAAAGGGCTGCAGGCACAATTCTGTCTCTTTGCAGCCAAAGCCCCTTGTGGCAAAGCCAGAAACTTGGCTCTGGAGAAAGAAAGGGCACCCCTTCCCCATCTGCCCTGGCTGGTTTGGGAGGACAAAAGCCACCCTAGACATTCAGACTTTGGGAGGAAAGGGGAGAGGGGAGGGACTGTGTGGCTGGACAAATTCGAAGACACCTCGGAGTTTGGGCTGGGCTGGCCCCTCCAGCTGGACAGAATGGGGTGGATACTTCCTTCCTGTGGATTCGAGGGAGGCTGAAGCTCCACAGCAAACTGCAATCTCTAGATAGGACTGGTAAAATTTCTCCTACTTCTCCTATCTCCTCACATATGTCTAGGCCAGAGCCCTGCACTCTGTAATTGGACTCAGCTCTGGTGAGGACAGCTGCTAATCTACTCTGAGGCTGGGTTGCACTAAGAGGTGGGGAAAATATCCAGGGGGAGGAGAAGGGAGTGAGCAAGGAGAGGGGTGTCCTACATTCCAACTGTAAATATGGTTTCCCTCTTGAGGTGGGTAAAGGTGTGGACATGTCTTTCTTGAATTAGGGGAACGGGCCACCGTAGGGAGAGGCGAAAGCTCCTCCATCAGTCAAGGGGTGAAGAAGGAGGTCCCTCAAATTCTTAGCCCCTGGTCGCTGCTGTTGACCAAGTAGAGAAGTTCCCCCTCTCTCACCCTCTTCACCACTGGACAACTCCACCTGGGGCCTTTCTGTGCCTCAGCCACCGTGCCTTTTCTGAGCCCATGTCTGGCCTGCCTCAGTGGTGCCTGTATGGCCCTGGGCCCTGCTGGGCTTGCTTGGTGGAGGCTGGGGTTCCTGATGCTAGATGGAGTTGTTTTGCATGTGCTGGGGTGTCCTGCCCTACCCTCAGAGAAACTGAGCCCCCCCCCAGCTCCTTCTACCATCCCTACCTCTTTTCCCTCTCCTTCTGAGAAGTAGCGCCCCCCAATTCCTACTGAGATGTATGACAGCCAAAGAGTTGAAGATTCGTTCCCCAAGTCCAATGATTTATTTTCAGTGGAGGACTAGGCCCTAGATCTGGAGTGAACACCTCACAGAGAGTCCCAAGCCTCAGTCCAACTGACCGCAGTTTATGTTTAGACTAAATGCATTTTCTTTGCTCTCTAATAGTTGTTGTGCATGTTTTATGTTGTTTTGATTTTGTAAAAAAAAAAAACCACAATAGTTTGTATATATCAGATACATCAAAATGTTTTGAGTGGAAATAAATATCCAGGTCCCAGCCAAGCTGTCAAGGGACTGATGTCAATTTTTCAAAAACGTTTCGGATTCCCTCCTAATGATTTTAGGCCACCAAATTCGTTTTTCTTTCCTGGTTGTGGTTTCACTGCAGGTGTTGACTGTTCATTAAATGAGAAAATGGCTTCCAAGTCAGTCAGAAAATGGTGTATAAAAGCCTATGAACAAAATGTGTATGAAACATCCAAGTGGGAGGAGGGGGGACTGTGGGCAGATTGGAGGGCATTAGGTGAACTCTCAGCTTGTTGCAGGCCAGGGCTTCGGTATTTTGCTTAAATTCTCAAACTTTAAGGCTTGCTGTTGGGGGCGGGTGGTGCTGTTAAGATATGAGATTCCTCAGATTATTTCAACACAAAACATCTCTCCTGGCCATGTTTCGATCAGGCTACTTTGGAACAGGCTATGCCCTGTGGAAATCCTCCATACTGGCACCTCTGCCTGGAGCCCAGCAGGTTCCCTTGGGAAATGTGGTCTCTGCACCCCGTAGGCCTTAGGAGCCTCTAGCTGAGGCTGGGAAAGTTAAAGCCTGCTCACTATGCACCATCCTCTTGCAGACCTCAACTCCCATCTAGCTTTGAAATGGAAACTAGAGAATTGCTAGCTTTTAGCTAGTGGAAGAATTAGCAAAACCATGAAATCTCTAATACCAAGTAGTCAAGGGCTCAACTCCCCTTTCCTGAAGCAAATTTGCTGGGTATTTTAAAATATTTTTAAAACAGCTCCTTTAAGAAAAAATACAACGGCGGGGGAAAAAAGAAGGAAGAGGCTGCGAGGCCCTCTTTAGAAATGTTTTCCCACCTGATGGGGCTCAGGGAGGTAGTGGTACCCAGAGCTGAGTCTCTCCCCCAAAACAGCTGAACAAAGGCGGAGGCCACACGCAGACCTCAGGTCCAGAGAGCTGGGTAAAGGACTAGGAAACCAGAATTAGACGTAGGCCCTAGGATAACACAGAGAGACACTTTCTTTCCAGTGTATACCATTCAATCATCATGTTCTTTCTCTTTAGCCTGGGAGGTGGGGTTGGAGGAGAAATTCATGGAGACCACTCCCCAAAGAGATTGAAATTATTCTAAGTGTAAAATCTCCATTGTCCGTTGGGGCTTCAGCAGTGTTTTTCAAATTTATCCCCTTTACTGATCCGCACAAATACAAAGGCGGGGTGGTGTCGTCTCTCCTTTCCTAGCCAAGGTCCTGGAGGGGATTTGGAACCACGACGAAATTCCTAAGAAACAAATGCAAAGAGAAATGATGCTGAAATCTGAGTGCTCAACATTCCCTCGCACAAAGACAAATGCGTCCTCCAAAATGCTGCAGTCCGGGCAGGCCTTTTGACCAAGAAAAAGGGTTTTAAACGAGAAAAAATGGCCTCGGCTGACATTCAACGGGCTGCAAGCTCAGAGGGCCGACCGCGGGGCTCTCCCCGAAGGAGGCGGGCTAGTGAGGCTTCCGGGAGGCCGGCTGGTGGAGGAGAAATCCAGAACCGTTGTAAATATTCATGTCTGCGGGGGGGGGGGGGTGCCTCTTCACCCCGCCTCTTCCAGCTGTAATCACCCCCCCCTTCGTGAGGGGGGGTGCACAGCGCCTGTCCGACCGTCCTTGGACAAAGGTGATCTCCCCACATTTTTGTTCTCCAGTCACTTGCCTTAGGGAGCCCATTCCGAAGGCTCTGCAGGGAAGGGACTGGCTATGGGTGTTTTCCCCCGCGTTTCTCCTCTTCTTTCGTTTCCTAGAGGAGCATAAATAATTAAAGTTTGGCAGGGAGGAAAAGCTTTCTTGCAGAACTGTAGTGGCAATAAATGAAATGACTCAGAATCCCTTCCCCAGCCAGCTTTTACGAGGGCTGCCAGACAGTGTCTGTTCACGTTCTCCAGATACCAGGGGCGCCCTGACAAAGTTAAGGTCAAGTTAGTGTCTTATCTTGGGTGGCTCAAAATTACCGCATCGCGTCTGGGCGCTGCGCGGAAAGCTACCACTCGCGGAGCAGTTGGACGCCGGGAGGGTCGGATGCGCTCCTTGTGCTTCGAGTGGGGCCGCGCAGGCAAGGACAAGGCCACAACGCCGGAGTCTTCATGGTAGGTTCTCGCGGGACGCGCGGGGTCGGAAGGCTACGGTTTTCCTTGGGTTTTGAGGTGAGGATCGAGGAGGGAGCTGGGGCAAAAGGCCGAAGCGGGCTGGGCCCAAAATGAAAGCCCAAGGATGGGTGTGGGGGCGGGGATCCGCGCTAATGCGCAGCCAGGGGGTCCGCGGCCCGTTCCCCTATGCACCCGCGCGCCGCTGCAGATGGCGCACCCTCCCCCGCCAAAGCGCGCTCCAGCCCGAGCCGCCATCGCCATGTCGTTGAACTTGAATGGTTCCGTCCTCCCCATTTCCCTCTTCAGCGGTCAGCAGGCTCCGCTGTGGGGGCAGCGAGCTGTCTGTGCCCCACCCCGTGTAAAGGGAAGGTGTGAGAATTTTGCGCACTCCCAGACACGTAAAGACCCGGCTGGAGGAGGGGGGGCGGGGTCCCTGCAGCCGCTGCCCTGGGTCCTGAGCTGCCGCAGGCCAGTGTGCAGTGTCCGGGGAGCCATTTTAGGAGAGAGATCCACGGGCGTCGACCACGAGCCCGAAAGGGAGAGGCTTGGGCGGGCGATGGAGATGGGAGGCAGATAAGTGTGCTGGCGGTCTGGACCGAGGAGAAAGGGGCGAGCAGGAATCTGGGCGAGGGTGCCAGCTGGGAGGGGGGTGCACAGAACGATGAGCAGTTCTGGGGCGGGGGGAGCCTGCTTGCCCTCCAGTCGCCACAGACCTGTTTGCGCAGTGTTCGGAGGAAAGCAGAGATGGGAGGGGGGCGGAGGAAGAAGAGTGGGAGGGAGAAAAGGAGGGAGGAGAAAAAGAGGGGGGGGACAACGGCCAGAAAATAGATATGAACTCCGATCGCCCGCCTTTTCTCTGTCTGTCGGCATGGTGGGCAGAGCCTGCCACACGGGCACTGCGGCGGCCGGGCAGGGAGGGAACCAGCTTCACAGCCTGCACCGCCTGCCCTGGGCGTAGGGCTGAGGTCCAGAACCCAGTGCTGGGATTTCCTGGGCTGAGGAATCTTGGGGAGAGAGGCAACTTCCTGCCCTCGGCTCTGGGATTTGGGTTTGAGGAGCTTCTTTCTGAGAGACCGATTTTACCTTTGGAAAGCGCTGGCTCTCCTGGAGGCGGGAGTCCAGGCCTCGCCTGGACCCCCGGGCTAGGAAAGAGGGACCTGGCGGCCATGGAGGAAAGTGAGGCCTTGGGGCAAATGGATGGGGGGCTCTCAGGGCCAAGTGCTGCAGAGAGGCTCAAGCAAGGAGGAAAAAGCTGCTGAGAGCATTCCGCCCCCCTCCCGAGAGCCAACGGACTTCCCGGGGGCTCCCCCCACCACCACCCCGCAGAGACCATGCCGGCCCAAGGGCACTGCAGGAGCCTAGGGGAGACCCGGAGGCGGCGTGGATGCGTAGGCCTTGGCGGGTCTCTGACGCAGCGAAGGGGCTGGTTGTGAGGCGGGCTGGTCGTAGTCCAGGCCAAAAAGCAGAGAGGGTGAGGAGGGTGGAGGCGCCAGGGGTTTGTCTCCGATTGGTGGGGAGCGGGAGGCCAGGCACCTTTAGAGTAGGACTCCAGATCCTTTTGTTCACCAGACCCCCCAGCTTCTAGAGGGCCACGGGGCATCTCCGCTGGCTGAACTTCCTCCCTGCTTTAGCATTGGGAGAGGAAAGGCAGAGAGGCGACAGGGAGAGCACAGAGGTGGTGACACACAGCTAGAGGAAAGGAAGAGAGAAGATCAGGGGGCAGAGAAAGAGGAGAGGAAACGGGGAAAGTAAGAAGAAGGAAGAAGGCAAGAGGGAACAAGAGAAGGAAGTGGGAGAAGAGAGGACAGGAGAGAAAGAAGTGAGAAGACTGAAGGGAGACGAAGGAAGGAGAAAGGGAGACAGGAACAGAGAGAGAAGAGAGGGCGAGAGATCCGAGTGGGCACCGAGGCCCGGGCCTGGGTGAGCTCCTGGTAGGGTTTTGGTGTGGGTTTTTTCGAGGCTGGCACTCGCGCTCCCGGGGTCAGGAGTGGGGGGAGCCACGTTATTCTGCGATGAACGCGCTGGGCTGAGAAATATGTAAATCAGGGCTCCGTGTGCCCCGAGAGTGGCGCAATTACGCCCCTTGAGAAAGAAGCAACAAGCTTCTGACCGGCAAGCTGCAGAGGGGTGGCGGCGTCGCGGGGGAGGGAGCGGCTGCAGGAAGGGGTGTGGGGGGTGGGAACCTCACAACCTCACACCTAGTCCCCTGTGCCCCGGGCTGGGGCTCCCCCCTCCGCTCTCCGCTTCTTTCCCTTCCCCCTTCCTCCCCCTTCCTCCCCCTCCCTCCTCCTCCCCGCCAGCTTCGGTCCGCGTACTTAAAGCGGCGCGGGCGGGCGGGCGGGCGCGGGCGGGCGGCCCAGCCGGGCGGCGGCAGATGCACCCAGCAGTGGCGGCCGCCGGCGGCGCACAGGTGACCAGCCTGCGGCTCAGCCTGGTCAGGGAGCGCCCGGGGAGTGCTGGCTGGAGCGGGAGACTGATCCGCCCCAGCGCGCGCGTGCCTCGGCGCCAGGAGCCGTCCCGGGGCGTGTTGGCGAGAGCTGATATAGATATAAGGACATTTCTCTCCATGGCGTCACGTGACATAATTACCACCAGAATCAATCAAGATGAATTGCACGTCAGCGCCCGGTGGGGATTTTTGCTTAGTTGATCCTGGCCCAAGCCTCTTGTGCAATCGATGGCTCAGGTTGGCGGCGCGGGGAGCGGCCCGGGGCTTGCCGGCGCGCACGCCGCGGAGCCATGAACGACTTTGATGAGTGCGGCCCGAGCGCAGCCAGCATGTACCTGCCCGGCTGCGCCTACTATGTGGCCCCGTCGGACTTCGCCAGCAAGCCCTCCTTCCTATCGCAACCGTCGTCCTGCCAGATGACTTTCCCCTACTCTTCCAACCTGGCGCCGCACGTCCAGCCCGTGCGCGAAGTGGCCTTCCGC
>NW_023270377.1:55228915-55520289 GCF_011800145.1 Mirounga leonina | reverse complement strand
CCCCGGCGGGGGCGGCGGCGGCGGCGCCGGGGGCTACGCTCCCTACTACGCGGCAGCCGCGGCGGCGGCGGCGGCGGCGGCGGCGGCCGAGGAGGCGGCCATGCAGCGCGAGCTGCTCCCTCCCGCGGGCCGCCGGCCGGACGTGCTCTTCAAGGCGCCGGAGCCGGTGTGCGCCGCGCCCGGGCCGCCACACGGCCCCCCGGGCGCCGCCTCCAACTTCTACAGCGCCGTGGGCCGAAACGGCATCCTGCCTCAGGGTTTCGATCAGTTCTACGAGGCTGCGCCCGGGCCCCCATTCGCCGGGCCGCAGCCCCCTCCACCTCCTGCGCCGCCGCAGCCCGAGGGCGCCGCCGACAAGGGCGACCCCAAGACGGGGGCCGGTGGCGGCGGGGGAAGTCCCTGCGCCAAGGCGCCCCCCGGCTCGGAGCCCAAGGGGGCGGCAGAAGGCGGCGGCGGCGATGGCGAGGGGCCCCCGGGGGAGGCGGGGGCTGAGAAGAGTGGCGGCACAGGTAGGCACCCGGTGCGGGGTGGGCGGCTGGGCCGGGGCGGGGGCGGGGGGGCCGCGGGCGCGGGGGGGCGGCGGGGGCCTCCCTCTGCTTGCGCGGTTTTATGTGCTACTTTATAAGCGTTCGAAGGGGTTTATACATCCTATAAGATTTCCCGGGCCGTTGTAAAGTGTGTTTACGATAGGAAACCAATTTAGGTGGGCTTAAGGTAGACTTCGAAGGGGACATTAATCGCTGCAGAGAGATTTTCCCCAGTTTGGGGGGGTGGGGGTTGCTAGAGACCATGGAGTGAGGAGGGGAGATTTCAAGCCACTTTGTGAATGTGGACGCTCGAGCCTCCTGCTTTTAAGGGGGGTGGGGTGGGGAGATCCTTGAACTGGACTTTATCCAAGCCTCTGGCTGACGCGCGCTGCTGGCTGGAGTAGAGCAGATGCACGGGCGCGCTCGTGTTTCTCTCCCTTCGGGTTCCAACTCAGAGCCGGCCTTGCCCTCTGCTTCTCCACCTCCGTGCCAGGGTGTGTGTGTGTGTGTGTGTGTGTCTCCGTCCGGGCGTGAACACAGGTCCACGCCCGCACTCTCTCCTGTGCCCGCCCATATATCATCCCCCACGACTCAGGCAGGGCCTTTCAGTGGCGGCAGGGGACGTCCCCAACGGGCCGAGGCCTGGCCCTCGCGCGGGCCTGGGCCGGTGGGCGGGCTGCAGTGGGCAGCCAGCGGCCTCTCTCACCTCTTGGTTTCTCTGCCTTGCAGTGGCCCCCCAGCGGTCCCGGAAAAAGCGCTGTCCCTACACCAAGTACCAGATCCGCGAACTGGAACGCGAGTTTTTCTTTAACGTGTACATAAACAAAGAGAAAAGACTCCAACTCTCTCGGATGCTCAACCTCACTGACCGGCAAGTCAAAATCTGGTTCCAGAATCGCAGAATGAAAGAAAAGAAACTGAACAGAGACCGTCTGCAGTATTTCACTGGAAACCCCTTATTTTGAGAGCTCCAGGAAGCACCCCTCTTCCCGAGCCCCACTCACCCACCCACTTCCCCACCAGCCTGCCCTGGGCAGGCCCAATGTTCTTGGGTTTAATGACGCCTCTTCTCTGTGGAACTCCACGATTCCTTCCCATGGTCAACTCGGGACCTCCCAGCGACCACTGCTGCCTGCCGACGAGGCCGGGGACTTGGCCGAATGGATCCTAATAAGGGGAAAATGGTAAATGCAAACGTCCCTTTACAATTTTACCGCCAATGTGCTGTTGTTCTCCCTCCCTCTCTCCGAGTCCCGGTGGGGACGCTGTGGGATCTGTAGAGAGTTAGGCCGCTGGGCTGGAAGGCGCTTGTTTTTGTTCTGAGTTTAAGGGACCTGACCATCCCCCCTTGGTGAATGCAGATTATTTAAACTCTGGGAAATGTATCTTCGGTCTGTCGGTCTGTCGTATCAAGGCATAAGTCACTGTGTTTTGTGTGAATAAATGGTTTCTGGTAAAATGGAGGTTACAGCTTCAACACAATATATGATTTTTTCCTCTTGAAAGAATTTTAGTGTCTGATTAGGGGATTTTAGTGGCCAGAACCTTCTCCCATATGCAACTGAAAATCAAGTGAAATGCTTTTTAATCCCACTGAAATAAGAGTAGCTCTCTCCCACCCTGTCTAGGCTACACTGGTTTGAAAAATCACTTTAGGGATGAATTTCTGAATTGAGGATGTGACCCAGCCATTCTGGTGCTGCTTTCTCCAGGCAATGAGGCTGGGGCAGCAGGAACCTATGAAGGAAGTCTCCTCCCCCCATTCCCAGTTTAGTGAACTTGGAATTTTTGAAAAGACAAAAACCATTTTTAAAAACTTGTTAGAAATCTAAATTTACTCTTAACAAGGTGTCAAGGAGCCAGGGTCCCTTAAAAAAAAGAAGCCAAAATTGGAAACCTTCGTTGAAAAAAAAGATAATTTGCTAAAAGGTAGTTACCAGTGGTGGAGAGGGCTTGGGATTCTTGCTAGTGTCAGTAGGTAGAGAAGGTAAGACCCTTCCCTGGAATAGGGCCTGAGGCTGCAGACCCACTTCTCACTGCATTTATCGCTTCAAGTTAAAGAATGTGGTGGGGGCTGAACTGCACTTTATGTTGCAGGGCCAGGCCAGGCTGTTTACAAAACCTTGAACTGTCTAGACAACACCATAAAAGCCAAAGTTCTAAACAGCTTAATTGGGTTATATTATACACCTTCTGGTGGGCCCAAAAGAGATTTCCGCAATGTGCAATAAACTGGAGGAGTGAGAAAAGCATCTCTTTCTCTGAAAAAAGTAAAGTGAATCATGACTCTTAACCTCTCCTAAGCCGAAAGTAAAAAAAAAAAAAAAGAAAAAAGATCCATAAGATATACAGTACCCCATGCATCCTCAGAGGAGGTATACATTTCCAAATGCAAAATTTCTTTAATTGCCAAAGTTTGGTGGGGGGGGAGGAAAAACATAAGTGCATAAGTGTATGCCTTTGAACTTCCAAAATGTCAAGGTCATCACCTTTAACCTTTCTGAATAATTAGGCGCCTTAAGGTTCTTCTGTGATATTCAGCCGCCACCCACTCTCAAACACACATGCTTACACACATTCAGACCCCCACATACATTTATGACCACACAGCATCATATCAGGGGTTCACCATAAATCTAAGCAAATGCCTAATTTCAGGATCAATAACCTTAATTTCCCTTCAAACATTTGTGTAATTCAATAGCAGTTGACTTCTTTTTAAAATACTGGTTAGATTTAAGTGTCTACCAGCATGTTTTTTAATACAGTTAGGATATACTGAGGTGGGTTTTTTTGGGGGGGTGGTCATAGACAGCATTCCCCTTTGCTCTAATGAAGAACCACGGCTTTCAAAGCAGGCATTTGAAAGCGGAAGCTTTAGTCAGATTTACACCTTCGCTATATTTGAAAAAAAACTATTGCACCGTCAGATAAGTTATTGTACTTGCTATGATATGGAACAAAACTAAAGATATTTATATTGTTTTCCAAAGTGTCTCTCAACCTTTGGTGAAAACTGCAAGAGAAACAAAGCCTACAATTGAATAATTTCGTTCGGAAGGGGATTTCTTTGTGTGGAATTCTGGGCGTCGGTTAAAATGTCAGTGCCCTAGTAGTATGATCGTTGCAGGAGCTTAAAACTGCTTTCTTTCTTTCTCTCTCCATCTATTTTTTTTTTTAACTGCGTCTAAATGTAGCAAGCTTGTGTGTCCACCACCTTAGGTAAGCCGAACCGAGAGATACCATTTCCCGCTTGCATGGCCTTGGAGAGCCACACGGGGGCGTGCTCACGTTCCAGAAGCCGCGTTTGGCGGAGACGCCGCGGTACCCTATCTTTCCAATACTGATTCTGATAGGCAATCTGAGCCCATTAGAAACAGGCGGCCACTAAGGCATTTGTTTGCTGTTTGTTTGTTCTAAGCAGCCACGAAGTGTGGGAAGTTGTATAAAGACAGAGAAAAGGGAGCTACCCAGATTCCTGAAACAGACAGTCACCTAATCGTTGTCTCCTTAAAGATAACGCCGTTGCCAAGAATACCTTGGTATAACCTGGTGGTGTCAAGGAGAGATTTTTTTAAAGACCAATATGTACATTTCCAAATAGGTCATGCCACTGAGAGTTAATTAAATTAGAGAAATTAATTTCTTGTTGGTTTGAGTATGGAGAACGATGTGAGGGTAGGACCAACTCCTCCCCAAAACAGCGTCCGCCTCGTACGCTCTCCGACCGCCTGGGATGATTAAAAGGCTTTTGTTTAAGACAGATCGGGGCGCCGTCAACTTAGCTGAGTGTGGTCACAGAGAAAATGAGACGCGTCGGGACTGAGGGGGTCGTTCTGGGCGAGGGAGTGCCCCCCAACACGGCCATGCCTGGCAGCCGGGGCTGCTGGTAGCCAGAAGCGCAGGCGGAACTCTGAATTGGGGCGCCTGGGCCAGGCTGGGCTGATGCGGCTGCGGGAAGCGGCAGGCTGTCCCAGGAAACGTTTATACTAGGAGGCAAGGAGGCAAGGCGGCGCCGAATGGGGATTGCATTTGAAGCAAACGAGCTTTGCGTTTGACAGAACCCTGGACAGTCTTCGCAGCCGCCTGCTGGCTTTGAGCATGGAGTTTGATTTTGGCACCAGCTCTTGAAAGCAGTCTTCTTGCTGCATGCCCTCCTGGCCCCCCATCCCCCTTTTGCAAAGCCCCTGATTTTGGGGAGGGCCTGTGTCGCCATCCTCTGTCCAAAAGGGAGGGCTCCAGGACATGAATGGGCTGTTCTAAGGGACGGTGGCTGTCCTTTCTTTCCCGAAGTTCATTTTGAAGAGCCAGCAACCCCCAGAATTAGTGCTGGCCTCCTGGGCCCTGCTGTCTCTGTCTCCTTTCTCCAAACCCTGGACCAGAGGCCCTGGGTCCACCCTGGGAGCTGGCATCAGCTTCAGTGGAGGTTGGGGCGCCATGAACCCCCCAGTGAGGCGCCAGCCAGAGGCATAGGTGATCCCCACGGGCACCCCCGGCTCCTGCCTGTCTGACCGCCGGTTCTGCTTAGCTATTGTGAAGTGACATTTCTCAGAGCCTAAGCTGGGTCTCAGTCCAGATGGGGAGGGAACCCTCCCCCCCAAATGTCACTGTGTTCCTCTTCAGGCAGCTCCAGCAGGGGTGCGTGTGGCCTTTCAGGGCCCCTTGGCCTTGGCTGGCAGCCTTCCTCAGACAACGGGCGCTAAGCAGTCTGCAGTTCCTTTCCTACCAGCAGCGCCCAAACGGGCCTGAGAAAGGACAGAGGATTGGGCCAGGACTTCTGGGGGGTTGCAGACCCGACCCCTCCTGATTGTTCAGAGCCTGTGGGGCTCATGGAGTGTGGCCACATATCTTGAATCACCGAGATCTCAGATCCTGAAGTGGAGGGAAAGTGTGCCAAGTAGGAGTCTTTTGTGTCTGTAACGGAAAGAAGACTCCCGAGCCGCCAGCCCTTTCGCACAGTCTCCACAGACTCTTCACTGAGTTGGTGGTGGCTTCCACAGCCTGCCCATTTGCCCCCTTGATTTCTTTTCACATTGGCTGGAAGGGGCACAGTGCAACCCGGAGGGGCTCCCTGGGGAAGCAACCTTTAAAATTTGTCCCCATCCACTCTGCCCCCAAAGAATGGCACAGCCCTGAGGCCACTCAGGGCCCAAATTCAGGGCCAACCTAGGAGTCCTCAGGTCTACTCAGGCCCAGGGTCACTGTTCTTCCTGGTGACAGAAGAGCGCAGATGCAAGCCACTTCTTGATTACAAATGCTAATTTCTTGCTAAAGCAACCCTATTAATTTTTCTCAGGAAAGAGCTGTGCCAGGGAGAAGGATGTCTTGGTACAAATATGGGTATTCATCTCCTTTATAGAGCAATATTGATTTATTATTAATGGTAACTGCTCCAACTGATCTAAAGATGATCGAAAACGGTAGCTTTGCAGCTACATTAAATACTCCTAAGCAAAATACAGGCTGGCCTTGAAAGCCACTGCCTTTTCATACCATTTGCTCCATCCTAGCCTTAGAGTCTTAGCCAAACTCTCCATCCTCCCAGGTCCAGATCATTCTCCTGTATTATTTCTGTTTTGCTCCATTTTTATTACAAAATTCCTCTGAAATATTGGAGTCTCTGGCCTCAAGGAACTGGTCTGAAGACAGATATTTGAGAAAGAATAAAAGAATTTTGTGATAATAGATTCAAAATTATAGCCGATACACAGATTTTCTGTGAATGAAGAAGAACTATTTCAAGCCAAATCTAACACGGGGGTGACTTAGAGCTCGAAGCCCCTGAGAGGTGAAACAGAAAGGCCCCCAAATTCGGAAGGCAGATCCTGCTTGTGCTGGCTTACCGCACACCTACCCGCTCCGCGAGGAATTGCTGGTTTTTAACCTGAATGTTTTCTTCATGTATAAATAAAGATTATGAAAGGGCATTTGATGGGCATAAAATTCCCGATTAGATTGAACAGTCTTGCCTCACGAGTGGGGATAGGGAGAACTGGACAACCGAGTTCCAGCAAAGGGTGAGATGCAAAGGGACGACAGTCCTGGAGCACCAGGCTGGCGTCAGGGCGCCTGCTGAGAGCATGTGCAGCGGGCACTTTGTCCAGCCCTGGGCACGCTTAACTGCGGCCGGGATCATGATCTCCACCTTCTGATAAAACAATTTTTGGGGTGCTGGTCCGTGGCTGTTAGCTTTGAACAGGACCGGTAGCAGACTAGAGTCAAAAGTTGGATTTTTTTTTTTTTTCCTGCTTTCCTCACCCCCTCCCCTCCATCCTCAAGCTTAAAAACAGCCACCCCTACGGAAAGGTAATGTTTAAACCTCGGGCTTCGCCGGCCGGCATCCCATAGCCGGAACAGTTAGAGGCGCCAGGCTTTTAACCTGACAATGATGTTGTATTTGAACAGCTGCGTAAAGGTTTAAAAGGTCTGTCTCATTGCCACCGCGGAGTTTTTTAAAAGGGGTTATTGTTTGGGCGAGGGCACTTCGAGGGGACAGGCAAAGTGGTCCCAAGGCCGAAAATAATGTTCAGAGCCTGTTTCCACCAGGCCAGGGGAGATTTCCTTTTGGGGAGGGGGACAGAGGTTTTGCTGGAAAAGGTTTTTGTGAAGGAGTGAGCAGGCTCCTAGCTTCCCCCCCCCCCCCCCCGCCCGCCCAGAATGCTGAGGCACTTTAATGAGCATCGGGCTCCAAAGAAATGTTCAGCTGAGGCGGAAACCCAATTTGCCCACAAGTTCAGTCTCTGGGCCTGAAATCCAAGGCCAGCCCATGACAGGGCAAGTGTGGGGAGAAGAAAACCCAGCCGCCTTTCCGGACAGAGAACTGGTTCACAATCAGGGTTTCTGGGGCCCTTTTCCTCTCTCCGATGCAGGGAAGGGGATCTGGGAAGCCCGAGGACGGCTCCTGTGCCCTAGCCTGGCCCCTCGACCGGGGCAAGCCTTTGGAAATCAAGGTTAAAGCTCCCCGCTGCTGCCCGGAGGCCGGGGCTTCCGAAGGGCGGCTCACCCGCCTGCAACCAGAGAACAAGAAAGGAAGTTGTTGGAGAAGTTTCTCATAAAACTCTGAGTTTCCATGGTGGTGATGGTGGTTATTCTTTAATGAGCTCGACCACAGCCCCAGACCAAATCCTCTTTATAGAACTTTCCATCACCAAAGGAAACAGAGGACTAAGGTTCTCCCACCTCCTTTTTTTTCTCCCTCCCCTTACCCAAGCAAAACGGTGTCAAATAATTTTAGGAATTGTCCAAAACTATAAAACTCAACTTCTGACAAAAGTATAGCTTTTAATATTTGACGATTTGTGTTAAAACAAAAATTGACCTTCTTGGTTAGTAGCGAAGGGGAAAAATCAATAGTATAATTTTCAATAATTCATAAAGCGAACGCCATTATGCTAAATCTTAACTATTAATCTTATCCTTTACAAAGTCTCGATTGATTTGTTAATAAAATATCTTCCCGTGTGTGGCAACAGCGGGTATAACTCTTTAAAAACCTTCAGAAGCAAGAAAATTACCAAGTAGCCCAAGAATGTAGATGAGAATTTTATTGATCGCCCTGATTCTTCTTAATATGTATGAATAAATTCCACAACCTTTTGTACCTTGCACTTGTCAGAAACCAATGCTTTTACAAAATCCATAAAAGGAAAACATATTTTTCTTTGCAGAAGAACCAAATGACACCTTTGCCTCTCTCTCTCTCTCTCCTACTCGGCCCAGTCAGTTTTCTAAAACTTCTGGAGTCTGAGAGCGAGAGTTTTCCCCTTTCCTTGAAAAAATTCTTTTCTTTCCCTCTTCCTTCCTTCCTCTTCGCTCATTATTATCAGGGCGTGTAGGGAGGGAAACCTCGGTTTAGTTCTCCCGCTGGGAGTCGGAGGGACGCTTTCGAGGATAGCCAACTGCTGGCGAGGGATCGTCTCTGGGCTGAAAGCTCCCAGCGGCCCGGCCGCAGAGGTCGGGGTGTGGTTCCTCCGAGAGAGCCGAAGGCTCGGGTAGCCCACCGGGGCGCGGAGGGACCGGGATCCCGCATCTCCCTCGGGCTGGAGGAGGGAATGGACAGCGCCAGGGCCGGCCAGTCCTCGGGGCTCAGGGCCGGCCAGCTGCTTGGCCCCTTAGCCCTCGCGGCCCTTCTCGCCTCCGCTGCCCACGATACCTTGGCCGCGTCTGTGCGTGAGACATCTTTACTGCGGACCCCTGGGGTGGGATGTCTCAGAGCCCGGGAAATCCGACTCACCTTCCCAGGCTGCCCCGGAGAAAATTACGCAGCCGGGCCCCCACCCCCCGCCCGTGCCCCGGCTCTTCGGACGCGTTCGGCCTGGGGGTGTGCGGGGAATGCTTCTGCGTGCTGGCGCCAAGGCACTCTGGCTTCCCTCCCCGCGCCATGTCCTCCCGGACGCCCCTCGGGCTGAGCCTTTCCTTCCGCCAGCGGGGCCCAGGGGCCGGAGCGGGGGACGCGAGTGGGGCCGGCCGGCTGCGCAAGCCCCGGGGAGGCTGGCGGGCGACGGGGAGGGCTGGACCGGTTGTCTCCGGCGCGCACTATCGCGGGCGCGTAGTAGATGTCGCTGTTGTCCGTGCTTACGCGGCCGGCCGGCCGGGCTCTGGAGCACGTGACCTGCGAGGAGGCTGCGGCTCAAGGCCATTTTCAAATCTCATTGGCTTGGTTGTCATGTGGTCGGCAGAGGCATCCACAATTACACGGGGAATGTTTTCCTAGAGATGTCAGCCTACAAAGGACACAATCTCTCTTCTTCAAATTCCTCCCCAAAATGTCCTTTCCCAACAGCTCTCCTGCTGCTAATACTTTTTTAGTAGATTCCTTGATCAGTGCCTGCAGGAGTGACAGTTTTTATTCGAGCAGCGCCAGCATGTACATGCCACCACCTAGCGCAGACATGGGGACCTATGGAATGCAAACCTGTGGACTGCTCCCGTCTCTGGCCAAAAGAGAAGTGAACCACCAAAATATGGGTATGAATGTGCATCCTTATATACCTCAAGTAGACAGTTGGACAGACCCGAACAGATCTTGCCGAATAGAGCAACCTGTTACACAGCAAGTCCCCACTTGCTCCTTCACCACCAACATTAAGGAAGAATCCAATTGCTGCATGTATTCTGATAAGCGCAACAAACTCATTTCTGCTGAGGTCCCTTCGTACCAGAGGCTGGTCCCTGAGTCCTGTCCCGTTGAGAACCCCGAGGTTCCTGTCCCTGGATATTTTAGACTGAGTCAGACCTACGCCACCGGGAAAACCCAAGAGTACAATAACAGCCCCGAAGGCAGCTCCACAGTCATGCTCCAGCTCAACCCTCGCGGCGCGGCCAAGCCGCAGCTCTCGGCCGCCCAGCTGCAGATGGAAAAGAAGATGAACGAGCCCGTGAGCGGCCAAGAGCCCACCAAAGTCTCCCAGGTGGAGAGCCCCGAGGCCAAGGGCGGCCTTCCGGAAGAAAGGAGCTGCCTGGCTGAGGTCTCCGTGTCCAGTCCCGAAGTACAGGAGAAGGAAAGCAAAGGTCGGTATGAGCAAGTTGCCACCCCCGCGGGGCGTGCAGCCCGGGGAACCCGGCAGAGAGGGAGCGCCTGGGTGCCCAGCGTCGAGCCCGGGCAGCTGAGGCGGAGCCCGACTGGCAGGTGCGGCTCCTCCTGGCTTTTAGAGGGGCAGTCTCAGTCTCGAGATGGTCCCCGCTTCTCCCTGGCTGCCCTGGCCCTCCTGGCTAGTCCTGGCCCCACGCTGATGGCGCCTGGGCAGAGGATGGGCTTGCCGGGTTTATTTTTCCTGAGCTAGACTTGAAATGCAACAAAAGAGGGCAAATGAGACCTGCGGCTCGTAAACACGGCCCCAGAACCTCCTTTCTCCTGCTCAGATTTGCAGTCCCAGCTTTGCCTTTCACCCAATGATGATTTTAAGGCGGTCCAAGGCACCGTGTTCGCGTTCAAGTGTATGCACCCCGCATCCTGCGAGCTTGGGGGTGGCAATGGGAACGAAATGACTGGGCTGGTTGGTGCTTGGTCTGAGGAACAGGGCTCCCAGCCTCTGCGGGGTTAGGTAACCTTGGCTTTGTCTGGGGAAAGTGCCGCAAGCTTTGCGATCCATTTGCAAAGAGGGCAAAGGCTGAAGGGGGGAGAATGGAATCTGCAGGGCCCACCCGGCAGGGCCAGCCTTGGGGCTGGGCTGGGGCAAAGGGCCAGGGGTTCTGGCTTTTTGAGAAGGAACCCTGCCCCTAAGCCTCTCCCCCAGTGTCCAGAGGTGGGCCACAGTAAGGAGCCACATTTCTGGGGGTGGGGTGGGGATGCTTTTGTGTGGGGACAAGAAGGCATGAGGATGCAAGAAATTCTGGGGAGTACAACAATACCCAGGCAGGTGGGAGAAGGTGTACTCGCTTCCTTGGTTATCTTTTGAAAGAGAAGGGCAACTAACCTGGTTGTGGGGCTCCCCGCCCGGGCAGGAAAAGTGGGGAAGAAGTGGCAGACTTGAGGATGTGAGGCAGCAGTGGGCTTGGTAGTCTCGTTCAGGCTGTGGGTTGCTTCTTCCACTCCGGCCCAGTTATGAGCTGCCCACTTAGAATGTTGCTCGGGAGTTCCTGAAAGTTTACTATTGTACTAATGTTTTGTGCAGGTCAGAAAGTTGAGAGAGAAAAAGAGACAGAAAGAGAGAGAACCCTGACACCAAGGGCAAGAGTACCCACCCATCGTGTCATTTGGGGCATTTAAATTAATCTGGCATCAATTACAAATCCTTTCCAGGGCCCACCTCATATGAGTAATGTTTAATACCAGCATTTCCCAAAGCGGCCTGCCTGCCAGTGAGGTCATGGCCAAGGGTACATTTGAAAAGACTGAGAGAAAAAAAAAAATCTTGATTTTTTTTTCTTCTTCTCCCTTTAATTTTGTTAGAGGAAATCAAGTCTGATACTCCAACCAGCAATTGGCTCACTGCAAAGAGTGGCAGAAAGAAGAGGTGCCCTTACACTAAGCACCAAACGCTGGAATTAGAAAAAGAGTTCTTGTTCAATATGTACCTCACCCGCGAGCGCCGCCTAGAGATCAGTAAGAGCGTTAACCTCACCGACAGGCAGGTCAAGATTTGGTTTCAAAACCGCCGAATGAAACTCAAGAAGATGAGCCGAGAGAACCGGATCCGAGAACTGACCGCCAACCTCACCTTCTCTTAGGTCCCAGGCCCGTCGGAGGCCAGGATCGGAGAGGGGGCACCGCGTTCCAGGGCCGAGTGCTGGAGGGCTGGGAAGGCGGAAACAAAACCTTCATTGCTCTTTGTTTTTTGTTTTGTTTTGTTTTGTTTCCTGCTAGAATGTGACTTTGGGGTCATTCTGTTCGTGCTGCAAGTGATCTGTAATCCCTATGAGTATATATATATTAAAAAAACTAGCACGTGTAATTTATTATTTTTTTTCATCGTAATGCAGGGTAACTATTGCGCATTTTCATTTGGGTCTTAACTTATTGGAACTGTATAGCATCCATCAGTTCATTCATCCATCCAGCAATGTGACTTTTTCATGTTTTTCCTAATGCAAAAGGTCTGTGTGTGTGGTTAGTCCATGATCTCATGGCGTTTTGAATACATCCAGTACTTAAAAGTACTTAAATTACATATATATTTAAAAAAAAAAGATTAAGAAAACCCACAAGCTTTGGGGGGAGGGGGACTAAAAAAGCACATTACAATGTATCTTTTCGCAAATGAATTTAGCAATTGTCCTTGGTGAGATGGAATATTGACGACTTATGCCTTGTAGCCTTCCCTTGTGGTGCATCTGTGGTTTGGTAGAAGTACAACAGCAACCTGTCCTTTCTGTGCATGTTCTGGTCGCATGTATAATGCAATAAACTCTGGAAACGAGTTTGCTCCCTCTGCTTTCTGAAATGGACATATGTTACAGTGGGAATGAAAACCTTTGGTGAGATTATCTTCCAGTTAAACTGCTTGTTTGGAGCAGTTGGGGCTGGTGATAGAGAACAGGAGAAGGAAGATGGGAGAAGCTGGAGGAGGCCTAGGGTGCTAAAATTTGGCAGTGGTGGAGGGAGTTATAATCCAGCCTGGGTGTGCTTGTTTTCCTAGCTGGGAATAAGGGGAGTCTTCTCCCCCCTTCCACCCCGCCAAGAGAGTAACATAATTGAATGCTAGATGGGTGTATGTTTCCCTCTAACCAGAGCCTGGTAAGTAAGACTGTGCCCACGCTGCTTTTTTCCTCACAGCTCCCCATTTGTGTGTTTTCCTGTCTTTGGTCTTGGTTGTGTTATTTTTTAATACTTTCAGTGGGGTCTTGGTGATTTCTGGCTGGCGTGCCATCGTCAGGGGCTAGGTTGAAACCAGTCTGGCCCACCTGGAAGCCGCCGGGCCTCCATTACAGGAACAAGGACAGCCAGCAGCTAGCACTGCAACGGATCCAGTTCTGCCCCACCCCCACCCCACCCCCCATCCCAAGCGCAAGACAAGCCAGGCCACAGCGAAGCCGAGGATGGGTGAGTTTTCCCATCCCACTCTGCCCTGGTTTCCTTGTGGAAGGATTTCAAGCTCATTAGCTTTTAGTGGCCCACATGAAATTTTCTTAAAATTTTCTGAAAAGATCCCCCCCCCCAGGTAATGCTCCCTCTATTTAATTATAAAATGCTGGTCGGAGCCACTGTATCTGGGAGGCAAGAAAATGTACAAAAGGTGACTGAAAGAGACTTTGCAAATGAACGTGACTTCCCATGAAGTCCAATGTTCCAGCTGCCGACACAGCTTGGAAAACTCCAGCCACCCTTCACCGAGGGAGTCCAGGCTTATCTAGCCCTGCGTGGGAGAAAGGAGAAGAGGCCTTAGAGGGAAGAGCTGACAGAGAATTCGTTTTCTCAGGTTATGCTGTGATTTCAAAAGGTCTCCACCAGCTTCAAGTAGCTTGACAAAACACATCCTTTTCACTTTTTCTTTTTCTCCCCATGAGACTATCTATTCAGGGACTCTGAGCCTCACAGTTCTCATCCAGGGAGTCTTTGGGAAATTCAGTATTTACTCAGAGTTTTAAACGTCCTCCTGAAAAACCAAGAACCTTCCCCAGTTCCAAGACAGAACCCTTTAGGGGAGCCATTTCCTAGGGGTGGGAGAGAGAAGGCTCGGAATCAATGCCAGGGTGGAAACACTGGAGTAGATTTGCCCGGACCTCCATTGGTTGGGCAGGAGAAGGAGGGCAATTTTAACTTATCCCTTTCCTCCCTGCGATGTGGGGAGCTCCATTAGTTGTTGACAGGGGGCCATGTCTCAGAGGAAAACCTGTGCTACAGGCCAAGGCATCTCCTCTGGAACAAAATCGGAAAGCCATTGGCAAAGGCAATCAATCAGGCCATAAGTAGGCATTTACCCCCTTCCTTTCCGGGGCTCGAGGTGGGCTGGGATCCCTCCAAGGGTGCTCTGAGCAACTTGTCCAGTGAGGAATATATCCTCTGCCGCCTACTCTCGGCCTGCTTTTGTCTCGGCTCCCAGCCGAGCTTCCGAGGCTTTGTACCATGGATTTGGGAGTGACAATGGGCATTTCCCTCAGATTCAAGGCTGCCCGGCCTTCTGGAGGGGAAAAGAAGAAGAAGAAGAATTCGGAAGACAGTGGCCCCGAGAACCACCACAAGAAGCGGCCCTGCCCCGGGGAGATGCGCTTCCTGCGGGCCTCTCTCAAGCAGGGTTGGGGCGGGGGGCGGCAGCGGGCCTGCGCTTGCATTTGGGTTCTGCCCTGTGGCGTGTTCTCTTCCAGGGCCTTTCCGGCAGCCCCGGAGAAGACAAGGCATCCTGGCCGCCACTGTCCCCGCGGTGCCTACTCTACAGCCTGCCAGCACTTCCAAGGGCACACACAAGCCCCAGCGGTGGCCGCCGCCGCACCTAGTCGGCGGGCCCGGCTGCCCCAGCTCCCCCTCTCGGGCCGCCGCGTGTGCTCAGCCTCACGTCGGGGGTGTGTGTGGCTGCGCGGGCGTGTGTGAGCGTGGTAGGGGGAGGAGGCCCTCCGAGCTGCTCCATCCGTCCGTTTTATTAGGGACACATTAATCTATAATCAAATACACCTCATAAAATTTTTATTGAAAGGCATAATATCATTACAGAGGTCTTCCACCTGTTTTAAACAACACGACAAGCTGTGAGAGAGCGTGTGTGGGTCTGTGTAGGGAGGGGTGGGTTTGGGTAGGGAGAGAGGCACAGGGAAAAAACTCCCCTCGGGCGCCAGGGGGCCGCGTCTGAAGGCCGGCCTGCCTCGGGCCGCACCCCACCCTTCGTGCCCCGGGCTGCTCCGGGCTCTGGCCCCGCGCTCGCTGCGCCCGGGACACGCGGCCGGCAGCTCGGAGTCCAGGGGCTGGAGAGGCAGCCTAGGTCTGAACTGCAAGACCGAAGGCGGCAAGGAGAGACGAACAAATAGTCCCCAGCGCCTCCTCCGGCCACGGTCGGGCGCAGCGGTTCCAGCCACCGCCAGGCTGTCCGAGCCAGGCCGGACCGAGCTGGGCGCACGGACCGGGCTCATCGGCTCTAATTGCGGCGCTTATGTTGGTGATGATTTTTTTTTTTTTAAATCACAGCAACCCCCAGTTTAGCGGACTGATTTACTCCCGGTATTGGTAAATATGATCACGTGGGCCGCGCGACCAATGGTGGAAGCTGCAGCCTGCGAACTAGTCGGCGGCTCGGGCGCCGGCGGGGAGCGGCGCCGCGGCGGGCAGTGTAACCTTGGGTGGGAGCGCACGGCGCCTCAAAATGTCCTCCAGTGGCACCCTCAGCAACTACTACGTGGACTCGCTCATAGGCCATGAGGGCGACGAGGTGTTCGCTGCGCGCTTTGGACCGCCGGGGCCCGGCGCGCAGGGCAGGCCCACAGGTGTGGCCGACAGCCCCGCCGCTGCCGCCGCCGAGTTTGCCTCGTGTAGTTTTGCCCCCAAATCGGCCGTGTTCTCCGCCTCGTGGTCCGCGGTGCCCGCCCAGCCCCCGGCGGCGGCGGCGATGAGCGGCCTCTACCACCCGTACGTGCCCCCGCCGCCCCTGGCCGCCGCCGCCTCCGAGCCCGGCCGCTACATGCGCTCCTGGATGGAGCCGCTGCCCGGTTTTCCGGGCAGCGCGGGCGGCGGCGGGAGCGGGGGCGGAGGTGGCCCGGGCCCTGGTCCCAGCCCCGGCCCCAGCGGCCCACCCAACGGGCGCCACTACGGGATTAAGCCAGAAACCGGAGCGGCCCCGACCCCTGTTGCCGCCACCTCCACCTCCTCTTCCACTTCCACGTCTTCCTCCTCCAAACGGACTGAGTGCTCCGCGGCCCGGGAGTCCCAGGGGAGCGGCGGCCCCGAGTTCTCCTGCAACTCGTTCCTGCGGGACAAGGCGGCAGCGGCGGCTGGGGGAACGGGGCCCGGGGCAGGGATCGGGTCCGGGTCCGGGGCAGGCGGCTCGTCGGAGCCCTCGGCTTGCAGCGACCACCCGAGCCCAGGCTGCCCACTGAAGGAGGAGGAGAAGCCGCATCCGCAGCCGCCGCAGCAGCAACTTGACCCAAGTAAGTGCAAAAGAAATTGCCCCCTGATTTATTGCTGAAACCTGTAAGGCTCGAATGTGCAAAACTGATAGTTTTACTAACCTATAAAAACGTCTAGACGCCTACTCTAGCCTAGGCAACACGTATTCATAAAAAGCTTCCCATAACCACCTACCCTAGGCGCGAGGTTTGTACGGTAAACAGAGCGCGGGCATTAAAGCTTTTTATGATAATTCCCCCCAAGTTGTGAAAAGCGGCCATCCTTGGTGAAATTCATTTAACGACCTCTCTCCCCCACCCTGTCGTCTCTCCTTGCCCCCCCTCCGCCCCTCGATCCCTTTCTCCAACCCCCCCCCCCTTCATAGACAACCCTGCAGCAAACTGGATCCACGCTCGCTCCACCCGGAAAAAGCGCTGTCCCTACACCAAATACCAGACGCTTGAGCTGGAGAAGGAATTCCTCTTTAACATGTACCTCACCCGGGACCGGCGCTATGAGGTGGCAAGGATTCTGAACCTCACAGAGAGACAGGTCAAAATCTGGTTCCAGAATCGTAGAATGAAAATGAAAAAGATGAGCAAGGAGAAATGCCCCAAAGGAGACTGACCCGGCGCGGCGCCGGCGGGACCACTCTGCGCTGCAGAGGCAGTGGGGGTTTTGTTTGTGGGTGCTTGATTTCCAGAAACTCTCCAGCGATTCGGACATTTCCTCCCCCCACCCCTTTTAGGTAGAAGTGACTGTGTGGTTGGTCTCTGTGAGGTATTTGGGGGGACTCTGTATTTGCTCGCTTACGTGTTGGAGAAACGAAGTGCTTTGGGGTTTTGCCTTTTCCCGCTCCCTCCCATTCCTAGACCGTTGGTCCATAGGAAATGCTATATTTTGTGAGTGCACGCTGGATTGAGGAGCCCTCTCCTGTGTAAATGTCCCCTATGTTTCTGAAAAGTGCTGTAGTTTAGCCCCCAGCGCTGCTCAAGCAGGGGCCAAGTGCGCCCCACTTCTGAGAATGAAGGCAGAGCGACAACAGTGGGAGGCCCGCCCAGGTTGCCCAGCAGTTAGGAAAGTCCCCTTTCCTCAGGGAGCCCGCGGGCCCTTCCCGGAGACCTGGAATGAGGCCGAGGGGGGAGCCCAGGGCCTCTGGTGGGTGGGGGGTTATTCTCAGTGCACTGGAGCAGCCAGGCTCTCCTGGGGAGGGCTTGGCTTGCGTGGGCGGCCGCGGGTGCGGGCCCTCCGGGTTCCTGCCTGAGGACCAGTTGTAAATGTTACCGCTTCCTACCAATAAAGGCTGACCTGATCAAATGGAGCCCAGGCGCTGGCCCTGAACACTCTGTGCCTGCTTTCTCTGTCTCTTTGCAAAATACCACCCCCACAGGACTTCCTCCCACCCCTGGGAGGGAGACTGCTAAAAATTTGGGGCCCTTCCACCTGAGCGGTCTGTCTGATGGGCCTCTGAGTCTCCCTTTGTGTGGGCAGAGGGGGGCCCTTGGCTGCTCTGTCCTTCCCCCAGCCTGCTTCCAGCTTCTCAGCCAACTCTGGGCCCTAGGCCCAGTGGCAGCCTTGCAGCAGTGCCCAGTGGAGCCCACGGGCCTCAGGAGCCAGGCACCCTCTCGCTGGGGCGTGGACACATCGCACCCCATGTCTCCCTCTGTTCATGGAATACCAGCCATCCAGTCCCCTCTCTCAACAAGAGAAAGGCCAACTCTGCACTCTGGAGCAACTCCCCCACCTCAACAGGCTGGCTGGCTGGCTCTGGGAGGGCTGAGCCAGTTAGGCTGTGAGCTTCCGTCCTACACACAAGAGCCCCAAAGTGACCTTAGCATATCGACGTGGTCAAGGCTCTCCTCCGCAGCTATCCCCACCCCATCTCATCGCCCCCCTTCCCCCCAACTCAGTTCCAGTGCGTGCTTAGCCCCCAGCTTGGCCCTCTGAGGGCCTCATTCAGGGGCTAAAATGAAGGTCATTGTAAGTGAAGGTTCGGGCCCAGCACAGCCTTTGCAGGCCCGAGAATGGGTGGCGCCGGGTGGACTGGGCTGGGTGGAAGGGGGGGGCGATGGCAGAGTTTGGGGGATCCTGATGAAAGAGGGGACTTGAAGGAAAAGCAGAGGGGGGCTGGGAGGGAAAGCCAAGGCCCAGATCCGGCAGAAGGTGCAGCGTACCCCCGCCCCTGCGGCCAGCCCGATACCTAGGGCTCTTTGAAAACAGGAAGAGCCAAGGTGTCATAAAGCCATCTAGCCGGCGAGACGTCTGGAGGTAATGAGTTTACGACAGGCTTGGCGCTTCGCTTTGAAACCATCTCATTTTGATGTTGTGTTTGTGGGAGGAAGGGAAAAATGCAGACAAGACTGGGTCTTAAAATCTGGACAATAAAATACAAACAAGACTGTGTTGGACCAAGAAGGCAGAGGGACTTGGGAGCCCCCGGTGAGGTGTGAGCACCTAGGAAATAAAAATGGGGGAGGGTAGGAAAGAGGAGATGATGTATATCTGATTTTTAAAATGGGCCGTGAATTAGAATTAGCCTATGGTGGGTGGCTCTTTATAATATTTCACTATGGCGGCAGTCTAGTTTGTTCTTTTCTTTCTTTCTTTTCTTTTTCTCTTTCTTTCTTTCTTTCTTTTTCTTCCTTCCTTCCTTCCTTCCTTCCTTCCTTTCTTTCCTTTACTTTTTAATTTGCCTGTTATTTGGAGGTGGGAGAAGTTAGTGATCTTGAGTCATTTACTCAAGCCGAGGGTCTCCCAGCTGAATTGTCGCAGGGTCAGCAGGAAAAAATGAAGTTCTTTAAATGCCCTTTCATAAAAGTACCTGGCCCTCCATTCCAAACTTTGCAGCAAAAGTTTTGTTGTATTTTCTATTTGCTTATAGAAAATGTAATCGTTACACCTGAATTGGAAGAAAACATTTTTGAAATTGGAAGAAAATATTTTTGAAATTGAGAAAAAAGATTAACCTCAAAGGAGACACCTAAGCTGATTAAAGTCTTTGCTTTAACAAAAATTCAAGTGGAACGCTTAGTCAATTTATTTCACTCTGTGACTTTTGATATAAGTTTAAAATCTCATTTATTGTGTATAGAAATGCCAATAAACACAGCCCAACAGGGCCTTTCCATATAGCCGCTCAGAGATCCAGCAAAAAGCTTTTAATTTGGTTTCTATTTCTGCCATCCCCCGTCCCCAGATTGCCCAGCGAAATGGGCCTGAAGGATTAAAAATCAGAAGTTAAAATAACAAATATTCAGGATTTTATGCTGAGCAACAGCTTTAAAAGAAAATAATAAAATGAACTTCTATCATTTCTTCGTTTTCAAAGTGCCTGGCTCCTCTGACAAAAAAGCCTGTTGTAGTTGATATTTAGAAAGTTGTAATTTTTGTTCAGTCCAGCCCATCTTATAATTGTGGACGATTACGGAATGGGGACCTACTGTGTCTGGCAAAAGAAGGGCTGGAAGCTTTTGAAAAAGACACTATTGGAAGCTCTCTCGGGAGTACAAATATCTTTGGCGTTCAGGAGCCACTGCTTGCTGCACTTGACTTGTTGACAATCAAAGGGGTGAAGCATTAATAGTGTCCGCGATCCAAGCCCTAGTCAAAATAAAGAACAAGATTAGAACTGGTTTGAGCCGATAAAGGGAAGTTAAACTCGGTCGACTGGAGGCGGCATTTTGCCACTAGAGAGCGCTGTTGCTCCACTTTGTGATCTCGTAAAGCCGGCGTAGCGGCGAGGAAGGTTTTGATTTAAAATATTTACAATCTTATTTTTAATTCTAAATTAGGATAAACTTAACCAAAAAGAAGCATTGTACACTATTAAATTTTCCAGGCGTGTTTGTTAGGTATAAAATTTTGGATCAGTCAGGATTTCAGAAAATTTGGACTATGGCACAGCTGAAACTGTAAAATGTTATGGTTAAGTTAATGCATTCTATCAAAACAAACGTGTAAAAAAGCATAGATCTTTATTTACAAAGTTAATCGCGCTCTTTTCGCATTCAGATTATAAACAGAATGCTTGGGGTGGGGGCGAGGAGGAACTAAGTGTTTTGTCCCAAGAGGAAATGTTGTGTTGTAATGCTTTCTTAATTAGGCCAGAATGTGTAGAAATGAATTTCGTAGTATTTGTGTTTCTTTTCTGCCCCCCCCCCCCGAAATCACACAGTTCTGGAAGGTGCCTTGTATTATTGACATCTGGGCTCGCTCTTCTTTTTCCCCACTCTGTTCCAAAACCCACTCATTGATTCAGCGCTTAAATATGCACAAGCGCACACGCCAAACACTGAAATTAAAAAAGCCCCAATTACAAAGTTGGTTCCAAGGCTTTATTGAGAATAATTCTCTTTTAATTAGGTATTTGCAAGATTTAAGTACAAATCGTTAACTATCAGAATCAGTTTGTTCGCCTTCGGATTTCAAGGAAGTTTTACCTGGCGATATCCGGCAGAAAACAACAACAAACCCGCCTCCCCCCGGCCCCCAGTGTCCTCCACTCCCTACTAATTTAAAAAATAAAGCATGACTTTATCATCTGGAAATTCATTAACAATCCGTTTACCTTGACCATTTCCAGCCTTTCCCCTAGAAACAACTGAAAGAGTATTAGACATTGTACTTTTGCCTTTCCACCGCGATCTCATTTTCTCCATTTGCAAAATATGATTCAGTCCACACGGATTGACCTCAGGATCGTACTCACAGACTGGACCAACCCACAAGGAGTAGGGGGTAGTTGAAGTGACTCGTCTGCTGCGCCCTTGGGGGCCGTCTCGGGTTCTTAGATATTTGCATTTGGCGTGAAATGCCGGTGTGGTGTATTTTAGCTGTGGCGGGAGCGCCCTCCGTGGGCTCGGGGCATGTTTCCGAGGTCGGTTCCCAAGGCTGGTGTGGGCCTGGTGCCCTCACAACAATGGATTATCCCTAAGGGAAGGGGGCCCCGGTCATGTAAAGAGCCCACGAAAAAGGCCGAGTGGGCGAGAGAAAACGCACTCCACATAGACTTATTACATTTATTGGACGTTTATACGGGAGTCGAGAGGGAGAAAAAAGAGGTATGAGGGAGAGTAGACAGTCGGTGTTAACGGCGAGCGGGCTTCTAAAATCAGGAATATTTTGCCGATTCAGACTCGACTTGCCCACATGACTTGGGACGTTTCTCTTCCTCATCGCTCAAGCTGGGATGAGGCTTCTCTTTCCTTTCTTTTGGAAAAATTAGTAACTTTCTGAGCTGAGTCCAGCGCCCGCTCTCAGCAGTAAGTTCATAGGCTTGGCAGATGAATTAGAATCATTAGCAGACGATGGGCGCCGCCTTCAGCTGCCTGGAACCGGCGCGATCCGAACACCGGCCCTGAGGCTCGAAGTGGGGACTCGCAGGCGTCGGCCCCCCGTGCTCCGCCCGGGGCCACCGCCTGCCCTGGTCCGCTCCGGGCCGGGGGTGAGACCCGGGAGCCGCGCGTCCTGCTCGAGGAAATACCACCCACCCCAGCGTGAGTTCTCTCCTTCCCGCCTTGGAACATTTCTGTCCGCTTTTCTATTTACTCCCTCAGCAATGCCAATCTGCCCCCCCTTTCGCCGCCCCACATTCTTCAGTTTCCCCCCCGCGCCTGGTGCTGACGTCTATCAAGGGTGAAATGATGGAAACTATATTCATGGGCATGATTTCCATTAAATATCAATTAACCTGGGAGCCTCAGCCAGGCGTGCAGTGCGTCAAGGGTAAATGTACATCTCATTTCCACAAGGCCTGCCCGCCTAGAAAAGAAGGGCCTAGATTCGCTTTGATAATGCCAGGTTTGGGGATCACCCTTGTGGCCTTTAATCAAACCACTGAGGACCCAACCCAAACGTACACGGTCCGGTTTGTCTACACTATTTGCCTTGTTCCCTGGGCTGCGCCCGCGTGTCCAGAAGCGCAAAAGCCACGGCCAACCTCTGGGGGGCTGCTCTAGGGGCCAGGGGAGGGAGTCATTTGCTCCCATAGCCTCCTGGGAGTGGCCTCCCTGCCTCCCCCCAAGTGTAAGGTTCTCTCGCGCCCCCGCCACGCCAGCCGCGAGCCACATTCCCTGGGCCCCGGGGGGCAAGGCGAGCCCTTGGCAGTGCGGCTTTATGGGCCCCCTTTAAGGCCGGCGGAGGCATCTCCCGGCCAGCGTGAGGAGTCCCGTCGGGAGCAACGGTGTCGCCTCCGCGCGGATCCCTCCGCGCGGTTATCTCGCCCCCATCTTCTCCACACAGTGGCGTGGTGCGAAAATGCCTCGCCGGGGCGCACCGGGGCGGCAGCCTCGGCGGCGGCGGCGAGACCGGAGGGAGGGGGCCGCGGGGGGGGCCGAGGTGAGAGGTGGTGGCGGGTAGAGGGTGTTTTTTTCTCTTCCCTCCAGAGCGGGGGTTTGTAAACCGAAGCCAAAGAGTGTCCCCGTGGGCCGGGCGCACTTTTTTTCTTGTCCCGGTGCGCTCAGGGCAGCCTGGTGCCTGAGAGGAAACAGTGGAGGCAGCGGGGCAGGTCACCCGGGGCGTCGGCGATTATATTGCGGCCGAGCCGGCGCGCACCGGGAGAGGCCGGGTGGGTGGTGAGCGCGGGGGCTGGGCGAGGCCCCGCTACCCGCGAGGGAGGCGGTGCGAGGCCGAGGCGGTGGGCGCGAGAGCCGGGCATGAGCGCCCAGTAGCCAAGTGCCCGCCGCTTCCCGGCCTCCGAGGCGACGCGCGCGCGGGCGGGCGGGCGGGCGGCAGCAGCAGCGTAGCCGGGCGGCCCCGGCGGCCCCGGCGGCGCGAGCAGCCGCCCCAGAGGCCCCCGCGGCAGTGCGGCCGCGCTGAGGCGCGCTCCCTGCCTGCTCCGCACCGCCCGCCCGGGGCCGCCCTACCTCGGCCCCTGGCCACCGCCGCCGCCGCTCCGATGAGCTCTTACTTCGTAAACCCGCTGTACTCCAAGTACAAGGCGGCGGCGGCGGCCGCGGCGGCGGCGGCGGCTGCGGCGGGCGAGGCCATCAATCCCACTTACTACGACTGTCACTTCGCGCCCGAGGTCGGCAGCCGCCACGCCGCCGCCGCCGCCCTGCAGCTCTATGGCAACAGCGCCGCTGGCTTCCCGCACGCGCCCCCGCAGGCGCACGCGCACCCGCATCCGTCGCCGCCGCCCGCCGGGCCGGGTTGCGGTGGTGGGGGTGGCCCGGGCCCCGGCCAGGACTACTTCCACCCCGGCGGGGGCAGCCCGGCCGCAGCCTACCAGGCCGCCCCCCCTCCTCCTCCTCATCCTCCGCATCCTCCGCCTCCCCCCTGCGGCGGGATTGCCTGTCACGGGGAGCCCGCGAAGTTTTACGGATACGATAACTTACAGAGACAGCCGATTTTTACGACCCAGCAAGAGGCCGAGCTGGTACAATATCCTGACTGTAAATCGTCCAGTGGTAATATTGGCGAGGACCCAGACCACTTAAATCAGAGCTCGTCTCCTTCTCAAATGTTTCCCTGGATGAGACCACAAGGTTGGGATGCAATTTTTTTTTTTTTTTTTTTAATGTGGGGAGAGGGGGAGAACTCTGCTTTCATCTCACGTTCTAGCTTTAAAACTACCTTTTCATCGCCCTCTCTTTTTCCTTCTTGTGTAGCTATAGTGGCTTTTATTCATAAATACTTTTTTTTTCCCGTAAAGTAGAAACCGCGTAAAGATGATGGGGACAGAGTAATTGTGAAGAATTTCTCTCTGTTCTTCTTGCCTGCGTATCCTGTATATATATCAGAACTAAGGAGACTTGTGTATATTTCATCCCTTAGACCCGTTCCAGAAAGCTCCAGCAACCTGCAGAAGCACCATTACATTTCTAAAACGCTTGTTTTCCTTTTTTTTTTTTTTTTTTTTTAAATCAGCAGCTCCTGGTAGACGAAGAGGAAGACAAACCTACAGTCGTTTCCAAACCCTAGAGCTGGAAAAAGAATTCCTTTTTAACCCTTATCTGACCAGGAAGAGAAGAATTGAGGTTTCCCACGCCCTAGCCCTCACGGAGAGACAGGTAAAAATCTGGTTCCAGAACAGGAGAATGAAATGGAAAAAAGAGAACAACAAGGACAAATTCCCAGTTTCCCGACAGGAGGCAAAGGATGGGGAAACCAAAAAGGAAGCCCAAGAGCTGGAGGAAGACAGAGCTGAAGGCCTGACAAATTAACTTCTACCTTTAAAATTTTACCATGGACTATTAAAACTATGATCAACACATGCTGTTGGACACCATCTATTTTCTTTGTTGGAAAGGACTTTACCTGTATTTCAAGCTACCTTCATATCACTGCTCTTGAGGTTTCTGCGCTTTGAGAGGGGTTTGGGTGTTAAAAGTTTATAGTATTGCATAGAAGCAGCGCTTGAGCTGTCCTATGTAAGGGTAATTTGATACTGACCTTGTTGCTATATTTTTGTAATGGTAGTTTTTAATGTCTGAGCTGGTGATTTGCCTCAACAACATAAACTTCCTAATGATTAGCACTAAATAATTGAATATAAAATGCTTTATTAATCAAACAAGTGCACTTGAACACTTAATATCATTTCTTTATGGTGAGTAAATTAAAAGAGATCTATTAATTTTTTTAAAAAATTATGCCTGCAGAATATTTACTTTATGTTATTTGATTAAAATGTATTATTTATGTTTTCCTTTTCTGCTTTTATAATGAATGGTTCGGGTGCCTTTTGTTTACTCCTAAAAGGTTTCTTTGAGTATTTTGTAAATGTAATATCTCTGGGAAAAGTCTGGGCCAAATATTCATAAAGCACATGTTAGCTGAAGAGTATAATGTATAGTCTGGCTCTGCAGCTTCCTTAAACTTGGGGAAAATGTTGGGCCAATGACAGAAGTTTCAGGAAAATGTCATAGTTGACATTTAATAATTTTCTATAGTCTATACAAATTATGGCAATTTAATCATCTAAAGGGAATGAATACTTGAAAAGCCAATTATAACATTTTCACTCATTAACTTTTCACTCTGGCAAGTGGCCTTGTGGAATGCCTCTCATTTCTCAACTTGCTTTCGTTTTGAACTGCGCTTGGTATCGCCTGAAATCGCTAGGTTTCTATGCTGTGGCCGCTGCTGTGATTACGTTTTTTGAATAGGTGCCATATTTATTTGTATTCCTTCGCTCTGTTTGCACGCCCATTTTGAGCCAACTTGTGTGCGTCTCAGATGTCGGTTGGTACGTCCTCTGCTGTTCTCCAGGATGGCCTCACCTATTGAAACAAGCCCTGAGAGCAAATGCAGAAAAATCCGAGTGTAAACAACCGCTCCAGAACATAGCGAGCTCCTTAATAAAGAAATGAATCTTTTTCTAGAGCTAGTGTCTTTAAGCGCCACACATAACCCTTTCCCTGAGTCAGGAACCACCACCTGGGCTACTAGAAGGCAATGTTTCACTAAAGCTTCTATTTGATTAAAAAAAAAAAAAGGGAGTGGGGGTTACAAGCACTGCGTTGTAAAAATAAATAAATAAATGCAGGGGAGGGGTCTCTTTTTCATTCCAAAGAGGGCTGGCTAGGCTATCCTAGCTGCATCTTGCTCTAAATAACCTTGCTAAGATAACTGTGAAAACTTTGAACTTCGCAGAGGACTCAAGTTGTGGGCCCAGTGGGGGAAGACCCAGAGTCCAGGTTACGCGCTACAGATTATTCCGCTGAGCCTGTGCTGATGCTGGGGTTTGAGATTTGTTATTAACAAGATAGCCATTTCCCATTGGAGGCTGCTCCTGCAGCTGCCATTTTATGAGGGAAGAGAAGGGGGAAGAGGGGTAGTAGAGAAGAGGAGAAATTCAAGTAAACTAATACTTCTCCCCTCAAAATGGGAAGCACCTCATCGGGTAGACATTGAAGAGCTCTTCGCTTTTTCTAGATGTGTTTATTTTTAAAGAGGTACATTTTAATTTCCAGAATGGTTTTTATTGCACAGGTAAGAAAATGGAATCTGTCTTAGGCCTGAATCAGCCCCTCAGGCATTGGTGGGCTATTCGCCTGCCACTTCAAGGACCTGGGATATGTTGGCATTGGTGGGGCCAGAAGTGAAACACCACCTAGCTTTCTAACCAGGGAAGAGGCTGTGGCTGTGGCATTCGCTGACCTGAGCCGGAAAAGACCATTTTAAGTCACGGGTGGCCTGCGGCTTAAGAAACATTTGCATGAGAGGAGACAGCTGCAAATGTGCATGCTAGATTTGGAAACGTTCTGCTCCGTGTGCTGCTTGAGACTCTGCTGTTGGCTTCTAGAGCGAAGATGCCAAGCGCCTGAAAGCATGGCTAGGAAACAGCCTGTGGGGTGGTGGCGGTGGGGGTTGGTGGAGGTGGCAGCGGCCGCAAGCTGGCTAGAGCTTCTTGCTGGCCAAACTCTAGCTGCCTTCCATTTAAGTGATTCCTCTATTAGCAAAATTCTCCGTCCCCCACTCAAAAATGCTCCCCAAATTCCAGTGTTAGAGTCACTGATTTGGGGCAAGACTCAGGGGACCCGGTGCATGAATGGATGTGGAAATCAAGAAATGTTGGGGAGGTAGCAAGGTCCTTATTTCCTCTATATTCTGTGTTGCTCTGGAAGTGTTGTACCTTCTTGACCCATCGCCCCCAACCCATAGTAAAATTGTAGCTCTTGTACAGAAAAAAACTCTGCTGTAATACCTGGTGCATTGCAGAGTATTTGTACATATACAAATGTGGTATTCTAAGTATATATTTGGTATATTTGTACTTATACATAGATTACACATTGCAGAAAGTGTTGGTCATAAATAAATGTAGGTATATGTGTTTCTTTTTGTAGCTGAGAAAATCATAGATCTGCCTTCAAATAAACAGCTTGGGGCATTACCCCCCCCCCCCTTTCTCACATACACACACACACCACCTTCTTTTAGTGGCTAGAAACCCCCTATCATGGTGTTTCATGCAGACTCGAGGTGACGAGCACAGAAGACACCCTTCTAATTGGCTCAAATCTGTAAACATCCGAGGGTTGCAGCGAAGCGAGCAAACATTTTTGCTGCAGAAATTTGCATAAACCTTCAGAGAATCCTTTGAAAATCTAGGCGATGCTTTTTGGCCCTGGATTGCTTAAAATCTGCTTAGAGAGGTCTGTAAACCGTTTAGAGAAAAATAGGACCCTCCAATGTTAACACTGAATGAAAGAACCAGGCCTTCCAAGTGATTTAGGTTCTCTGTTTGCAAGGACCAGAAACACACAAAAGAGGGTGTGGGTCTCAATGGTTTCTAGAGAAAAGTCAGTTCGGGGACTGCCATTTTGTGAGGTTCCACAAAGCCCAGCACATCGCCTGGATTACCTCTGCACAGGGGAAAATGTGCAAATATGGCTGCCTTTTCAAAAGTGCAAAGTCTTTTTCCCAGCCCCCCTTCCCCAGGCTGAAAAGGAGGGTCATAAAGCTCCGCTTTTATGTGGGTAGAGGAAAACTGGCAATTGAGATTATTTCTTAGATAATTTTACAAGTGAGTAATCTCTGTTCAGTTCCATATGTACAAATCAGTGTAAAGTATTCTAGCTTGGAAGGGCCCCAAAATTTGCCCCACATATTCTTACACATTTTCTTTTGTAATTAAAAACTTTATTATTCTTCAATGCACAAGATGTTGCTATTTCACATCCAAGCTTGTGTCCTCTGCTTCCCTGGTGTTTGCTGATTCTTCCGGCATCTGGGGGTGGACAGGGGAATAGAACATTTTAATGGACCTTGGATACTGCTATAGTTCCCTCCAGCAAAGTTAGAGCACAGTTTCTAGAAAGAATATGACTTTTGCTGACAGATGGCAACAGAATTCCTTTAATAAAAAACATCCAAGGTCATCGGAACCTTTTCAAGGGATACAAACGGCCTGCTTCAAACGGTGCTGTGTGTTTCCTGCTTAAGTCTATGTTCACTTAGGTACTTACTGAATGTGAGGATGTTCATAGCAGAAAACCTACCCGTAGACATCCAATCCAAATATTTATAAATGCATTACTAGAAGTCCAAAGACAGTGCCCTTGAAAGGATGGGGGGATGGGTTACCTCTTTCAGGCAGGTTCTGAAGCCTGGATGATCATGCCCATGCATTAATGATGAGGAGAATGCTGGGGCCCTCAAGGACATTTACTTTCAGCTGGTGTTCTCTGGCGCAGCTCGTATCAGAAGTGCAAAAGGAATGTGACTCCTGCCTTTGAAGAAAAAGGACTATTTCTTCCCAGGGCTGAAACTGAGGGTCCGCTCTTTTCCCGGAACAAATGGAGCCCCTCTCCTCTTCAATGTTGCATTGAGCAGGCTTTTCGATGGGCAAACATTTTGGGGGCAATGGAAGAAGGGAAAACTAGAATTAAATTGCATAGAAATAAGAAATGCACTTAGGAGAGACATAGCAAGGGGTTTCAAAGGGGATCCAGAAAGACTGCTTCCCCTTGAACCCAGCACTGTCCAGGAGGATATTTCTGCCAAGATAAATGCCAAGCATTGGGAGTTCAAACCCTTATTTTGGAGAAGTTGACAAGTACCTAAAACCATTTCCAGGCTTTGAGCTGGTTGGTGACTCTCCTACCCCTGGAAACCCCAAGAAATGGGAGGGACCCCAATTTATGTTGGAGAGGTGTTAGGGGGAGGGCGGGCTTTCTTGGCCTGCAGAGCCCTGGTTTTCTGCGCAAGATCACTGGGGCTGGCTTGCCTGGAGATGAGAGGGGCAAAAACCGAAAGTGCCTGACTGCTGCTCCCGGGCCGGCCTTTCTGTGAGGGGAGGGGAGGAGAAGCCAAGTGACCCGCGCAAGGAGACTCGGAGGGGGGTGACTGCCAGCATCACCTCCCGGAGCGCCAGTGCAGTCCACCGCATTCATTTCCCCTCCAACACAACGCTCTATTCAGCAGAGGTTTCGAGCCAAACCAAAAAAAGAGCAAAAGAAATACTTCCTAGAAAAGGTGAGAGTCAGGAACCATGGAGGCAAGAGACGCAGAGAGAGCAGAGAGGAGCAGAGAAGAGCAGAGAGGAAGAAAGAGGAGAGGAGGAAGGACGGAAAAGGAGGAGGAACAGAGAGAGAACAGAAGATAGCGGGGAGAGAAAGAGGAAAAAACATGGCGCTTGCGAGCTGTATGTGCAAAATCCGCAAGGAATTGCAGCAAATTCCTTTTTGTTTGAAGAAAATTTACAACTTGGTAATAGACCTTTTTATGACCTATTTGCGGTCGTCATTGGCTGCGGCTGGTCATGTGCAGGCGCCGCTCGCCTTCACGGCCTTTTTCCTGATTTCCCAGGCGAATTTCCCCCCGCATTCTGCCTTCCTGGAGCCTCACCCCCTCTTTTTCTAACCTTTGTCTCTGCAGAGGTGGGATCCAGTCGCCGGCTGCGGGATTGCGGGGTCCGCGGCGGCCTCCGCTCCCGCCCGGCGCCCAACGTGGCCCCACCGCCGCTTCGCTCGGGCAGCGCCGCTGCCGCCTCCGGAGCCGGTGGGGAGCCTGGCGGGCGGGAGAGCCCGGAAGGAGCCCTGGGCGCTGAGGCCCCCGCCGGCGCCGACACCGCCCGCCGGGAGCAGCCGGCCTGCTCCGGGTGACTGCAGCCGCGCGCTTCCGAGGCGACTCCTTCTCCAGCATGAGCGGATCCCTGCCGCCCCCAGTGCGCGTAGCCCGGCAGCGCCTAATGGATTACTGCAGCCGCCGTGGCCGACCGCCGCCTCCTGCTCGGCAGCCTCCGGGTAAGAGTCGCCCCTCCCCGCGCCCCAGCCCCGCCGCCGACGAGCTCCAGGCGCCCACCCCCTTGGGCAGCCCGGTGAGCCTGGCCCGACTCCCTATACTTCTCCGGTACCTTGGGGTGGCTGTCTGCGCCCCCTGCTTCCTAATCACTCCATCTCTGAGCAGGCGTCCCCTGGGGCCCCGGGTGGGGTCTGGCTGAGCTCAGAAGTCGAAGGGAAGCCTCATTTCCCCTCGAGATTCCGAGAGGTGGAGACCGGCAGATAGGACCCCACTGAATCGAGAGCCCCTCAATCCCCAACCTGGGAAGAATCTGTAGATGGTTCCTGGACGTTTTAGCTGTGCTGTGGGTTACTAAAGGCACTCGGTAGTATAGAGCCGTGTTTTGCGGCTTGTCTGTGGTCAGAGGTATCTGGGACGCTAACAGGTGTTTTTTGAGGATTGAGGGTTGGGGCTGGGGGTGGGGGTGGGGTGGATTCTGCGCACCCAGGATGTGTTTGGTTTGTTAATCTAGGCTTTGGTGAGTGATGGTGGCTAATTTTTAGGGTTTATGGTTTATTGGGCCTTATGTATGAGATGGAATTTTAAATATTTTTAACCGTTTCTCTCGTTCTTAGAGAATTTTTGTAGCAACTTAAGAAAGGTTCCTCCCACATCTAATAATCTATCAGGTGAATTTGGATTATTTTATGTCACAAAATGGTTACATGCTCTGGGAGGGAACGGGGTCAGAAAATCCAGTGCAGGTCTTGGGTAAAAATCAATAGATATTTAAGAAATTCAAAGCATGTTTAAGTTCAAATATTACGTGTGTTTCTTATTTGCCAGAATAGGAAGAGTAGGTATTTTGCTCTCTAAATGCCCTGTTGTGGGTTTTTGCCTACAAATAAACGTTATATAGCAACATTTTACCCTCTTCTTCAAAATTACTGAACTGAAACATTATCTATGCATCAAAAGAAAATCCTTTGCAGGAAAAAAAAAAAAAAGAATGCTCTTTTAGCCTACCGATTTTGAACAGCATTTGAGGATGCATCTCTCAAATTCTCTTGACTATTCCCTCATGAACACCTTGTGAAATATTAAAACCTGTGGACAATCTGCCGCATTGCGCATGGGGTGGACCTGCGCACCGCTGAATATCGTCTCCAAAGCACCCAGCGGCAAATCCTAATATTCCAAATATTCCTTTGTAATCGTTTTGGCCATAAAAGTGTTCCCAAACAATAATGATATCTGTGTAGAAAGGTATTTTTAGTAATTAACGATGGGATCACGCTGGTTTCAAAATGGAGCGCCACTAATTTGTGGCCAGTTGATGCTGAGGAATTGTGGTGGATCACTATGATCTCACAAATAAGAAAGTGTATTTTTTATTTGGAATGTCTGTATTTTGTAACTATTTTGCCACTACGGTACAATGGCTGTTGAGATCATTGTTTCATATTGGTAAAAAGCATTACCTATTGAAAAGCAGGCCCTTGGTCAGAGGCACGTAGGCCTGTCCCCTGGCAGCTCCAAAGCCTGAGGAGCCCCCTAGGTGGGCTGGGACAAGCGTGGGGGTGGGGAGGAGTTGTGGCCATGATGGCCAAGCCCTAGGGTTCGGAGCTTCAGTCGCTTTTCCCTGGATTGGGTGGCTGAGTGCGACCAAGTGACTAAAAACCGAGGCAGGCTTCAGGTCCTGTTACGCAGCAGAGGGTGAGGTCATGGGTAGATATGGAGGACTGAAGGGTTCTTTGTAAGTCCTGTGGTAGCATTAAGAGCTTATTGGAACTTAATGGTCGGTTGCATTTAAGGGAATAAATAATCTGCAAATCACATTTGAACTCAGGCCAGGAGAAGACTAGTTAACGCTTTTGCTACTGTTGGAAATGCCCCCATTGTCCATGTTAACCCCAATTTTAAAAAAATTAAACTCAATTTTTAAAAATTAAGTAAGAAACACTTGGACTCTTAAGAGCTCACAAGCCAGGAAGTGTAACTCCCAGCGTCCTCAGCCCGAACCTCTATCCGTTTACAGTTCAGGGAGCCACTGACATGTCGGAGCCTCGGTGTTTTTACGGGCCAGGCTGTGAGCTGGGCTTGCACTCTTCATGGGGACCAGGGAAAAGAGCAAAACGCGCTATTATAAATGTGGCCAAGCACCAGGGCTGAAAACCAAACGTATTTTCCTGTCAGATGCTCCTTCAAATAAATATATTTCGCCAGAATTCTGTTTTCTGAGCTAGAGAAGCAGGGGAAATCGGAACAAAGACAGTATTTCACTCTGGGCAGGCAGGCAGCTGTTAGAGGTATTTACGGCCTTGCCGCAGTGCGGCCGCGGGGCAGGGCACGCGGGGGCACCGGAAGCTAGGGAGAAGCCACCAAGAACTCGGAATTCCGATTTAAGTCCAATTTAGGGCCACTTTTCCGGAATTGGTGTGAATAGATACCCTCTTTCTAGGAACGAGTCCATTAGACTTGATGGTTGTGCAGAATGAGGAATAAGTCGTGCTTTCTGAACGTAGGGTGATTTTCCCCCGCCTCGATTAACCACTCAAGAGAAGCAGTGTACTGGATGTGAAATTGCTGATCCAAATGACAACCTTGAGAGTGTTCATTGGCAACATGGCGATTTTGTTGGCTTGGTGGAACAGGGCTTGCAAATCAGAAAGGACGGCTGGGGGGTTTTAATACAGGTTTTCCTGAAAAAAAAAAAGAAAAGAGAAAGTACGTTTCCTGCCTCTCTGAGATGGGGCGTCCAAGCTCCTCTGCAGGTGAGCACGCAAGCAGTGCGCGCTGGCGCACGCCGCAGAGCGCTGCGCGAGCTGCTCTTACAGTTCAGTGCCCTAAGCGCCTGCCACGCACGCTCGTTGGGCGTCTGGCGCATGTGCAGTGAAATAGCCCAGCCCGGGGATCCAGCCATAAGGCACGGATGGGGGAGGGGGCAAGTGGACTCAGCCGGAAGATAGAACCCGATCTCTCCACTCCCCCCTCCCTCAGTATTCGCTGCTCATCTTTCCTTTATTCCAGCCTTCAATCTAAATATAGCCAAACATGTTGTCCTTGACTACGTTATTTGCAATCATCTTGACTCACCACCCCATCCCAGTTTAAATCTGTACTTTAGAAACAGTCTGCAAATGCGAACTAGTGGCCAAAGGGAAGCCAGATCTTCTTTGAAGGTGTTAAAAGTGACACATACACGCACACACACGCACACACTTTTAACACCTTAAAAGAAAATTTTTATGTGTGATCCTCAGGGAAGTGTTAGTTTTTTTTTTCAGCCTGGTGCTTCTGCTTTAGGAAAAGGCCTTTCCTCCTGGCTTCTGCTCAAACCGCTAAACTTAAGGCCAGTCCTTCAGCCGTACTATTCCCGGACTTTGTTACGCCAGAGCAGCACGTTCGAGGGCTCTGCGGGGTCCAGCGGCTCGGCAGAGAGCGGTCAAATAAATAAATAAACGGGCAAACCGGAGGGATTTTCCGCCTGGACTCGCCTAATTAATGGGGGATGCACGCTCCTGGGCCGAGAGCCTGGGGGGTAGGACGGGAGGGGGTCTCAGGATCCTCTCGCCTTCTGGCCGCCCCAGGGGACACTGGGGGACCGGCTCCCAGCCTCTGGTGCGGGAAGATCTCCACCCGCGCGGAGAAGCCTCAGTCTCGGGTTTTCCGGGCGGCCTCAGTCCCCCTGCTCCGCTGTCTGGCACCTTGTCCAGGAGGAGGCGCTGTAGGACAAGCGTCTTGCCCGCTGCGGCGGCGCCGGTGATGCCCCGGGCGCGGGCGGGGGTAGGGGAGGACACGTGACTCCTCTTCCTCCTCCACCTCCTCCTCCTCCTCCTCCTCCGGTCGCCAAGTGCTTTGGCCTCTGTGGAGGGTCGGAGGTACTGCGCCCACCCCCAGAGGGCTGCTTCCCGGGATGGGCAGTTTTAGGTAGACCCGAGGCCGCGGAGCCTGAAGGCAGATTCCAGGGTGGCAGGCCACCTCACTTCCTCCGCCTTCCCGGAGGTGGCGCGATTTCCGCGCGCTGGGCTCCTAGAAGCAGGAAACTAGGGTCCCGCGGTAGGACAAGACGTGTTTAACCATCCCCCTCGGGCTGGGCTGCTGTTCTTGCCACTTTTCATTACTGCGATCCTTGGTAGCTAGAATCCGCAGCCTTGAAAAGCACGACGTTCAGCGCCTCCCGAGGCAGGCGGACGGGCCTCGCGCTGACTCTCCTACCACAAGGCCTGGGTTCCGGGATTCCCTCTGGGCTTCCTTGAGGCTGAGAGGGCGGATCTCATTGACTTTGCAGCTTGAGAACACTGCAGATGCACATCTCAGCCCTTTTCCACACCACCCACACACACTCCTCTCACCCCTGCGCCCATTTCAGGACCTTGGTGGGCTCCATGGGTCGTTTCTTGCACCACTGTGACACCCAACTTCGACAGTGGGCCCCGACCCAACACCACTGATCCTCCATTGTCTGTTGGCAATGCAGTCTTTTTCTTCCCTCTTTTCCGTACTTAAGGACAATGATTCTTTAATAAAGACCTGCATTCAAATTTGTTTATAATTCAGGTTCCTGGGTCTCAGGCCGGACTTAATAAATCATAATATCTGGGACCTGCATTTTGTAAACACTCTCCCAAAAGGCAATTAAGAAGCATGCTTATATTTGCCCACTACTGATCAAGTGTCTTTCCTGCTTCTTCTATGGTTCTTTGGTATCCAGGGGCCAAGTTCCCTTTACCACTCAGCAACCCCCATAGTTCCTGGGGCTCCCTCCCTAACTGAGTTTTTAAATGTCACTACCCTATAGGCTGATTAATTGCTCCCATTTAGGGAAGGGGACATTGATTTCTTGCTAACTTCGAGATTTTCAAGAGGTGAGTATGTTCCCAGTTCAGACCATCTTGGTTCAAATCTTTACCACTTACCTGCTCTGTAACAGGCAAATAGGGCAAATTCTCTGGGCCTGTTTCCTCATTTGAAAAGTAGGAATAAGAGTACCTTCAAGGTTGTTATGAAGATTTTTTTACTTACATAGCAATACTGTGTGCTGTGTGATATTCTAACTACCTTAAACATTAATTCACTGGTTAAGTACTTGAAAGAGTGTTTTGGCGCATAACAAGCATTCAGTACATACTGCTTATCATTTTTATCTCTTTTCTGCTCAACATCAGGCCTAGACTTTTAGAGCTGAAAGAGACATGGTTCACTCACCCAATTCTTGAAATCTACAGAGGAGAAGACAGGCATAGGCTTGGTCACACAGGAAGTGACAGACCCAGGAGAACATAGTTCTGGGGCGCTTCCTCTTGCTGGAGTGGGCCTCGTAGGCCCTGCTCCCTTGGGTCTCGGGTGTCTGGCATCTGCCTGTGGGTAGACTTCAGGGATGCATCCAGAAGGAAAGTGCCGCTACCCCCTCAGTGGGCAGATGGGCAGATTGAGGAGGCCTTGAGCCCACACAGGCACATCTGTGACTCCTACAGAAGGCTGCAGGTCTTTCCTGAGAGAGTTACCTCCACCACCACCTGTCAGTCACACCCACCAAAGCAAGTATCCCCTTTTTAGCCTCTTGAAATCTGGAGCAGGGTAAAAAGGCAAGAGGCCAGTGGGCAATAGCAGAGGATGCCAGAAGTGTCCCACTCCCTCTTAATCTGCTTGTGTTCCAAGATCTGGGCTCCAGGGCCATGGTTGAGCCACAGCAAACTTGGGCCACACTGATGTCAGCGTGTATCTTGGAGAGGCCTTATCCCCCCAAATCTCCATCAGCCTTTCCAGATTTTTGAGATTCTTTCTATCTTTTTAAAAGAGCTATGTAAATACTATTTCATGCTACAACCCACGTACGTGCACAGACCCCTTGCAACCGGTTCCAACCCCTAGTCCTGGCTTCCATGACTTGTGCTTATAGACTTTTCCTAACAAGGCCTCCGCGGCCCTTTGCCAAGCTACTTCTCTTGGCTTACCCAGGAGTTCACCTGGGTCAGATTTTCTCTCAAAACACATATAGTCTCTTTAGCTACCAACCTTGCCAGATGAAGTTTGGCCTATGGCATAGGGCAGTGCTGCAGTCCCCAGCCATCCCCGACTCCCGTGCCATCTAAGCTCCACTCTTGTTTCTCAAAGTACTAAGATGGCCATCCCAGGCCCTACCCTTCTTGGGACCCCCGGAGCCTTTTCTAGCCCCCAGCTCCATCATCAAAGGCCCTGTCTCAGGGCCCATTCATTTGGATCCCATCTCTCACTACTGGAGTTTTCCTCTGGGGTCACCTTTTCTTCCCAGAGGACACCAAGCCAGAACTCCGATGAGCAGACTCCATTGTAGGAGGTAGGGTTGAGGGTAGTGGGAGAAGTGTTCCTTTTTAAGTGCTGGAGTATAGTGCCAGGAAGATGGGATTATATTTCTCTCCTGCTTGGGACTCCCTGCTCAGCTCCTCTCTGGCTGTACCCCCATCCTGAGTTCCCAAGTACCAGGCCTAGGTAGTCTTCTTCTTCCATCTGCCCCCTACCTAGGGGGTTCATTCAAAGTCCCATCCCTACCTATCCTGGTTATGCAGACACTTAGTTTAAGAGGAGAGCTCAAAACTGCCTCTGGGCAAGAGGCCTCTTAAAAGTCAATGTCAGACTATTCTTCCCTGGGGGCCACATAGCAAGGGCCCTTAGAGTGGACAGAGGGCAGACCTCATTACACCTGGAGTGTAGCTGATACCTGTTGATGCCCCTTCACTTTCTCCTCCTTCCTGGGAGCTGCTCTGGCTTCTAGGTTGGTGGAGCCCTACCAGGGACCCTACCTCATGGGAGCTTTCTGGGCAGGAATTCCCAGGGGCCCTTTTCAGCCAAATGCGGAGGGATAGTGCCCAGAGTCCCGCTTCTCCCCAAAATGAATTCATTGCAGGTTTTAAAGAAGGCTTCAACCTCTCCTTCCACACCTCTTCTTCTGTTACTTCTACCACCACCATTGAAACTCCTTGAGAAAACTCCAACACATTGGTCCAAGTTAGTATGCTGTTCCCCCTGACGCTCAGCCTTCTTCTTAGACCAAGTTTGTTCCTTCTTTTCCCCACTCCCTCATTCACAGAAGCCCAGGACACTGGAAGCTTGGGGGCAAGGGAAGACTGTAGGAAGGTGGACATTCTCTCCTTAATCATGTTGTCTGGCTGCCCTAAGATTCGAAAGTAATTGAAGATATCTGCCTCAATGTCTTCCTTTCCTTTTTCCTCTGCATGGCTGGTTACTTTCCTGTTATCATCTCAATATACAGAATAGGCTGTGTCATTTTATTCATCTTCTTGTGTGAGCCACAGTGAAGACTGCAAGCAAGCCCAGGCACCGTCCTTCATTGCCATTCATTTAAAAAGTATCTACTGAGCCCAGATCAGGCACCTGGCATTGTTTCAAACAACCACCTCCTCAGCTCGGTCTCCTCCTTGCACCCCACCCCCCATGAAAAGCTCACACAATTGCCTAGAAAGTCACACATCCTTTGATTAATTCTGTTTTATTAAGGAAAAATAAAGCTGTTCTCCATCTCTCAAATTCTAAGTATTTTTTTTACGGTGGATTAACTGGGACTAATTTTTAAGCTGCTCACCTAATCCTAACAGAATCAGAAATCATTTTTTAAAGGGTTGCTTCTTACTCATATTTTTAAAATGAATACTACCAACTGTAAAAGAAAAAGGTCCTCCTAAGGGGCTAAGAAATAAATGCCATATAGTCTGAGCTAACAGCTCCCGCTTTCCGCTAATGAAAGTCAAATCAGGAAATGAGTTCAGAAATACCCAGAGAATGGGTGGAAGTTAGAATGCAAAGAGATCTTTGTAGAGAGGGATCTCATTCATGGGCTTGGTAGGACTTGCTGATGAGAACTTCGGCAACTGAATTTGATTTAGAAATCGTGTGTGTGTGCGCGCGTGCTCTACAAACCTACACATAACTCCCATTCTTTTCATCAGAATAGTCAAAATCATACATGTTTTCACACTGATTGGTAGAAACTCTGGCGGGCCATGGAAGGGTGCTGGGAGTCAGTTCTTTCTTTATGTACCCCCCTTGGTGGGAGCTGGGGGCATCTTTCCCACCCCCATCTAGCCCAGCACAGAATGTCACATTCTCCGGTAGAGCGGTAGAGCGGTAGAGCTCGGGCCCAAGCTCCTTTTCTGGGCTTTCTCAGCAGGAGAGCGCACTCCCTCCTCCTCTCTTAGGCTCACCCTCTAGTGGGAGTGGCAGTGTGGGGGCGTAGCATTTCACTCAGGTTTGGGCGCAGGGACCATGAGCTCCTGGCCCTGTGGGAGCAGGGACATCTGACTTCCTGGGCTTGGGTTCCTTGAGAACCTCATTTGCTTCCTCACACCCTGTCTCCTTCACACCAAGGCTGTTTTATTGTTTTATAACCTTCTTTTAGAGCTTCAGTTGCCAAAGATCCCGATGGGGCTATTCTCCAGTTTCTCACTTTACCAAACCCCAAGTCTTGCTGTTTTAAGCAGTTTGGTCACTTGCAAAGGCTCCCCTTTCAGAGCCAAGCAAATTATAGAAACCTCTAGGCATGTGGCTACCTTCACCTTTCTCACTGAGCCCATCCACAACAATACAGAGCCAAGTGTTAACCCCAAATGCCACCCCCACCCCAAGCCCACCCAGCCTCTCCCTAACCACCCTTTTTTTCTGTTGAAGTTTGAACAAAATCTCAAATAATTCCTGGTATAAGCAAGTAAGGAGTAGCCTTTGACTTGCCTTTTTATTTACCACATCTAGAGCTAGAGAATGATTGAAATAAAGGAGTTGATGGTACTCACAGTGAATGCAGCCAAAGAATCATAAGACATGCCCACCAACCAGTCTTTTCGAAATAGCACTATCTCCCAGCTTAAACAGACTTCTCTGAAAAGATGCTATTTGAAAAGCCCAGGGTGTTGATATGAATATGATCCCCCTTGCATCCTGAATATTTGGAACTATTTAAATGTGAGAGAACAGTTGCAGTGAACCTTTATTTAGTGAATAAAAGTTTAAAGCCGAAGGTTATTTATGGTTGTGCAGAGATGAGACCTGAGTGGCTATTTACGAGCACGTGATTCCAATAAACTTTGTTTTATGGCTTGAGAGTTGACAAGCCAAAATATAATTCCCACCATAAATTAGGTTAAGAGCATACAAGTGCAGATGCTTGGTTCTTGGAGGAGCGATAGGGAAGTGAGAGGCTCCAGCTAGCACCAGGCTCAGAAGGAGACAGTTCTACTCCCAGTTCCCTTGCCCACTAGGAGAGAAAACCAGTAAGTCACTTACTACTTTTTCCAGGACAGCTCCAGGGGTGGGGGATTTCTCTGCCTTCTCTTTCCTGCCTGGGGTGAAGAGAAGTCCCAGAGAAGTTAATTTTCATTTTAGCCTAAACCTCACTTAACAAATAGAATGGGAATCCCGGTTTCCTCCCCTCCCTTCTGGACACAGAAAGTTAGGAACTGAGGGCTCCTACCTCACAAAAGGGACTTACTGTCTCTCTCCTCCTCCTAATGGAGCATCTGCCTCAGACGTGGAATTACACAGTGGTAGTCTAGGTGGAGAGAGTGCGAGAGTGGGGGAGAAAGGGGGAGGGAGGGAAAGGATGAGGATGGAGAGGGCTTTGCCTCTGAGATTTCTCAGGGAAGACTGCCATCCTAGAATAGATGAAAACTTAAAGCTGGACACCAGCCCCTGTGAGGAGCATGGCTCTGTAAGGTTGCTTTGTGGGCTCTCCAGTAGCAATGCTTGACAAAATGCTGTCACATCCAGAGAGCTGCGGAACAATCTAAAGCATTGCCATTTACCTTCAAACCCATCGATTTTCCTCCTCCTTTGGTTATCATTTGGGTCCCCATTTCCCTTGGAAATTGTTCTTTGTTTTGAATTGGAGCAGAAGTGGGAAGGCAAGTCCCAGTCGTGCCTGGCCCTTCTTTGGAAAGGAGAAGACAGGTTTTGGGGGCGCTAGTTGGGGCTGGGGAATTTGAAACCAATCTGAAACTGGGAAAGGGGGTTGAATTGCGCCCAGCGCGAGGCAGACGGGGAGCTGGGGCAGGGGACAGATGCAGCGGCCGCCCCCTCCCCAGTGGACTTGCGCCCACCCGGCCGATTGTGTAGAAGGAAACACACAAAGGCCCATTTTCTCCTCGCTTCCCGTTTTCCCACTGGGGAAACCCTGTTACAGGCAGCCTGAGTCGGGCCAGGCAACCAGTAAGGTTTTGCCCAAGGGTGCATGGAGTGGGGGAGGTGACGGGGGCCATACTCTCCTACTGCCCGGGTCTGCCCTTGAGGACTGCGGTCTCGCGCTCCGCGGAGAACTTGGCGCAGTTCCTGGGGGCGGCACCCGAAGCGGGGCGGTCTGGGTATTGGTGGGGTGCCTGGGCCTTGTCATTTTTCTGTATATCCTCTACCTCTGCTTTATTATCCTGTGGAATTTAAGTGACCCCCGTTTTCATTGCAACAGGTTCGGGGCCGTGAGAGACTGCCGCTGTAAGTACCTTCCCGTTTCTTCCGAACTGCGAAGAGGCGGTATTGATAACTGGGGAGGTGTTGGCGGAAGGGCCGCGCCAGAAGACTGGGCGGGTGGAAGGGCGGCCCTGGCCGCCCTGGCCTGGCGGTGCGAGGCGAGCTCTCTTTGGGAGTGGAGGCTCTAAGTTGTGCTCCTGGATAGATTTCCTGGGGCCTAGTTCACAGCCACCCAACCAAGAGAACACACCGCAGGCTCTCGCCCCTGTCTCCTTGGGCCTCTCTAGGCCTCCCCAGCTCGCACAGGTGCAGCTCCGCTGCCGCCCTGCGCTTCTGTTAAGAGCTTGCAGCTAATTAGCAGCCCGCCCTATTAACGAGTTTCGAGTTTCGGCGAGCATCGCTTTCTGCTTGAACCAGCCTGCTAAACGCCAGATCAACGCGGTTCCCCTCCGCAGCCCAGCCTAGCTTAACCCGGTCCAACCTGGCCCAACCTTCTCTTCTCTTGTTTTGTTCTGTTTTTAATAAAAAAGAAGAAAGAAAAACGTAACCCTCTACGGCTGCGGGTGTGTGAAGTTGGTCCGCTTCCGGGAAGGGCTGCGAATTCTGAGCTTTAGGTGGAAATCCCTCCCCGCCCCTCCCCCGCGCCAGCCCCAGAGGTTTGGGCTCTGGGCTGGGGACACCGGCTGAGCAAGGCGGGAGGGATACGACCATTCTGGTTCACCTCTGCTCCTCTGGAGCTGCAGTTCGAGAATTTTCGCGCCAGAGCCGCTAGTGTTGCAGGCAAACGTCGTGGTGGTGGTGGTGGTGGTGGTAGGGCTGCGGTGGGGGGCAGAGATTCTTGGGGACCTGGGCTCAGAAGTTTGGATCTTTCTGAGTTGCCTGTGCTGCGGAAGACAGGTACATTTCTGAGGCGGCCTGTGAGATCTCCAGAAGGGCTAGCCCATTAAGGTGATGGTAGTGGCAGAAGAATTAAGGAAGAAACAGTGAGGCTTCCCTCACTGCAAAATGGAGATTATTTTAATGGGAGATAGAATGGAGGAGGGCTATAGAAGCCAGGCACCCTTCCTCTCTGGTGAGACACCCTTTGCTAGGGCTTGGCTCTGGGCCAGGTTTCTCTGCCCTCCCAGGGTGAGCAACCTACTTGACTTCCTGGGGGCTGTGTTCCTCCCCAGAAGTGGAGATTCTGCCCAGTTCATAGTTCCCCTCTATTAATCAGGCTGGCCCAAATGAAACCAGCTCTGGGCTCCAGGCTGGAAAATCTGGTGTCCCCAGGACACCCTGGTTTTGCCCCCTTTCTGCCACTGCCCCTGCTCTGGGTGCTTATCTCTGCCAGTGCTCCTCGCTTGCAAACCCACATTCGGCACCCTGTAGCTGAACACAGCACAAAAAGCCCGAGAGATCAAAAGCATTTGTATGGGCAGTTGAGCGGGAGGTGAATATTTAACGCTTTTGTTCATCAATAACTCGTTGGCTTTGACCTGTCTGAACAAGTGGAGCAATAAGGTGAAATGCAGGTCACAGCGTCTAACAAATATGAAAATGTGTACCCTCACCCGGATCCCCACCCAGCCCAGCAGCCTCCCCCAATTTGTCTGGGTAAAGCCTAGGCCCAGTGTCCCCAGGCAGGTGGGTGTGTGGGAGCGCTGGGCATTAGGGGAAGTTGGGGGGAACCCCCCCCTGAACAAGGGAATTTGGTATGGGGTAGCCTCGGACTCTCCTTAGATTTGGCACCCAGGAAATCCCTACGAAATAGCCAAAGCCCTGGAACCAAAGGATGGAGGGGGTGAGGTGGGGAGTGTCCAAAGTGCAGAGTAGAAGCAGGGAGCCAATTTTGCCAGGCTGGGGGGCAGAGGGGAGTTTCCCTGCTCTACCCCACCAGATCCAGGATAAGGCTGAAACTAATTTTTGAATCATAAGGGAGAAAACCAAAACAATCAAAAAAAATTTTTTAACACCTCTGGCCTACGGTCAGAGATCCAAAAGCCCCTCTTGAGCCCGGGCATCCTTCTGCCCCTGAAGCCCATCCGGGCCCCGAGTGTGTCTGTGTTCTTCGTGCCCCAGACCGGGGGATGAGCCCTAGACGGCGCTGGGGCGGGTGCAGTTCCTGAACTTTTGTACTCTTGTGTGGTGCTGTCGGCAAAGCAGAAATAATGAAACTTTGTGATATGTTTGTAAATGATTTCAAATGACCCCTCGCCCTGCCCTTCACCATTAGCGCGCCGACCCTAGCCCAGGGCGGCTCCGTGCCTGCAAGCAGTGCCTGCCGCGGGGTCTGCAGCAGCGGGACAGAGCGGCCAGACGGGCCCAGGGCCCAGGAAGGTAAATGGGAGACTTCTGGGAGAACGAGCTTTGTCAGCCAACCTGGCTTGCTCCCACACTGGGGAAAAAAGAATGGGTGGAGGATATTCCCCTCTTGCATCTTTTCTTCTGCCTCTGAGGGCGTTTGCACCTTTCAGGAAAATACCACTTGATAAGGGGGGGGGTAGCTGGATCTGGAGGGGGGGTAATAAAGCTGCCATTTCCAGGATGGATTATTTTTTCTTCTTTTCTTGTCTTTCTTTCTTAAGAAGACTGTCCCGTCTCCTTGGCTGCTCAGTCACTCCAGCCCTGATACAAGGATGGGGAACTCGTTGCTGCAAATTTTCACCAAGCTCTCCAAGCTACCTGAACCCTCTCTGAAAGTGCGAGGAGCTGCGTCGGGCTGGTGATGGCTCCGAGGAAGAGGCCGGGGCTGCCAGTGGTCTGGGTACCCACTCTGGGTGGAACCTGGAACTAGTAACGTTGTCTATATATACCCTGTAGAACCGAATTTGTGTGGTATCCACATAGTCACAGATTCGATTCTAGGGGAATATATGGTCGATGCAAAAACTTCATGTTTCTCCGAAATGGCCATAGTCAGAAGCAGAGGCCAGAGGCAGCCGGGCGCGGGTCAGTTTTCTTTCTGTTTTATTACCTTAGACTCCAGGAGGATGGACTGAGCCTGGTGCCATAGTGGAGTCTTCGCCTCGAGAAGCCCCGCAGAGGCTCCCGTGTAAACCCTTAATTAGTTGCATGAATGCAGGGCCAAAGGGCTAGCTTTTGGGGGACTGGGGAGCAGGGTGGAAGGCCAGGTAGCCCCAGCCCCGATTCTGCCCTGAAGGAGTATGAGGTGAGGTCAGAGGCTGCCAGTGAGGGGGCTCACTGGTCATTGACCGCCATGTGGGAAGAAGGCCATTTAGGAAGAAGGAGTGCAGGGTCCTTTGGAGCCCATCTGGGTGAGGTGGGGGTGCCAACACCACCTTCCAGGCCCACCCCTCAGCTGCCTGAGCTGGGGGTGGGGAGGCGGGTAGCAGTCTTGCCATACCTGAAAGACCGGCTTGGGCTAGAAACACTCCAGCCTGGGCACTCACAGAAAGCTTGGCAGTTACTCATTGCCTGATTTGATTCAGGCCGGCCAGATTGTTGTAACTTTTGGGTGACCCTGATGAAGACAAAGCCAGGACTCGGCCTTTGTATGGCAGAGTCCCCGCTCCCGCGGGCGGGAGCCCTGCCTGCCTGGGGTACTCCGCCTAACTCAGAGGCTGCCTCACCCACCCGCCTGGTGGTATTCTGCAGCCTGACAGATTTGGGGTTTCATTCCCCCCATTGAACTGTGCCCATTTTGGGGGGCTGTTTTCAGGCGGGGGTGTGTGGAGAGGGCACTCGAGGTTAACAAAGTCGGTGGCAGACAAAAGCTGGGATTACCTGCCAGGAATGAGGCTGCTGGGGATTAGAGAACTACAGTAACATCTGGTGGGGGCCTTCAAATGTGCCATGTCGAGTCACTGGATCACACGTATGTTATTTAGTTGAATTTGTGAAAATTATGAGATGCTCACCAACCCGGTGATAAACTCGCTCCCTCGCTATTGGCTGGCCCGGTCACATGGCCGCCAACTTTATTCAGTTGACAGCAAGTAGGAGGGCCCTATGGAAGGAGAAAAAAAGACAACACGAGAAAAATTAGTATTTTCTACCTTCTGAAATTAATGGCCATGAGTTCGTATATGGTGAACTCCAAGTATGTGGACCCCAAGTTCCCTCCGTGCGAGGAGTATTTGCAGGGCGGCTACCTAGGCGAGCAGGGCGCCGACTACTACGGCGGTGGCGTGCAGGGTGCAGACTTCCAGCCCCCGGGGCTCTACCCACGGCCCGACTTCGGTGAGCAGACCTTCGGAGGCGGCGGCCCTGGGCCCGGCTCCGCGCTGCCCACACGGGGTCACGGGCAAGAAGCCAGTGGCCCCGGCGGCCACTACGGAGCCCCAGGAGAGCCGTGCCCCGCGCCCCCCGCGCCCCCGCCCGCGCCCCTGCCCGGCGCCCGGGCCTGCAGCCAGCCGGGCGGCCCCAAGCAGCCGCCCCCCGGGACGGCACTCAAGCAGCCCGCCGTGGTCTACCCGTGGATGAAGAAGGTGCACGTGAATTCGGGTAAGGCACAGCCGCGCGACCTCTCAGTCCCAGCCTGGAGGCCTGGGCCCCTGGGAGGGGGTGCGAGTGGGTGGGGGCGTGTGGGGCTTCAATGGGCGCCGCAATTACTCTCTCCATAAATTTTTATAGCTGAGGGAGCAGGCCGGGACCATGTGGCTGGCTGCTGGGCCGTGGGCGAAAAAGGGGGTGGAGATGGGGGTGGGGTGGGGGAGGACTCCATTTTCAGAGCGGAGGGAACCTGGTAGAGGAGAGGGGGATTTCTAAATGCTTGGGAATTCTGGAGCTCGCGGCCGGGCCGGGGAGATTGGAGCACATTTGGGGATCCCCGCCCGGGAGCCTGGGGGAGTTGGTGGGTGTGAGGGTGGGGGGGAGTGAGCGTGTGTGTGCGTGCACGCGGGGCAGGGGGACGGGAGGGCGGGAGGGAGGAAGGCAGCCGGCTGGGGGTGTGCGGGGAGGGCCGCGGGGCCTCGGGGCGCGCCAGGAAGTGAGCGGCAGTGGCGAGGGGCCTAACGAGTGGCTGGGCGCTGACCTGACCGTGCTGTCTGTTTTGTCTCGCAGTGAACCCCAACTACACTGGCGGGGAGCCCAAGCGGTCCCGGACGGCTTACACCCGGCAGCAAGTCCTAGAACTGGAAAAGGAATTTCATTTTAACAGGTATCTGACGCGGCGCCGTCGGATTGAAATTGCTCACACCCTGTGTCTGTCCGAGCGCCAGATCAAGATCTGGTTCCAGAACCGGAGGATGAAGTGGAAAAAAGACCACAAGCTGCCCAACACCAAAGGCAGGTCCTCGTCCTCATCCTCCTCTTCTTCCTCCTCCTGCTCTTCCTCAGCTGCTCCCGGCCAACATTTGCAGCCTCTGGCCAAGGACCACCACACGGACCTGACGACCTTATAGACGTGGGGACCCTGGGCCCATTCCTCCCTGCGCTCCCGGCTGAGCCGAAGCTGCGGGGGCAGGCCGGGCTTGCTGTCACCTCCCTGGGCTCTAAGGTACTGTGGGGTGGACCTGGGACACGCAGGCCGCCCTCGGACTAGGTTAGCATCCTGCCCGAGGGCAGCCCCCTCCCTCCCTGGAGCGGGATGGGGGTGGGAGGGGGGCGGGATTCTCTCTCTGAGTACATTATCATATGGCAGGAGCTACTGAGAACATAAACCTTGGCGAGTTATTAAACTTATGAAAATCTCTGCTGTTGGATTTTGAATTTGCAAATGAAGGTTGGATACTTTATCCCAGCTTGAATCTGAACATCCTCCCCCACCCCACCCCTCCAGGGATCTTTGTGGTTTAATAATGTGGGGGAGTTGAGGCAGAAGGTTGGCCGCCCTGTGCTAGCTGCTTTCAGGGGAAACAGGAGAGCTGGGCCAGGATTTCTGAACTTTCTGGGTTATCTGTATAATTTCCAGTGTGAGAAAAAGTATTTTGCTCCCAGTGGCCCCATGCCCAAAGAAACGAGTCTAAGAAGAAAGTGGAAACGGGTTATTTTATGTTTAGATTATATTTGCTTAAATATTTATTTGTTGGGGGATGGGGAACAGAAATAACTGACATCTTAATGCCAAAAATCTTGAGACGGTGAAAGGGGCTGAGTTTCAGGGAGGAGAATCAGAGATGCGTGGACTAACTTCTGGCTCTAAGCGGCATTTTGAACTCCACCCCCCTCCCCACTCCCCGGAAATGTGTGTAGGGGGCCCTTAACTCTTTTAGAAGGAAGCAAAGGGTCCACTCAGAGTTGAGTTCTTGAAAATATATTTCCACATGTGCTTTTTTCAGCACTGTGCTTACAACTAGTTCTGGGTGATTAAAGAAAAGGGAAAAGAAAGAAACAAATGGTCCAACATTTTTCCTTCTGGGGAAAGAAAACAAAACCTCTATGTTCTGGGTCATTAGATAATGACTGAATTTTCTGTTCCAACTGGATTCCAAATGCTGGATTCCAAATAACCCATATAGCAGTTTTCTTATAGGAATTGGTGTACGCCTATATGGGAGAGGGGGTGTGTAGTGGGGAGAAAATGGGAAAGTAAGGGGAATCTTGCTTTAAAAAGGAGAGAGAAAACTAATTGAATCTAGAAGTCCACAAAAGTTGGTATTAGGGTTTTTTTTTTTCCTGAAGTTTTTATTTTTTAAACAGATGTAAGGAAGTTTTTCTCAACACATGAATTAGAAGCAGAAATTGTAAAAGTATAAAAGTTTCAGGCCCTCTTCCTTGCCTTAAAGAATGGTGGTTTAAGAACAATCACTCTCAAACAACAAGAGTGATGTTCTTCAGTCATTTTTCTTATGCCTTGCCTGAGAAGGGTTCAAAGCTCATTTTTCTAAAATGCTGACCCTTAAGGATAAGGGGGGAAGGAGTCAAAGGTAATCGCCAGAGTTCATATACTCAAATGAAACAAGACTTTGGAAGTTTAAACCCCAAAGCCTCGGGCTCCAAAAAGAAACCCCTGGTTGTAGCTACAGAAAAGTGACAAAAGGGGGTGAGGGGGGGAGGGATGAGCTTGAAAGAGAGATTCAGAACTGGAGGTATTTTTTTCAGGGCTTCAGAACACTTTAGAAGGTGCGGAGGTAATTTTTAAAAATATATTTAGGTGGAGGGAGAAAAAAGAGTTTTTCTGCACGCATGTTCTTTGGTGTCTCCTGAGAGCTGAGAGCAGGTATTCACTGGAGTCCCTAGGCTGAAATTCCACTTCTCTAAAGTATCTTCCAAGCCTTGGTCTTTTGTATTAGACCCTGGGGACAGCTCTTTGTTCCTCCTTGGGGTGAGCCTGGCTCTCAGACTTGCACATGGCAATACTTGAATATCGCCACGTCGGGATATTAAAGATGGATATTCCTGCATTATTCGCATCATTGTTTCTATGACAAAAAGCAAAGAGTCCATACATAGTCAAGACGTCTTTTTTTCTGACGCCCTCACGTTGAGAAGCTGAAAAGGTATTTTACTGAAGTTCGGCTAAATTACAGAATCAGGTTCATCCAGAGGACAAATTTTCTATTCGATTAGCTGTATTTCAGCCGGGAGGACTGACCTCTAAACCCTTAACCTTTTGGACTCTAACTACCCTTCTCTTCTTTTTTTTCCCCTCTAACATGGAGAGCAGTCTTTGGATGTAGCATTTGAAAAGAGCCGCTTTGGTTAGGCAAGTTGGAAAGTGGCTAAGATTCTTTCCTAAGGCCCAACTCTGTGAATATATTGAACCTTCTCCTTGGGAGGGGGAAAAAGTATATATTTTCACAACACCCAATTACATATATATTATAGAGTATTATATAGATTTCCCCCTTCCCAGAAGTTCAGGTTATTCACCCTAGCTTCAGACCAAATGCCAAAACTGCATAGCTGCCTTCACCCATGCCCCAGAGGAAAGCCAAGAGGCATGTTTTGATGAAGAAAACCCAAGCTCCTTCTCCAACGTAGCCCCACTACTTTGAAAAGTAACTTAATCAGAGAAACAACTTCTTTGTTTATAAGTCTCTGTTCTCCTCAGTTTCCAGGGATTGTCTTTTGAAATGTTAATGGAGCCTGGATGGCCCAGGGAGCAGCCCTCAACCCTGTGGTCCCAATTGGACCCCAGCGTCCATTTGGGCCCACAGGAGTGGGGCAGGAAAGAAGCAGTGCCTCCCCCCAACCACCACCACCAAAGGGCAGGGAAGGAAATGAGTTCCCATCTGGGAACGTACTCTGGAGAGACCTAGATGTGGAAAGGAGCAGTGCCCATTTGCTTTTATTTGTTTCCAGTTTGTTCCCCCAAATATGAGCCAGAAGTGTTTGTTTTGTTGTTGTTGTTGTTGTTTTTAAAGCTGTGTTGGGGTCGTGACTGGGGAGGAGTGAAGTGTTTACTGAGGACATTGCTCCTCAGACTCCCATCTCACTTTGTCCATTGCAGCCTTTTGTTGGGAGATGACATTGTCAGTCAGCCCCATGGTGTCTGTTCACACAAGATGCTTTTTTAATAGAATTGACCAATGTTCTGCTGCCACTGATTAAAGTATTATTTATACTAATTGTTGCCTGTAGTTTTGATGTAATTCATTGATCTATATTTGAAATAATAAAAGGTGTAGCGAAATCTCCATCCTGTTTGGTGCCTCCACAGAAGCATTCTTCATTAAGTCTTCTAAAAGCTAACATTCAATATAAACAATTTATTTTATTATTTTCTGCATTGTGCCTGACATGTGAAGGTTAAACTGTGTAAGGGTTAGCAAATCTGTCATTGACCTGTCCCCCACACATACCCGCTCCCAATTTGGCCACCATATTTTGTGAGCCTTGGGCAGCCTAAGCTTGGATTCAGGCTGCAGGGCATTATTTTTTGAAAGGAAAATAAGTAACTTCCTAGGCCAAAAGGAGGCTCCAGGTTGGCTCTCTGTGTGGCCCGGGTTCGCCCCAGACCCCTTCGGTCTCTCTTTGTTTTGTGGTGGGTGAGAGACTTCCCTGCACGCCTCCCGCCCCCCCCCCCCAACTCGGAAGAGTGCTGGGTTCTGGGCCAAGCTGGGACTGGCCAGTCAATGTCTACTAGGACCAGACCCCTCTGGCCTCCAATCTTGGACTCCTACTTTTCCTGTGCTATTCAGCCCCATTGGGGCCTCCAGCACCTGCCCCTCTTCCCCTGGAGCCCCCTCTGCCCTCCAGACGACAATAAACACTCCCCACTATAAAAAGTGGCGTGCGCTATTTTTTTTTTTCCGCGAGGGCTTTCTCTCGTCTTCGCCTCGCCTTGAAGAGTGGGCCAAGACAGGAGTCCCAAAATAGCTGGGGGAGCGGGGGGGGGGGGCTTGCTCGCGACAGGAAATGAGCAGAATGCATAAAATCAGACATGTGTCCTTAATATATGGAAGGGCTCGCCTCAGACGCGTGGACATGTGTATTTATAAGTGCGCAGACAGAAGTTTAAATATTCAGACACATTTTATGAGTGTCCTCTGCCCGTCTTCTGGTTAATGGCTCCTCCTGTGCCCACCAATACATCAGTACCGTTGTGTGTATTGAATCACGGGCAGGGACGAGGAGGAAGCGAGTCCATAGCCGAGCCCGCTTGAGTACAGTACAGTAAATCGGGACCCTCGGCAGACGGCGCTTCCCGCCCGCCCGCCATGTTGGGGAGCCCTCCCTGCCCCCCGCGCCTGGCTGGGCGGCCGGGGCTCGCCGGCAGCCGGGGGAGGGCCTTTCATAACCCGGAGAATTTTCAAAGTGCGAGGAAGATGATAAGAATAGATTTCTACAAGTCCCGACCACGTGATTGGCGAAATAATTAATTCAGCACGTCCCTTAAGAAACACGGAGTCGTCATTAATCTGCCACGCAAAGGGCTCTCTCCGACTTGGAAAGTGCAGGGATCCCAAGAATATCACCCGCCGAGGGGGGCCGCGCGGCGCCCCCAGCCCTCCACCCTCGGCCCCCAGTGGCGGGCGCGGGAGCGCGGCCAGCAGGTAAATATTTTGGCGACTTTTATTTCTTCAGATTTAAATCCTTAATGAACTTAGCTGTCAGGGCCGCTGACAAATAGTTCCCTTTGCTTCCTGATTTGGAACCGCGCGCCGGCGAGAAGTTGTTAGTGGCTTGGATGGTGACCTTTGGTTCAGCAAAGCTTTGCACTTATGAAAAATTACTGAGAGCGGCCGAGTGTGTGTATGTGAGCGCGAGAGAGGGGGTGTGTGAGCATGTGGGGGTGTGCGAGGGGTGAGGGGCGAGGGGCCGAGGGGGCGAGGGTGCGCGCGGGCTGCCCCGAAACAACAGGAGTTGTAAAAAACCCGCCCGGCTGGGGGACGCGCCTGGCGCACGCGGGCCGAGGTTGCCCGATCGCCTGTGTCTACCGGGAACAATGGTCGCTGTCACGGCATCTGCTGCCTATTCTTAAACTGGTGAGAAAAGGCCCCGGCCCTCTTTTCAAGCGAGGGTCGTAAATTTTTCTTTGCGTCATAATAGAAGGCTATAAAATCGAGTTGAAATTTTACCCCAGGCAGGTTTTAACCAACAGATAATGATTTCCGAGTTGCTTCTCCCACTCCCCTCCTTTCCCACCCAGGCTCTGCTGCTTCTGTCACCCTCGCAAGGAGTTTCTCCTTCTTTCCCCTTTATCTTTGTATTTTTAATTTGGGCGAAGATCTAAAATAAAGGCACGGGTTGGAAGTCCCTGCCGCTGGAGTGAGAGACCCTGGGGCGAAAGGAAGCCTGCGGCAGGGAAATGCGGGAGAGGCCAGGTCGAGGTGCAAAGGCTCTCTGTCCTGTCGCCTCCCATTCCAGTCTTTTTTCTCCCATCCTCCACGGAGAGATCTGCGGTCCCACTAGCCACTCCGCTCCCACCCCACCCCACCCCCAGCTTGCCGGGGGATCTGGGTTGGGGCAGCAGCCGGCTTTCTCCTCCTCCAGCTCGCAACTCAGGGCCAGGGCCGGGGAGGAGAGCCTCTTTATTCGCCTCCTTCCCTCCCGTTGGCTTTGAGGATGATTTCCGCTGGCTGGAGCTGGCTGTGTTTGGTAGTTGTTTGGGGGTTGTGTGTATGTTTTGATTTCTTTTTTGGTGTGTGTATATTTCCCCGTCAGGACAGAGACAAAGTTTCCTCCGCTATAAATTATACATTCAAACAATAATACATTAATTCAATTATTCAAAGATGACAAATGTTTATGTGCTTTGCAAGTGACTCCGACGCAGATTCCGGGCGCTTTCTCTGAGCTGCTTGCGTTTTTCTCAATGAGAATTGGCTCCCCTCCCACCCCAACCCCACCCACCCCAACCCACCTGAACATCCCCTGGTAGGCCCAGAGAGGAACCCACAAAAGCCTCCCCAGCCCCGCTGGCAGCCCGGCAGCCAACAGCCTCCCAGGTCCTGGGTTTGGCGGGCACCGGCCCGGGCTATTTTATCAGTGTGACAATTGCCCGGGTTGATGTGATAAATCATCGTAAGTAATTCCTGAAAGGGTGCGAGGCTGTTGGGGGCCGGGCGAGGACTGTAAATCTTTCCGGTTTATTGCTCTATGAACATATGCTCCTATTGAAGAAGGCTTAGATCCTTTCCTGGAGACAAATTCCCGCAAATCGGCCCCCCTCTTTGGCAGGAGATTAACACTTGCTGCGGGCCCGTTGCTTGGCCCTTGGCGGGAGGCTAGGGGGCGGAATCCTCCGGGTGGGGGTGAACTGGGGGCACCTACGGTCCGGCCTCAGGAGGCGGCCCGAGTGGGCCTCCAGCCAGGCCTGGCCAGGTGAACAAAAGGAGGAGCTCCCTGACAGGTCTGGGGGCTCGAGCCTGGGACCTGTCCTCGGGGACTTCCTGTGCTTCTGAAGGGGGGGGGGATGAGGAGGACTTTACCCCCTTCTCCCCAGCTCTTCTGGGGCTGCCGAGCACATCCACATTCGCCTTCGCCTGTCGGAGACCTTGCAAGCGGCGACAGGGCATCTGCTCGGTGCCCGATGCCGTTGAGAAGCAGAACTGGCCATGAAAACGAGACTTCGGGGATGGGGTGGAGATTCCCGCATGGTGCGGGATTCCGGGGTGCAGGTCGGGCCGGGAGAGGGCCATGGGGCTCTTGGCAGGCTAGGACCTGGAGGCTGGTCGCTCACCCTGGCCGGGAGCTTAACTCTTTCTCGCACGCAGAATTGTTAGCGTAAATTCCGCCCGACCGCTCGGAGAGTGCTGGGTACAGGTACCGATGTAATATTTCTAAACAGAAGCTCCCTTGACTCCCAGATAAGCCCGACTAGGACTGATTTCGCAGGCTCCTCGCCTTCTTGGAGGCGCCGCAGGAAGCGGGAAGCCGCGGCCCGGCACTCTCCGGGGCCTGCGGATCCCGTGGGCCGGCCCAGGTTCGGAGGCGCGCAGGTCTCGGCAAACAGCGGCCCCAGGCCGCGCCCGACCCGAGTGGAGCGCGCAAGACGCAGAGAGGGCAGGCCGCTACCGGTCTGGCCTGCTGCTTCTGCGCCTTTCCCGGCTCTCGGGAGTGGGGGCTCCTCCGCTGCGTCTGCGGGACGAGCCGTGGTGAGGGTGGGGGGTGGGAGTGGGGGTGGGGTTTCCCCGGGGTGACCGGCCGGGTCTGGGAGCTGGAGTCACCCACCTTAGGGCCGGAGCCTGCGCTGTGCCACAACTAATTGCCTCGTCCGGGGAGGGGGAGAGAAGCGCGTCCGCCTAGGCGGAGCCTTGCCTGGGTGCGTGCGGATGCGAGGTATCAGGCTCGGCCGGCCGGGGAGCTAAGGGAACCTTGGGCCTCTGATGCTCCACAGCCGCCTCCGGAGAGGCCTCTGAGAGGCCGCCTCTAAAATTTCCAATCCGTGGGCCAGTCCGGTGGAAAGCTGGGCCAGGGTCAGAGGCCGTGGGGGGAGAGACTCTCTGCGCCCCCATCCCACTGCCGGCGGCCAGGCTGGGGCTGGGTTGGTCCCGAGCTGCGAGATGGGGGCTTTCTTTCGGCTCCTTGCCCACCCGAGTCTGCTCCGGGGAATGGGCTCAGATCCCACGCTTCCTGCCCCTCCTCCAAGCCCCCCGGCCTGGCTGCGCTCCGGGGCTGGATGGCGTGAAAGTTTCAGCCTCAATCAGTACAATCTTCCCTCGGGGTCACGTGAACAAATATGCTCGCATTTGAAGGCAGCGTCTGTATTTCCCGACTATGAGGGGGTTTCCGGGGCTCTCTCCAAATCCAGAAAGGGCCACATTCCGAAAGCAAAACAAACCCCGAGCTCTGGGGGGTCTGGGAGGGCTGGGCAGGAACCCAGGAGTGGGTGGGGGCGCGGGTGGCCGCCGCTCTGGGCCTGGGAGCGGACAGGCGGGCGGGTGGACCGACGGGCGCGCAGCGCGGGCGAAGCCAGCTCGGGACTACGAACTCGTTCCTCCTGCGTTTATTGGTAGTTGAACCTCAGCCTGGTTCCGTTCTACCGGGAATTCCGTGTCTTCGGGTATATGGCCGCGTCTGCGAGCGCGCAAGACCAGGGTTGGGACAGTGTTGTCTGCAGACAAAGGGGGAAGGCTAGCTCTGCCCCCCACTGGCGCCCACTCTGAGGCCGAGGACACCAGGTTTATGATAAATTGGGATCCAGGTAAGCAATTGCATGACAAAATGGAAATCTTTGGGCACCGGGCTGCTTGCTGCCCGGAATGGGATACTAAATATGATTTATTTTGTGTAATCTGTGATCTTGATTATTGCCAATTGGTGAGGCAGTCCGCGTAGACCTAGATACACTTCTACATATACATCGAGGACGGTGATTAATCGTAAGGAGGTGCGCTTTGTGGGGATGCTCCCCTCCTACCCAAAGGTTAGGAGGACACACTACCTTGCCAGGGTTGGGGGTGCTGGCTGATGGCATGGTTGGAGAGGGAGGAGGTGGTAGTTTGAGGAGAGGGACGGTGAGGGGGGTCGGGGGCTGGAGGAAGTATTTTGGGGGTATATGTGCAGTTATGAGAATGGGCTGGAAAATGAAATGAATAAAAAGAAACTTTTTTTACACTGTCACTGCCAAAGTAAGATGGAGCGTCATATTAATTCCGTGTCTTGGGCTGCCTGGCTGGGCACAGGCAGGTTGATTTATATGTATTTAAAATAAACTCTGTGACCAGCCAGCTCCCTGCATTGTTCTGGGAGCTAGCTCTACATACGCACGCCTTTATCTCTTGCTGCTGGCTTAATATTTTTTTCCTTTAGAGGTTAAGGTGCTACTCAAGCTTCTCCCCCAAATTCAAGAGAACCCCCAAACTACTCAGAAGAGTTTGAGAGGCTCCTCCACATGTCCCCTCACTAATCTGGGTTTTGGCTTCCATGGTGTCAGAGAAAAGATTTAGGGCTCCTGAGTTCTTCTCCCCAAAGAACCGAGGATGAAAGCTAAATCATATTTTGGCTTCTGCATCTCTTGCATCCTTTTGTTTACTGGATCCCACGGCTCCTGGCTGGAGGAGGACAGGACAATTCATCCTGGGCTTTTCCGGGGCCAAAGCCCAAGTAAGCAGCTCCCTGAGTCCAAGAGAGCAGCTCCAGGCTCGTGGGAATGCCACACGGCCGGGCCAGGCTGGGCCTCTATGGGGAAGGGTCCCAGAAAGCAAGGAGCAGTCCCTTAGCCTAGGTTGGGACAGGCCCCCCAGCCAGAGACTTCCAAGGGCATCGCCATCAAAGGAGAGCAGTAAAGTTGTTTTGTCAATCGCCTGCTCTTGGCTCCATCAGAACTTAAAGTCGCTGGACATTTTTCTTCTCCTGCTGCCTTAGAGCAGCGCGCCTGCCAACTTAGTCAGCTGAATCCAATTACTGCGAGCAGCATTTCATTTGGCCCCATGGAGCACTCACTTATAACTTCCCCGAAAATTTCAATAATCCGCACCAAGGCTCCCTATCCTAAAGACTTTTCCCGGGGATGCTGGTGGGGGTTGGGGTGTAGGGCCGGGTCTGCCTTGGACCAGCTCTTCGTTGACAGCTCGCAGATAGGGCTCCCTCCTGCTCTCCCAGTTTCTGGCTGTGGAAAGGGTACTTGAGCTGGTGGCTCAGAGCCAGCCGGGTTAAGCCTGTGATTCTGGGCAAGCAGGAGGCTGATGTTGGGCCTGTGCTGGACGGTGGGTGGGCTGAGCAGGGAACGTGGGAGAAGGCAGCGGGGACTCTGGGTGGCCCAACTTTGTCCCCCTTGGGGTCCTTTTTCTTTTTCCCTTCCCAAGCCTCCTGCACCAGAGCACAGGATGCACAGGGCATCCCAGAGTGCCCGGGAGCACACTTACCCTGTTCCTCCATGGCTGGGAAAACAAACTCTAGCTACAGGCGGCACAGGGTCGGCCCTGGTGGCCTCCCAATTTAGCTCTCTTCTCAGGGAAGATCCTACTTTTAAAGAACCCTCTTTTAAATAATAATAATAATAATAATAATAAAACAGTCAAGCAGCAAAAGTTGATGTCTGTTCCCGTGAATGTATCATACAAAGTGGCTTCAGGGTTCGCCAGTCAGGTCTGAGGACCTGGGTATAGCGCGCCCCCACTGCGCAGCCCTCAGGGCAGCCCCGGCAGCCTGGGCCCCCTGGGCCTGAGGCTGGCTGGGAAGCCAAAGCCCGGGCACGGTATCAGGAGCCCTGCCGGGCCGGGATCTCTCCGAGGCGCTTCCGTTGGGTGTTCATTAAGGGTGAGTTATTGCCGTGTGAGCCAAAGGTCACTTCAAAGGCTTATGGCTGCGTGCTCTGGTCTTTAGAAGGGACCGGAACGCTTTGTGTGGGGCTTTCTCCTGCGTGGTTTAGTGTTTGCAAACTACTGAGTCGACAAATTGCACAGGGCAGGCGCAAGAGGGGGGACTGTGTCTCTCCTTTCGCCTGAACTGCACGGGCAGCCGTTAGGCGCCCACAGTGCTGGGCAACTTGGTCTGTTTCTGGGGGAGGGTGGAAGGGATGTTTGTTTCCTGGATGGTTTGCAGCCTGATCCCTACCCGGGAGTGGATGAGCAGCCCAGGCCGGGAGCGTGGTGGGTACCTGCTGGAATAAAATAAATTCCGGGGAACCATTCCAGATACAATGTACAAACCAGGAAATAGAGCCCAGCTCCCCTTCCACTGGGGCTGTGTAGGACAGCCATTGACTAGGACCTACCCAGGCCTATCTACATATTCATCCTCTTTTTTTCTGGTGCCCTCTGCTGTAGCCTTCCTCCCACCCCAATTCTGCAAGTTCTCTTTTGCTCCTAGGAGGGTGGGCTCAGCCTGGAGGATTAGGGCACCTGGAGCACTTAGAGCCTGGTTGAACCGTTAGGAGAGAACTAATTCCCGTTGTGCCTTTGACCACTTGGCCCACCCCCTGCCTGAGGGCTTGGCATTTTCCTCAGGTCGAGCTCTTCCTTTCCCCATCCCGCCAAAGATTTTGTGTTAAAGTCCACTCATTCCCTAGAAGCCAACCAAATCTCCTTTCTGCCAGGGAGAAGACTGCCTGGAATGACTGCGGGCAACATATACAATAGTCACATTGATTATGACACCCTTAAAAGGGGTAAAGCCTCTCAACATGTGTGCATAAGAAAGAACCGGCTGCCACTGAGAGTTTTCCATTTTGTTCCAGATCTGCCTCAACAGAATATCAAAAGGAACCCGAAGAACCTAAAAAGAGTTACTGACAAAATTTGAGAACACACACATACACACACACACACACAATTGTGGTGAGTAGTGTGATTTAAAAAAAAATAATTTCCACTACGTTTCCATCTGTCCTACAACTCAAGGTAGCCATCTCAGGATTCATACATCAAGACATAAAACAAAGGGCGGCTTTGAAGTGAATCACCTCAGTGTGAACTGCTGCCCGTTACATGATAACCGATCATCGGCCTTCAAATTTATGGCGCTTTAATGGGGTGAGCCCAGTGCCTTAAATGCAGGGTGTATTACGTATTGAGTTATCTGGGCTAAATAAGAATGATTTAGAAGGCGCGTCCAGGGCTTCCCATAGGGTAGAAGAGGCTCAGGCTGAGAGATGGAGAGAGCTCGGGCAGAAAGCTGTCGCAGCTCTGCAGCAAATATATCCCCATGGAGAACACCCGAAAAGGAGTGGTTTCGGAATCCCGAAGCAGCAAAGCCAACAGGGAGCAAGAATCGTTGCTATGTTCCAGCGAATTAACGGGGATGCCCAGCAAGAGTCTTGTCCGCCAAAAAGAGATCTGTGGGCTTCTGAGGCCCTGGTTTAGGAAGAAACAGGGAGAGAAGCCAAGGCCAAATGGAATCTCAGAAACATCTGAGAACAACAGAAACAACCGGCAAACCATCGCCTCCCCCTTCTCTTTCAACTTGCCCCGGCTCTACCGGTCCGTAATTTACCACGATTGAGCAAGTCACAGCCCGGCGACTGCCGCCCCCTCCCTCCCCAAGCCCCTCGGTTTTTCCCCGGCCCCGGCGGGCGAGAGCGCCGGGCCGGCCTCCGCGCATCCCCGCGAGCCTCCCGGCGTCCCCAGGCAGCGGCGGGCGGCAGGTCTTCGGCCCCCGGCGAGGCTGCGCGCGTGCGGTCCCGCGTCCGGCCGCCCGGCAGAGCTGCTCCGAGAGGCGGGCACTGGCCACTTTATATAGTCCCCCTGCTCGTGGGGCGCGGGGCCGGGAAAAGTGCGGAGTAGGGAATTCCTTTGCTGCTCTTCCTCCTACGCGGAGCCTGTTTTCCACTTCTGAAAAGTGCCGGGCCTTGGGAAGTGTTTTTCTTTTCATTCCTTACTGGAGCGTTTACTGCCGCCGCGCTTGCAGTCATAAATTTTGTTACAAACCACAATGACAGGTGCATTGATATGCACCGTGAGAGCTCCAGCTGCTTAATAACCCCGTCCCCTGGCCGCTGTGAGCGCCTTTTATTTATTCGGTATCATATTAGGTATTGATCCCGGGCAGAATTAAGTGCAGTGAGCAAGGATCAGGGCTCGGCGGCTTCAGAGGCGCGGCGGGTGCTGCAGTCCAGCGCGGCCCAGGCGGCGGACGGTGGTCGCTTTGAGGCCGCCTTCCTTCTGGCTGGGACCCTTTGGCCCTGCATTCCCAGCCTGCGGTTGGGCCTACAAGCTGAGTTGGGCAACTTCCCGGGACCGCGAGAAAGGTCGAGCCAGACCCCGTTTAGCGCCCCTACCGTGGAAGGGGCCAGGGGTTGTGCCAGCGGGGTTCTGGGGAGGCTGCCCCGGCCGGTGCCCCGGGGGGTTGAGGGGAGGAGGCATGAGAGAAAAGGGCAGCTGAAGACTTCGAAGACCGCCCCTCCCCCTACACGGGCTAGTCTTCACCCCAAGGCATTTGGGTCCCGGAGCAAAAATGAGCAGAGGTACCAAAGGGCGAAAAAAGAAAGCCTTTAAAAAAAGGGGGGGGGGGTCGAAAAGATGAGCCACTGAACAGTTGACCATTGTCCAAGTGATTTATGACCCATTCCTGCTTTTTAAGTTCAAGCAGAGTTCACAGGAGTAGGGATTTCTGGAAAGAAATAAGCTTTTTTTTTTTTTTTTTTTTTTTAAACCAGTTTTGTAACAATATTCTCGGGTTCTGCTTTAGGAGAGTTGGTTTCTCTGGGGCATTATAATATGGATGTGGGGGGAGGCTGCAAAGCCCTTTCTGGTGAGGAGAGGGCTACTGCCCTTGCTTCTGGGGCAGTAGACATTGGGGTAGTGGCTCATCACTGAGTGGGCCTTGAAATTCCTTAAGACAATGAAAACAGAGGCAGGAGAACAGGCGCTGGGGTTTTTCATGAAGCTGCCAAGTATTTACACTTTTGAGACCCAGTACACAGAGCTTCTTCCAGGAATATGCCATAGGAACAAATATATATGTAAAGGCATCTGTTTCAAAGACCTGGTCAGTTCCTAAAGAAGCTATTTTAATGTGATTTGTCCACGTATTGAGATAAACTTGGTCAACCTGGGAGGTAAGGGGGGGGGGTATTTCGCTTCCACAGTTGTAAACGAAATGACAGAAGCAGCAGTGAGTTCTGGTGATCTGAGTGTCAAATGTGACCATTTTGACATCCAGAGGGCCCACGGATTAAGACTGGAACCAGGATCCCAGAAAAGTCCAGAAACAACTAAACCTGGAGTACCCAGTCCTTTGGCTTGGGAGCAAACACATAAATATTAGTCACAGGATGAGGATGTAACTTTCCATTTGATATTCAGGAACTTTAATAGTCAGAGGATGATATAGAAAATGAATGAAAAAGGATTAAGACCAGCTTTGCTTAGGTAGATACCTTAACTGCATACATTTAAGGATAATAATAGAAACAATTCCTAAAACACATCCTGGTATTCTATTATCCCATTGAAAAGGGCCTGTGTCTTATCAAGATAAATGCCAGATTCACTTATATTTTAAAACCAAATGGGCAACAATACTACCAAACAAAGGCTAATATGAAGAATTTTAAAAATTGGGCTCTTTGGTGAAAGTGGAGGATAAATGAGGGAAGGGAGGAGTGGTTCTGATCCTAGTGGTCAAATCCATTAGGCCACATAAGTTGTCTAGACAATGTGGTCCATCATGATGACCATGATGGAAGCCCAGGGAGTTTTGAGGAAGGAAAGGTGCCTGAAAGAGGAGATCAAGAATTAAGACCAGGGAGCTGACCTATGAGTTTTCTTTATCAAGCAGACAAAAGTGGTTGAATGGTATTAGTTATACTTTAACTCCTTAGGAGCCTTTCAGGAGAAGGGGGTGGGGTGGGTGAGAAGGAAAACCCCCATCAAGAATCAGAGGACACAAAAGGGATAGAATTTTTCTTAGTTTTTTTCTTCTTATTCTAATTCTGGGTCCATTCATCATGGCAGAAGAAGTTCTCTCATTGGTTGTGGAGTGGGTGGAGGTGGGGTGCCATGGATGATCCAGAGCAGAGGTCAGTAATAATATATATTTACATAATAGATGCAGGGTAAAAATGATAATGTTATAATATAAAGCATTCTATGTTCACCCATGCTCCATGCATTCAAATTCTAAATCTCTTCACCCTTTCTAGTATCCATTTAAAAGTAGTGGAGGACAAAGTGAGGACTAGAAAAATGTAGACAAAAGAGAAAAAACATTTTCTAGCCTCAAAATAAGTTTGGGAGTCTAAGTGTTCTTGGTTTTTTATCTCCTAGTACATTTCACAGGGCTGACCCACAGAGTTCACTGGGCGGATTCTCACCCTGTCACTGGAAAGTGGACTACTGGGGTCTTCATGAAAGATGCTGTGATTTTGAAACCAGGTGGGGGAGATACTTTTTTTTCCTTCTTTTTTTTTTGAGAGTTCTGGCTGTTCTGAGTGTGTTATAGAGCTTTCTTTTTTCATGAACACCGTGGGGTGTCCCAAAGATTGACTCATTGTTCCATCCACTCACTCATTCAACAAGCATTTACTGCACTTAACTACAGGCAGGGCACTGGGCTGGGTGTTAGGAATATATAGAAGAATAAGACACAGTCCTTGCCTGCAAGGACCTCAAAGTCCAGTGGGAGAATCAGCCATCAAAATGTATGAGGCCATAAGTGCTTTTCTATGCCATTTCAAAAGCTAAACTGACAATCTTGAAGAAAGAAAATAGCGTCGGGGCGGGGAGGAAGCCCCTTCTCTTGGATGGAGTTGAGCTCAAGGAAGGAAAGGGCTTTTCTTATGTTTATCAGACTTTTCCAAGGGTTCAGATAAGTTGAACTTCATAAAATCTCAGCTCCTCCCCCTAGGAAGTGGGTGGGCAGCAGAGAGCAGGCTAGTCCTTCTATATTGACTGTCTTGTCAGTTACAGTCCCTCTGGGGCTTTCACTTTTCTTCTCCACAGGTCACCTGGAGCCTGGGGCCACCCCAGCCCTCTCAGGGTTCGGCAGACCTCAGAGGTGGTGGTGAAAGAGACAGTGGTGGTCAATGTTATTTGAGCCGGGTCAGCAGGCCCTGGAACTTCCTGAGCGCACGATGCAGAAGGCTGCTTACTATGAAAACCCAGGACTCTTCGGAGGCTATGGCTACAGCAAAGCCACCGACGCTTACGGCTATGGCACCCCCCATCAGCCTTACCCACCCCCTGCTGCTGCCAACTCCCTGGACACTGATTACGCGGGCTCCGCCTGTTCCATCCAGAGTTCGGCACCTCTGAGAGCCCCAGCCCACAAAGGAACTGAACTCAATGGCAGCTGTATGCGGCCTGGCACTGGGAACAGCCAGGGTGGGGGTGGTGGCAGCCAGCCTCCCGGCCTGAACTCAGAGCAGCAGCCACCACAGCCCCCTCCTCCACCACCAACCCTGCCCCCATCCTCGCCCACCAATCCTGGAGGTGGAGTGCCTGCCAAGAAGGCCAAGGGTGGGCCCAATGCGTCTGGCTCCTCAGCCACCATCAGCAAGCAGATCTTCCCTTGGATGAAAGAGTCCCGACAGAACTCCAAGCAGAAGAACAGCTGTACCACTGCAGGTCGCTCTCTGAGGGGGCCCATCCTGGGCTAAGTCCCCCAGCATGACCCCAAGAAGCTAGCTCACCTAGGAAGCAAGAGACTCAGGGCGAGAAGTGCAGCTTTGGAGGCCATAGGTCTACACTTCTACTCATGCCGAAATGGCCTCTCTTTTCAGTGTCCCTGACTGGAGCCATACCCTTACAGGGACAGGGTGCTCCATTCCAGGCTGTTGGTGCCATTGCTGGACAAGTCCCACAGTGATGAATAGATAGCCTTTTCTTATATTGACCTAATGTCTGCTTTCTTGGGCTGTTGGTCATAACTCAGCTCCTTCTTCCATCCGACAGCTCTCCAAAACTTGAAGTCAGGTATCATGATTCTCAAAGCATGGGTTCTTATGTAGCCCATATCACACAAATCCCACTCTCTTAAATTAATAAAAACTAAAGTCTGTGGAATGTTAACATGGTTCCATGTTAACAACCAGGCTAAATGCTTTACAAGCATTATCTAATTTAATTTTCCAAAGAACCCTTTGAGGTAGGTATATGATAACATCCCCATTTTACAGATAAGGAAACTGTTAGAGTTGCCCAAGATCACAAAGCCACAGAATGGCGCCCTTGAATCCAACCAGAGCCTGCAAGAACTAGCCATGGACCCTACTTGGTCTACCCCAGCCCAGTTCTCCCCATCCCAGCAAATCCACAATGGGGAGGGGTGTATCCTAGGGGAAGAGGATGTGCTCTGAAACAGGAACGGCCTTGGGTTTCTCTTCCTGAAAAGGGAGACCCTAGAGTTGAGATCTTCTGTGGATCCATTCAGGGTGTGTGGCAGAAGATGGGCAGGCCCAGGAGCTCTAAGGCCTGCTGCGTCTCTCTGCTCAGCCTGATTGGTTCCTAAAATTTCCTGGCCTTGTGTCCTTTGATGCAGTTTATCTTCAGGTAGACGAATTTACTTCCAGGTCCAGGGCTAGTTTGAGGCCTCGGATGTAACTAGCTTTTTATCAAGTCTCTGGTTTGCCTGCAACTCTCTGGGGCTTCGGCTCCTAGGGGGAAGTGCCTTCCAGCCTGTAAGCTGCTTCTGCCCCTCCTTCCCAGCTGCAAGCCCAGGCCCCTCCCTCCCCGGAGATATCCATTTGTACAACCAGGGAGGGAGCGGACGAGCGGTGGAGAGGTGGCAGGGGTAGTGGAAACCAGTGTTGAGACTGCTGCTCCTAGCACGGAAATACTCAAAATGCACCCAGGCTGGGCTCGGAGCCCCTGAAAGTCAGGGGCAGTATTTTTATGGTTTATTACTTCTCTGAGTTGGGGTGCAGAGCCCTTGGGTGCAGCTGAGCTGGAGTGAGGTGCTAAGATCTCCACCCTCATTCTGTGCTTCTTGGGGTGCTTTGCCCAGGAGCCAGCCCCAGAGCAATGCAGGGGAGGTGGGGGGGGAAGGAGGGAGGTACAGGGGGTGTGCCTTCCTCCCCCATCCCCCCGCAGAGGCTGGGGAGAGTGTTCAAAAGAAGTCTGGCCCTCCTTGAATGGGGGCTGGGAGGGGGTGCTAGGCCTTACCAGCTGCTACTAGCCTCTCATTAAACTCCTCCACAGCCTTAGCCTTAGGGACAGGATGATGGACTAGGCTGGAGGGGAGGGGGCGGCAGAGTGAATCGGACTTCAGAAGGCAGATTGGTGGTGGTGGTGGTTGGGGGGGTGGTCAGGTGCAACTCCTAGGTAGGCCTGGGGCCTGTGAGGTCCCGCCAGGAGTCTCATCTCTCAGACGCCCCTCCCCCACTCCAGCCAGCATTAAGTTGGGGGCAGGGATGGAGGAAGAGAAGGGAGCCAGGGAAGCACCCTGCTTGGGCCCTGGGTGCCCACCCCCTCCCCTCCCGCTCAGCATCTCCTCTGTCTCCCTTCCTGTCCAGGAGAGAGCTGCGAGGATAAGAGCCCGCCGGGCCCGGCGTCCAAGCGGGTGCGCACGGCCTACACGAGCGCACAGCTGGTGGAGCTGGAGAAGGAATTCCACTTCAACCGCTACTTGTGCCGGCCACGCCGCGTGGAGATGGCCAACCTGCTGAACCTCACCGAGCGCCAGATCAAGATCTGGTTCCAGAACCGGCGCATGAAGTACAAGAAGGACCAGAAGGCCAAGGGCATCCTGCACTCGCCGGCGGGTCAGTCCCCGGAGCGCAGCCCGCCGCTGGGCAGCGCCGCCGGCCACGTGGCCTACTCCGGCCAGCTGCCGCCCGTGCCCGGCCTGGCCTACGACGCGCCCTCGCCGCCCGCCTTCGCCAAATCTCAGCCCAACATGTACGGCCTGGCCGCCTACACGGCGCCGCTCAGCAGCTGCCTGCCGCAGCAGAAGCGCTACGCGGCGCCCGAGTTCGAGCCCCACCCCATGGCAAGCAACGGCGGCGGCTTCGCCAGCGCCAACCTGCAGGGCAGCCCGGTGTACGTGGGTGGCAACTTCGTCGACTCCATGGCGCCCGCGTCCGGGCCCGTCTTCAACCTGGGCCACCTCTCGCACCCGTCTTCGGCCAGCGTGGACTACAGCTGCGCCGCGCAGATTCCCGGCAACCACCACCATGGACCGTGCGACCCTCATCCCACCTACACAGATCTCTCGGCCCACCACTCGTCTCAGGGACGCCTGCCCGAGGCCCCCAAACTGACGCATCTGTAGCGGCCGCCACCGGCCCGAACTCGCGGCGCAATTACCTCTTTTGCTTTGGTGGCTGGGGTGGCGGGCGGGGCCCGCGGGGCAGCTCGGTGACCCCCTCCCTCGCTCTGGCCCGGTCGCCGCCTCCTGGGTCTCGGGCCAACGGCGGCCGAGACGCAGGCGACTGGGCCTCCCCTCCAGGCGCGCCCTCCTTTGGGTGACTCGCCATAAATCAGCCGCAAGGATTCTCCTCTGTAACCCTGACAGTGCCATATACTGCGGACCGAGGGACGCTAATCTGGTAATGGTGTCCCGAAGGTAAGTCTGAGATCCATCGGCGGCGCGCTCTGCAGAGGGACCAGCTCCCGGACAGCCCCGGGGCCTGGCCCGAGTCTAGCTTAGTTGCGGAGACCTTAATTTATATGCTCCTTCCCGTCCCGTAAGGATTGCAACGGACTCAACGATCTGTATTTATTATTTGAAGCGAGTCATTTCGTTTCCCTGATTATTTATCCTCGTCTTAATGTATTTATGTGTATATTTGTAGAATTCTCCAGCCAACCTTAGGAACGCGCTCCCAGGCCGCGGGGGCCACGTTTCACCTCTTTAGTCCCCTTGGTCTGAACTAGTTAAGAGAGTAGTTTTGAACAGTTGTAACCGTGGCTGGTGTTTGTAGTTGATGTAAAGGATTAAGACCGCAAATTGTCCTTCATTGGGTAGAGTCAGGCGGCCCCGTGGCGTGGCACGACACCCGTTACTCATTTCTCAACAGCCGCAGCCCTCACCACTCGACACAGTGTATTGATTTCAAATTGTCTGGTACTATTTGAACAAATATTTAGAATAAAAAAATTTCTCAGTCCGAAGTGTATCTGTGTTAATCACGCACACTTGGAAGTAGATCACTCTGCCTTTTATCTTTTGCACAATCCCAGAAGGCCCCCAAATAGGCTCTTTGATATACATATATATATTTTTTTCATTTATTTGGAATCTGGTACACGAATTGGTTCTGGGGATACTTGATTACATTGCAGCATTGATCTTAGGGGGGAGAATCTGAGGGTGCAAGCCTAGAAATGTCCTGGACGGGATAATCTGGGTAGGGCTTTGTGCTGTGCCTGCTGTGCTGGTTCCACCACCCTCTTTTGGACACAAATCGACTTTTCTAGATTGCATTTACATTGGGGAGGCCAGCGCTCACTTTTCTGCGCTAATAAAACAAACTTTAAGAGAAAACTGACAATCAAAGAAAAGACACAAGTTGTAAGAAGAACTGAGCTATGAAAAAGCTAAGGTGTACAAAAAGGAACGATCATTTGGAGACACGCACCTAAGCTTTTTCTCTAGGAAATGCTGTCAGGACTTCTTCCTTTACAATGGTTGGTGATTCATTTCTAAAGTAAACAAACGTTCCCCCACGATGTAAAGTAATAAAAGTTTCATTAATGGAACATAACAAGTATAAACACCTTGTTTATTCCTGTCTCTTTGTACAAAACGGGCAAAAACGTCTTCAAGGATTTATATCCATTTTGTAAATATTAGCGTGGCTTTAGCTAGGGGCGGACAACGTCCACCCACTTCTCTATAAGGAGACACTTGGAAAGCGCCTTCAGATAAGGTTCAATTCTTTTGTATTTCAGCAAAGTCGGCCCACGCATCTCTATTTGGTTTGACAAATAATGCAACTCCTACTACATCCCCCGTGACACGAGGTGAAATCCCCATTGTGTGGAAATAATTTAACTTCTAATCTTCTGGTGGAACAACAATCGTTTCTATTTGGATGTTTGTGTTTCGCTAAATAATGATGGCTCAAATAATATTTAGTTTCCTTGTTCCTTTGTGCTGTTTTTAAAATGGCATGTTAGATTGGGGGTGGGAGGGGACTATCCTTTTGCTAAATTTCACTTTATCTGAGCAGGTTTAGAGTATACATGTTGTAGAAGTGTATCAACAGAATAAATGACTTCAACTGAAAGGGATATTTTACCCACTTTCAAGGCTTAAAATTGTTTTCTATGAAATTTGCATCCATAGGCAGAATTTCTAATTGTCTTGTAAGAAATTATTTTTTAAGCTATTAGGGAAGTCAAAGAAGAGCTTGCTGCCTTGCAGGGATTACAACAACCTTTCTTAACTGGCTAAATATTAAATAGATGAATTATCAGGCTGTTTAGATTCAGCCCGGTTTTCCCTCATCTCTTCCTACCATAAATAATAATAAAAATACATAATGCATTATGGCTCCAGGCGTTTTCCAGCGCGGTGTGTTACCGCAGGAGTATCTGCTGAGTCTGCGGGTGTCTGCGAAGGCCCCAAGTGTCATCTGCGGTTTAGGGTGTCATGGATTAGACTTTAAACGGTGTCTAGGCCGGCTGACATCAGCTTCCTCTCACACTGAGGCTCCAAAGAACCGCGGGGTTGGGGGCTCCCTCTCGGGGCGGTTGCCCGGAGGCACCCCTCTCTAATGGGGTGGGGGAATTCGCTTGGGACAAATCGGCTTTCTCTCACCTTTGGAGAAAGGTTCCCCGAGGCTTCTGAGAATAGCTCGGATTCTTTCCTGTCATTGGCGTGAGTGCCATGTGATGGGCACACTCGATCGCTCCTGGCGCGCGGAGGGTGGCGGGGGGCCCGGGTGGGGGTGAGTCTGGGTTGGCGCTTCCCGCGCGGCCGTCGGCCAGGGCGAGAGGAGGGCCCGCGGCACAGCCATTTAAAACTTCATAAATTATAAACAAGCCGCCTTGGCCTTCGCCATAAATTCTGCTCCTTTTGAGCCTGCAATTAGTGTTAGGAAGCACTGGAGTCTAAACACAACCAAACGCCCTCTGAAGGGCCCAAATGCCCAAGGTTGCACACGTCTATTTATTTCCCAGTACCACCCCCTCCGCACCCCGAGGCCTGCACACACTGTCGCCTCCTCCCCCGCCGGCGGTACACTCTCGGTAGGGTTCCCGCTCAGCGAGGGAGGGTCACAATAGCCGCTCTATCGGCGGAGGCGCCCGCCTCCTCCCTCCCCGGTCTCGGAAAAGCAGAGAAAGAAGAGAGTGGGGGAGGGGAGCACGGGCTGGGCAATGGCGCCCCAGGCCCAGGCTTCTCCGTCCCGGGGGAAGTGGGCGAGTGTGTGACCGGCAGCGGGAAGGGGCAAGTTGGCAGGCGAAGGGAACCTCCACCCCGTGACTTCTGCCCGAGACAGGCTCGCCGCGGGCGATGGGGAGCGCCCCAAGGCCTCGAGGCTGCTGACCCCTCGCTGTCGGGCGCTGCGCTGAGGGCGCTAGGAGCAGCCTGGGCTTCCAGGAGCCTTGCGCTTTTGTGTGCGCAACTTCCCCATGGCCTCGGCTTCGGGTAGAGCCTCACAATAGCACCGGAGGGCCTACGCCGGGAGGAAAGGCCGGGCTTCGCTTTGGGTATTGGTCTCTGGGAGGTTACCTCGTTTGCTGCTCCAGGGGAGGAAGTGGCTCTCTGGCTCAGGCCTTGATCAGCTCCTTTTAATTTTTTTCCCTACAGAGACCGCTGAAGGGTGGAGTGGGGGGGGGGGGAGGGGAGGGGTCAGGGAGGTTGTGGGGGATCCTCCTGAGGCTTGAAGAAAAGGGCTCAGAGTCTAAAACCCAGGCCCATGGATGGGGGTGGCAGCCGTTTGGGAGCCCCTGGTTGTTCTGTACAGGCAGTCAAACGTGAATTAAAGCAGAGTAGAGAGGAGGCTGCACGAATTGCCCACTGAAGAATGGGAAGTGGGGGTGGGTAAAGAGATTTAGGCAGAGGGAGAGCTTGCCCTGGCTACCAGGAGAAACTCAGGATCCAGCCTGGAGTGGGGTAGAGACCCAACTGAGCTACCCAGGGGTGTGGGGTAGTTGCAGAGGAAAGGTCTGAAGAGTAGTCCTGGCCCCTGGATAGGTGGTAAGAATGGGCGATTAAGTAAATGTTCTGCCTCCCGGCTTTCAGACCTCAGCCTCAACCAGGGACCTGACAGAGAAAAATCCGCCTCTGATGAATCATTAAGTTAAGCATCCATTTGTACCATCTCTTTGTATAGGCTTTCAAATGAGAGAGAGAGAATATAGAATGAGTACTTTCCCCCCTGGTGCAGCCCCAAGCCTAGTCCCTATCAGAGACACATCAGCCAAATTGGTTTCCTAGGCCCCAGAGGCTGCTAACCTTGCTGAACAGGATTTTTTGAATTTCTATCTGTAAGGAGTATTAAAAGATAGTGATTACCTACGCTGGCTACTCATTTCTCCTCCCCCCCTCCCCCATTCTGTACCGGCCAACCCACCCTTGAGTGAAGTGCATCTCCTCAGCCATAAGTCTTGGGAGCCTAGGCTCTCCATCTGTTGAGGTTTTTCATTAGGGAGGGTGAAGAGGATATGTGTGGGTGTACGTTTGAATAACAAAGAAGAAACCCAACATTCTAATGAAAAGTGTTTCTCTGCTTGACCTGGAGGAGCCAGAAGCTTGTTTACACTCAGTACTCAAGGGACAGTCACGGGCCTGTTTGGCTTTATCCTCAGAATTCGTTGAAACTTTCTCTTGAAGTAAAGAATTGGTTAATTCTAGTTACAGATCCACGAAGGTCCTCTTCATCTGGGAGTTCTTGGCATTACTTTGGTCCTTCTTTCAGAAACTGTAAGAAAAAAAAATAGGATGAACCGAAGTTTGTATTAAATAAAAATACAAAGAGGGGCAGAAGGCCCCATAGGCCTACAGCCTCACCACTTCCGGGCACTGCAACTTCCCAGAGAGGATATAACTACCGCCTGGGTGAGTACACTTATCCCTAGACACTTTGGGCACAGCTGAGACTGAGTCGCCAGCCATACCCTCACCAGCTATGAGGACCAGCTCACTTAGATCTCTCTTGTGGAGAGCCTGGATGGAGAGAAAAAAGGACTGGGTAGGTGAATCCTCTGTACTCACAGCATTGGTGGTGCTGGTGGCCAAGATCATCACACAGGGTGAAATCTTAGTTTTCATTGTTCCCTTGTCTTCGGTCCAGTTACAAAGGCCCTTATCTGTGGGGCCTAAAGTTGGTACCGAACGGATTACCTATACCTGACCTAAAGCCCATGCCTGAACACTTCCCTCAGGTCTCATAACCACTTGGCAAATTGGAATAGTACAAAGGTACTTCAAGGACCCACTTTCAGGCCAGGTCCAGCCTGAAACACAGTGAACAAAAGGTTTTCCCACATGAAGGAAGAAGAAATGAAAATGGATGTCCAATCATTTGCAGTAGCAAAAGGCGGCAAAAGGTCCCTATTTTTTTTTAAATTTTATTTATTTGACACACAGAGAGAGCGAGCACAGAGTGAAAGTGTGAGAGAGAAGCAGAGTCCCCACTGAGCAGAGAGCCTGACGTGGGGCTCGATCCCAGGACCCCCAGATCATGACCTGAGCCGAAGGCAGACGCCCAACCGTCTGGGCCACCCAGGCGTCCCAAAAAGTCCCTATTTTTGGCAAAATATCTTGACTGGTTCCGATAGCTAATCTGGATCATTTTTATGGAAGAATATTATCTGGAAAACAATGAAAATAGGATTTTAACATTAGTAAGAGCCCAAGGACGAGACTCATTTAAATCAGGACTCATGGAGAACCCTGATGGTACAGATGAAATGTTTTTACTGGGAAAGCAGACCTAAAACCAGGCCAAGAGGACCTGTTGGGCCAGGGCCTTTTTGAAGGAAGGGAGAAGAGGTCGCTGACTAAGGAGGAGCCGGGGCGAAGGCCCTTTGATGACTCTATTGTTCCAAGCGCTGCCCAACGAAAAGCGCATGCCTCCCAGCCTCCTCCGCAAGGGCAGAGCGGGAAACCGGGTGGGTTGCGCGGCGCTCGAGGTAGTCGAGCTGGCACCAACCTCCCTCCGCCTCGTCTGCGGCCCCCGGGGGCAGCAACGACGCGCCATTCCCGTCGCGGGCACAGAACACACAAAGGAAACCCCCACCCGTCCTCAGACGTGGGGACACTCTGGGGGGGAGGCTGGCGTGGACCCCGAGTCTGAGCTCCTCCCTCGCCCGCGGGGAACAATAGCCGCCGCCTGCCCCGGGCGGCCCGGCGGTCGCGCGGCACAAAGGCCGTCTCGGGGCCGCGCCAGCATGTGACGCGCGCGCTCGGCGCTCGCCCGGCCTGCCACAGGGCGCAGTCAGCAGCGAGCCGGAGCCGCCGGGCCGCGGCCAGGCTGCCGGAATCCACCTGGCACACTTTCGGAAAGACAAACGGTGAGTTAATCACCCAACAGGCTGGCGGCCGCGTCCCCTCTCGCCAGCGAGGAGGCCTGGGGAGGGGGCTGGGTGAAGGATTTCTCTGTGTGTGTCGAGGGTTGGGCGGGGGGTGGGGGGCGGCGGGAGAGGTTAGTCCTATTAAGAATTCATCAGTCACCCGGTGTGCACTTATCGCTCGACAGCGGTTCCTCCTACTTCAGAGCAAGTCCCGGCCAGCTGGGAGCCGACCAGAAACCGCAAGCGGAGGAGACGCAGGCACGCGGGGTGAGCGCTCACGGAGGGTGCGACGCCGCCCACGCCCTGCGGCGCGAGGCCGGTCACCCCCCGCGCTCCGGGTCCCTACTGCCGCCTGCCGGCCCCGCCCTCGGACCGCTGGCGGCCCACCGCCCTCCCAAGAGGCGGGCCCCAGCGCCCGTCCCGGACGCACGGTGGCTCAGTATCCCCAGCCCCCCACACCCGCCGCTTCCTCCCTCCCCCGTCACACCCTCAGCGCTACTCCACGCCACAACTCCATCTCTCGCAAGACAGAACAAGAAAAATCCCAATGGGTCTGAAGGTTTTTGCAGACACACAAAAAAGGCTCCCAAGGGACTAGGATTCAGGGAAGGGGCGGAGCTAGTTTCGTTCTTATTTACCTGCAGGAGTAATTTGTGTGGGAGGAAGCAGGATAACATCCCTGTTGAACTTGCAACTAAACTTGAATGCCATATAAAAAGAACAATAAAAATACACTTAAGATACCAACCACAATGATATGCCTTTCCTCTCTTGTCTGGTGTGAAGGAAGGACTGGAATATTTTTACATCAGCTCTTTTGGGGTCATTTTAGAAATACCATAAAGGGATAGACTAAGAGATAGACTGAAAACGGCGCGCAGGGCGGGGGGGGGGGGGGGGTCATTAGCATTAGAGCGGTTTAGCGCGGGAGGGCTTGGGTAAGTGGGTGGTGAAGCATTCTTATACTCCTTCTTGAGTGGTATTTGTAGTTCTCTTTGTAAATTCTAAGAAAGTTCCAGGCTACTCCCTCTTTTATTCTTTTTCTGAGTGACATCAGCTGAGAAGTTTCTGGAGTTAGTTAAGTGTTGCCTCAGCCTATAGGAAAGAGCCTCTGAAAGACAGAAAATCCCAACTTCCCCCTCCCCTCTTCTCTTTCAGCCTCCTCTTGGGTGGAAATGAACTTGCTTTGGAGAGATGTTCTACTATCATTTTGCTTTAGGTAGATACAAGCTGAAGCATTAAGCCTTGCACAGTGTTCTGAACTCATTAAGCAATTAAAATACTGGTCCTGTTGTCCTTGGCTCAGAGTGTGTCCTTCTCTCCTTGCCTCTCAGCAATACCTACTGAACAGCTCCTGTGGGCACTGTGCTGGGCTCTGAGATATAAAAATGAGTCACTAATAGTGTGCACCTTTTCATCTACCGGGGGAGAAAAAGAATCTTAAAACAGTGCGACAGATGCTATAACACAGGTGTGACCAAAATGTTCCTGGATTTAATAAAGAAAAGGAGCCTCTAACATTACTGTAGTGTCAAAAAAAAGTCTTCTCAGGGGAAGTGAATTTGGGTTCCTGAAGTATGAGTTTTTTAGGAAGGAAGAAGAGACATACCAGGCAGAGTGAGCAGCACATGCAAAGCAAGAAGGGAAGAAAGAGCAAGGTCTGGGCCTGGAACAAGAAGAATCCTTTGGAATAGAACATCTGGCTGGAAAGAGAGGTTGTATGGGGTTCATGGAAAGGAGTCTGGACCTGATCTGTAGGCAGTGGGAAGCCACTGAAAGTTTTAAAATGGGATGTGAGGTTATGTATTGGAAACTTCCTCTTTGGGATACTGTGTCTGACTGGAGAAAGCAGAGATAGGAGGCAAGAAGGAAAAAAAAAAGGAGGCTGCTGCAATAATCCAGCATAGAGAGGAACTAAGATAATGACGATGAAGAGGAAAGACATTTAGGAGGACAAATTCACAGGACTTGGTGATAACTGGATGAGTGGAAGAGCAGTTACAGATATTAATCCCTAGGTTTCTATTTAGAGGGCCTGAGTAGGTACTCAGGTCATTCACCATGAATACAGGAGGGGGAAGAGAATACTTTGCAGGGGAAACTAAAGAATTCAGTTTTAGGTCTACATTGTGTTTTTTGTTTTGCTAACTGATACACTGTATGACCCTAAACCATTCACTTAATCTTTCTGGCTTTCAGTTTCATCACCAATGTAACAATCAATAGGTATCTATCAGAAGTTTACCGTGTGTGTGTGTGCACATGCCCACATTAGGAATTACCTTCACCAAGTCCAAGTGAGTGTCCTATGCAAAGCTAAAACCTAGGGAAAACATCCTCTAACCCACACCATGCTAATCAAAACTTAGATCCTGGGTGGCCAATGAGAAATAAGTCTCAGGAAAATTAAAAACAACACCCTCCTGCTTCCCAGATATTGAATCCAACTAATGCTTTGGACTAGGTCAGATCATAGTGCTAATTAGAGCTCCTCCGCTTCCGGAGGGTACTCTCCAGGGACACATGCAGAAATGTGGTCCTGGTATCAGACCGCTAAAGAGGAGGCCTCTTAGCAGATGTCGGAAAGCTTTTTTATACCATGTGTCTTTCAGGGAATGCTTGAAGCCACCCACTCTCTTTGACCCTCCTTAGGCTTCCTTGTGACACAGTACAGTATGGGAAAGAGTGTTGGAACATCTGACCTTGGCCATTTACACTGGGTGAAATGCAACAAGTAGTTTATCTGTTCTGTGTCAGTATTACCATTTATAAAATAGAATTATGAAAGGATCAAACAAGATCAGGAAGAATGGCATTTCTGGAGATGCTCTAAGGGTAAGCAAGAGGTATTATTTTTTACTTATTGGATTGGCAAAAATAAAAAATTTTACTATCCCACTGAGGTGGCAAGAGCATAGGGTAACAGGAATTTTCTTATGTTGCTAGTAGAAGGGTAGATTGATTCACTTCTAAAGAGAGCAATTTGGCATTTTGTATCAAAATGGCCAGTGCACATACTTTTGACTAAGTAATTCCATGTCTGGGGATTTTTCTAATAGGTCAAAAACTTGAACATGTGTTTGTAATAGCAAAAGACTGAAAATAAGCAGGAGCCTTTCTATCCCCATTGATAGGGGATTAGTTAAAATTGTGGTAGGTATGTACAGTAGAACAGCATGAAATTGTAAAAGTAAACCAGGAAGTTCTGTATGCATTTATATGAAATGATCTTCAAGATACAATAGGGGAGGATGCCTGCGTGGCTCAGTCGGTTAAGCATCTGTCTTCAGCTCAGGTCATGATCCCCAGGGTCCTGGGATCAAGTCCCACATAGGGCCCCTTGCTCAGCGGGGAGCCTGCTTCTCCCTCTGCCTGCCACTCTCCCCTGCTAGCTCTCTCTCTCTCTGACAAATAAATAAATAAAATCTTAAAAAAAAAAAAAAGATACAATGGGGGAAAAGCATGGGGCCAAATGAGCCTGTCTAATATGCTATCATCTATGCAGAAAAAAATGTGGGGGAATTTATAGATAGATGGAGATGTATAAAGTATCTCTGGAAAGGCAAAAGAAACTAATAACTTATGTGAAGGGGATCTAGGTGGCTGAGGACAGGGGTGGGAGAAAGATTTTCACTGCATACCATTGTGTACCCTTTGAATCTTGAACCACATAAACCTGACCTGGGTGCACCTGTGTGTGTTCACACATGTCCTAAATTTGTACTATCCAGTTACATTAATCTAAGGTTATTTCTTGTTTTGATCCCCCAGGGATCAAGCTCAGCAGGAGATGAGGGCATCCTTTACCCTTGCTTGGTGGAAGGGGTGAGAACCCAGATCCTCTCTGCCTTCTCCTGCAGGAGTAGCTCAAGGTGTGGCCTCAGAATCCTGGAGCACAAGTTTAGCAAACAAATTGCAAAGGGGGCGGGGCAGCAAGCCTCCCAGTCAGCCACACCGGCTGTAGGGTCTCCCAGAAGCAAGGGTGTCTCCTTGAACACTGTTCTGTTGCTCAGCACTGAGGCTGCCACAGTGTAGAGGAGGGGCTGCTTTACTCTTCCCCTTTTGTAAACTGTGGACAGGCAGCAGACTGTGGACGGTCAGGAGACCCAAGTTAGTTCCCTCATTTTTTGCAGGACGGTTTTGTGTTTTAACCTTTGAATAAGGTGACTTCCTTTCTGAAATGAGGGGTTCAATGTCACTTGTCTCTACGGAGCCTTCTTGCATTGACATTTTATGATATGAAAGGTCCATTTTTAGCCAAAGGAAGAGTTAGTTACAGCTTAGGCCAACAGACATTTCATCCCCTCTGGATCCCAGGAGCTCAAATGCTCATTCCAGACAATTTGGGAGAGGTGGAAGGAAAGAAGAGTTGGCTCCTCCCTCTTGAGACACCCCCATTCTTACTCCTTCCTTCTTTCCATTACCTCAAAACCACTCTAAACTTTCTCTGAGGAGACTGGGAGAGAAAAAACCCTTTCACTTCCTACCTTGCTAGCATCCGCAAAGCCAAGTTAGGAAAGTGGCAAGGAGCAGAAGCCAGGTCTCTGCAAAGCACTATTTTGTCAGCAAAACTTGGGAAACTCCTACTTAAGGATATTTAGGAAACTTCACCCCAACTAGACTCAGGTTTGGCTTTAACATTCTCTGCCCCTACCACTCAACAGGCTTCTGAACATTGTTCAGGTTTACTCATGTTCTAGTTAGCAATGAGTTCTCATGGTGCTGGTCAAGGGCCCCTCCTACAGAATCACCCCTCTCTCCCTACATTGCCAACCCCAAACCAGCTCCTGAAACAGAAATTCTCAAAGTATGGTTCCAAAGAACCTTGCTTTAGAATCACCCAAGAGGTTTATTAAGACTCCTACCGGAGTCAGATATATTGGATTAAAATCTCTTGGGTGGGCTCAGGAACCTGCACTTTTAAAGAAGCTTCTGTGATGATTCCTACCCACATGAAGTGGTTTTGGGAGCCAATAATCTAGGGATATCCTTTAGCCAATATTAGTCATGGTAAAAACACACCATTCTTAGGGTGCCTGGGTGGCTCAGTTGTTAAGCATCTGCCTTCGGCTCAGGTCATGATCCCAGGGTCCTGGGATCGAGCCCTGCATCGGGCTCCCTGCTCTGCAGGAAGCCTGCTTCTCCCTCTCCCACTCCCCTGCTTGTGTTCCCTCTCTGGCTGTGTCTCTCTGTCAAATAAATAAATAAAATCTTAAAAAAAGAACAACAACCCACCATTCTGTCCATTTTTACTTCTGTCCAACAAACATTTCTTGGATGTTTACTGTGTGCCAGGCAAGGGCTTGACCCATGAGGCTTTCATTCACAAAGCTCTCAGGGAAAGGCACAGCACTCTAAACTTTTTCCTCAGGGAGGGTCATGTTAACAAGCTTCTGACAGGTTTAAAATTCTTGTCCTTAGGATCCCTTTCACCCCCACTTCCCATGGAAGACTGAGGGCTGCTGCAGAGAACTACAAATCTTGCTTAAGAGAAAACCCCACCTCCCCCTCTGCTTTTCACCCCAACAAGCAAGAGCCTTTCTATACTTTGGGGCTGTGGAGCCAAGAGTTTGCATGTCTCAAAGCATCTCCAAGGGGTAACATGATGAGGCTTGTGGAGAGGGGTTGCAAGAGACTTCTTAGGAACAACTGTAAACACACAGAAGTCCAGAGTGCCACCCTCCATCACTTCTGTCTTCTGTCTGCAGGAAAAAAGGCTTGTAGCTCGAATGGGAGACAAAGGTTGTCATGGGGGTGGGGGTGGGGGGTGGCTGCCTTGGTTAGCAGTATGGGAGAGATTTCAAAGCATTCCTACATCAAACACAACCTGGCAATCAGGCCCCTCTGCTGTCACCTCCTGCTGAGAACTCACAGCACCAGGACCTAGCAGGGCAAGTGACCCTTGGGAATTCATGACTTGAACAAGCAATAAAATTAGTAAGACATTTCTCTCATACCCTGTGAACATCTAGGAGACAAACTTTAAAGGTACTCAAAGTATCCTATGTTCACACTTTCTACATACATTTCCTCCAATAATATCTTCCAATCTCTCCTTAGAAAATTATAGATTCCGATTCTTCTGGAGTCGATTTATAGTATAGCTGAGACTTGTGCCAGTAATGAATCTCTTGTTCCTTTGGCTTGAGAATATCTTTTTTTTGCAGCCTAGACCTCCCCTAACAAAACATTTGTACACAGTAGGTCCCTGGCAAATGTTGACTCTGAGTCTGAGATAACCAGAGTCTTGACTCCAATCTAAGCAAGTCAAGAACCAGTCCAGGAGTGGAGATGGCAACTCTGGGCCCCAAGGTGTAGGATATGCCAAAACCTGAGAGACTAAAGGGAGAAGAGAGGATGAACAGAACGCAGCTCTCTGTAAGCAATTATCAGAGAACTACAATTGGGTCTGAACAAATATTGAATACCTCACCCACCCACTCTCACCTATAGTTTTGAAAACAAAACAATGCAATTAAAAAAAAAAATCTCATTCTCTTTTAGGACATTTTCTTCCATCCGCAGAAGTTCAATCTCTAGGGCGCCTGGGTGGCTCAGTTGGTTAAGTGTCTGCCCTTGGCTCAGGTCATGATCCCAGGGTCCCGGGATCAAGTCCCACATCAGGCTCCCTGCTCAGCGGGGGGCCTGCTTCTCCCTCTCCCTGCCGCTCTGCCTACTTGCGCGCTCTCTCTCTATCTCTCTGTCAAATAAATAAATAAAATCTTTAAAAAAAAAAAAGTTCAATCTCTAAAATTTTGCTTCAGGGAAATAGTGTGGACAGCTTATCAAAGTCAATGCTTAATTGTGACAGCAAGCACCCAACTTTTGCTCCCTATGCTTAGCAGCAGAAACCTGGTCCCTGTTGCAATGAAGTCTGCCAAGGCACCTAGGCTGCCTGTTTTTCCTGAAACCTTAGAGCAAAGGTGCTTAATATGATAGGTTTTGGTCAGACTTGCCAGACAATCAGGCCGGATTTTCTCTCCTACATCCTGAGTTGCAGCCAGCTGGATGTCTTCTCCAGAGAGGTTTACAAGGCTATCCTCCCTCCTGACTTGCTGGGGCCTCTGGGCCTAGGAGCTGTGATTAAATGAGTACCTTCTGAGAGAAAGACTTATAGTTTTGAGATAGGAGTGTGCACACTGGGTCATTATGCTGGTAAAAATTGGCTATTAAAGTCTAGCCAGGGGTGAGTGAAGTGTTACATGACCTCAGCAGCATCTGAGTTGCTGATACTTTTGTATTAAGAGCACAGAGTGAGGGACAGCAAGGAAATACTTCTACATATGAAGCCTGAGCTAGCTCTGAAGAGCTCTATCATTTCCTGATCAGGGAGCTAAAAAAGAGCTTCTATTTTTCTCTTTCAAAAGACTATTTAGGACCTTTGTCATCTGACTGGCTATAGGAGAAAACTGAAGTAGCAACATCAAGTTTGAAGGGCGATTTTCAGCACAGGATTCTATTTCCCAATCAAGCCCAAGAAATCCAGCAGGGTAGGAACCCCAGACCTGTTAGTTTTGTGCTCATTCCTAGGTGTGTACTCTCTACCTACCCCCTCCCCACCTTGGCTCAACTTCAGTTTCACCAGCAACACGTTTGGTGTGGCTTTGTTTATTCACAAGTTCACATCCCAGTAAGGGACTGGCTCCCTGGACCGTGATGGCTCCTACTTTCCAGGCTTCCTCAGAGCGGAATTTTAGGCAAGGACTCAATCGCTCTTTCATGACAAGTGGATCAGTAAAACAATAATAAAACCTCTGTCACCATAACTAAGAGGCTATAATAGATCAAATTCTCAAGGGCACTTGAATAAGCCAAGAGTAGACCCTATTCACACAGTTTTAGGAAACCACTCTCTTTCATGACTGCTGTGTGTAAATAACATTTATTTATTTAATTTGTTATTTTCCTACGGCCCCAAAGAGGAAAACATTACAAGAAATGTTCAAGGAAGTTGGAAAATTTGTCAACGTAAAGCTTGTCTTTGTAACCCTTCTACTCTTCATTTCCTGTGCCAGTTGCACTTTTATTTCCCGTCTCTCTACGCTCAGTAAACAAAACCATATTATCAAGGGAAGGACGTGAGCCCATTAACATTGTGAGCCCTCAGATTTCACTCGCAAGAGACGACGCAGCACTTATCTGATGGAATAGAAGCTTTAATTGCTTCGAGGTACAAGCCCGTCCAAACCTCTGGGATCTCACCGGTCCCTGGGAAGCCTTTGCGCCCTGGAGCCAAGCGCCTCAGAGAGAACGTGCGCCGCCCCAGCCCCGGCGCGGGTGCCAGCCTCCCCGAGAGGAGCACTGGCGTTCCACCACAAGGGCAGAGTCTTTAGTTGGACAGCCTAGTTGGGGGGGGGGGGGGAGCTGGTAAATTTCCCCACAGGGCAGAAACCTCATCTTCTGTCCAAATCAAAACCTAGCGCCCCAACACGCACCCTTATCACGCCGCCACAAATGGAAGGAACGCGAACTGAAGGGATGCTGCGAAGTAACGTGAAAATCTAGTCTAAACGTGAAGATTTTGTGCCGCCCCAGGTACACAGCACCCAGGGCATACAATTTAGTCCCATGAATCGGAGGCAGGGAGAAAACGAGGGAAAATTAAGCCTGTACTCTAGGTTTAGGAGAGGGGTAACACCAGTGCCGGGAAAACCGAAAGCGCATAGGACTCAGAGTAGAGAGGGAGAGGAATACTTTACCTTCCCGGGGAAAAGGCTAGGAGCAGTCCCCACAGGCTGAAGTCCACGCTCCTTTTTAACCCCTTCCCGACCTTAGTGCCCACAATCCGCAACCGAGGGGTCAGCCACCCACCGATCCAGAAGAACAAGCTTCTCCTCCCCCTCTGTCCTCACGCGAGCGGCCAGTTTTGCCTTTCTCCTCCCGCTTCGTCCAGTACCTGTCCGGGCAGCAGGCGTCCTGCGCTCTCGCCCCGCCCTTCCCCAGGCCGCCCGTGGGCCGCGCCGGCTCTCTCCCGGGCCCGGGAGCGGGGGGTGCTGGACGGCGGCCACCCGCAGGTTTGGCAAAGTTGGCGGCGGGGCAGGCGCGTGGAGCCGCGCGCCAGTCGGGACCCCGGCCGTGCGGGGCAGGCGCCCATTGGCCGGCCAGCGCCACGTGGCCACCCCCGCCGCTATATTAGGCCACTATTTACCTCAGGCTCGCTCGCCATGGCTCGGCGAAGGCAGCTCCGGTAGGGAAGAAAGGTGGAGCGGCGCAGCCCGCGGCGGTCCTGCGCGGCCCCGCACTCCGGCCCCGCACTCCGGCCCCGGCCTGCTCGCTCAGGCGCGTGGGCCGGAACCATGAGCTCCTACCTGGAGTACGTGTCGTGTGGCAGCGGCGGGGGCGGCGGCGGGGGCGGCGGCGACGTGCTCAGCTTCGCGCCCAAGTTCTGCCGCGCCGACGCCCGGCCCGTGGCCCTGCAGCCCGCCTTCCCCTTGGGCAGCGGCGACGGCGCCTTCGTCAGCTGCCTGCCCCTGGCCGCCGCGCGCCCTGCGCCTTTGCCCCCAGCCGCGCCCGCGCAGCCTCCCGCGCCGCCCCCGGCCGCGCCCTCCTTCGCGCCCTGCACCCTGGAGGGTGCCTACGAGCCGGGCGCCGCACCTGCCGCGGCAGGGGGCGCAGACTACGGCTTCCTGGGGCCGGCGTCCGCCTACGACTTCCCGTGCGCGCTCGGGCGGCCGGCCGACGACGGCGGGGCGCACGTCCACTACGCGACCTCCGCGGTCTTCTCGGGCGGCGGCTCCTTTCTCCTCAGCGGCCAGGTGGACTACGCGGCCTTTGGCGAGCCCGGCCCCTTGCCGGCGTGTCTGAAGGAGCCAGCCGACGGCCACCCCGCGACCTTCCAGACCGCGTCCCCGGCCCCCGGTGCCTACCCCAAGTCGGCCTCGCCAGCCTCTGGCCTCCCCGCCGCCTTCAGCACCTTCGAGTGGATGAAAGTGAAGAGGAACGCCCCTAGGAAAAGTAAGTACTCGGGCCTCGGACGGACGCTATACGGGGTTGGGATCGGAGCCCCCCCTCGGCAGAAGGACGCTGGCAGCGCGTGGCAGCTGCCCCTCCGGACGGCCATTTAGGGCTTATGCGGGAAGTGCGTTCCGAGGCATTATTAAGTAGGCGCGTTCCATAGAGCGTGCCCCAAGTAGAGGCTTCGAAAATGGGCCAGGCACTGAGGAAATTTCAGGAAGGAGCTCTCCGTGGAGCGTTTCTGCTGGGTTCTCGGAGCCCCAGGAGAAGTGCGCTGTAACTTCGATTCTAACCAGCTCCGCCGGTCGCCCGCGTTCTGTGTCCGCGTCCTCTCACCCCCGACCCCCGATGCCCTGTCTTTACTTTGCAGGCAAACTCGCCGAGTATGGAGCCGCTAGCCCCTCCAGCGCGATCCGCACCAATTTCAGCACCAAGCAACTGACAGAACTGGAGAAGGAGTTTCATTTCAGTAAGTACTTAACTCGAGCCCGACGCATCGAGATAGCCAACTCCTTGCAGCTGAATGACACGCAAGTCAAAATCTGGTTCCAGAACCGCAGGATGAAACAGAAGAAAAGAGAACGAGAAGGGCTTCTGCCCTCCGCCACCCCTGTGGCTTCCCTCCAACTCCCCCTCTCAGGAACGAGCACCGTCAAGTCTGGCAAGAAGCCAGGGAGCCCTTCTCAGGCCCAAGAGCCCTCATGAGCCCTCAGTCTTGAGACTGAGAAACCTTGGCCGGCAGAAGTCTTAGGCCGCCTCACCCCTATCTAGACTCTACTAAGCTCAGTTTGGGTTGGAGGTGGGCATGGGCAGAAATTACCAGAGGTTTCACTTGGGAAAGGAGTATCTTGGTGGGCTTCTAAGTTCCAGGCTGTAGGCGTACAGATACCAATTTGAGGTCCCTTAAGCCACTCATTTGTGTATTATTTGTGTCTTACCAGGGAAAAGGTGCCCAACTGCCAGCCTAGCCCTGTTGCTATGTTGTCTTAGTCATATGCAGTTCTTTGGTGCAGAGTGGCAGAGCATTATTGCTGATCTCTGCCAACCCCCGATGTGCTCAGAAGAACATCTACCCAAAGTTTTTCTGATTTTAAGTTAAAGGACCAGCTACATGTATTCAGCTTGAGATGACCAAAGCTAGTTAGGGCCTTCTTGATGTAGCTAAGCTGCTTCAATGATGATCTTCACATTTGCACTCCACTTGGTTTTTTTCTTTTTTAAAAGCAGTTTCTACCTCTTTATGTGCCTGAGTGAAGATACAATCGCTGTCTAGTTGCTGAACAAATCCACAGGGTGGGTGAACACTAGAACCTGAACTACACCTTGACGCCAGTTACTTAGACTGGAATGTAAATATATACAGTATGTATATTTTTAAAAAGGTTTGCTTGCAATGAACTTCTATATGACATTTAATGTCATAGCATGTAAAGGGTTTGAACTTTTTTTTTGTAATAAAAATTACAGAATCTGCTACTCTCTGTTTTTCCTTACACTCCTTTCATTTTCATTATCTTTCTTAAAAGCTAATTTGGTTTCTTCTATTTGTAATTTCTTGATTCTGCTCTGGGAATTTGTTTAGATTAATAACTTTAAAAAAAATAACACATCTATATAACAACAGGTAACGGACAATTATCTGAGCAGTTTAAGGGAGAAGAAAAACTACTCTGCCAAATAGTCAAGTAACTAAGGAGGTACTGTACTTATTTTAAGTGCCTGAGTTTTTTGGTGAATATGTAGACTGCACGTTAACTCAAAGTTTAGGTGTCCACTGTGGGAATGTTGTAAAGCCAAGAAGACACTGTAGCGAGATCTCCTTATTTTTTTGCCTCTTGCTCTCACAACAAGAAAAGGCAACCTGAATATTTTGCTAGTTGGTTAGTGTTCTCTGAGAAAGGCAGCTGCACGTCAGAAAGTTCTCAATGGCGGATTTCCCATTTCCAAAGTCAAGAATTACAAAGGAGGCTGGCAGAGGCCAGTAGTCAGAGCTTTCCACTTCCTGCAACGCAGACTGGCCTAATAAGAGAGCAGAGGGGTACCTTTCTGTTTTTAAAAATGAAATACTTTCAAGTGACTTCTTTGAAAGAAGTTTCAAAGCACAAAATCTGATGGATGGCAAGAGGGTATGTGGTAAAAAGCCTCTAAGCTTGTTTCCACCCAGCCCACCAGCTCCTAACCCTGAAAGCACGCGTGGTTGACCAGGCTTTTATGCAACCTTACAGATACACTTTGTGAAAAAATGCAGCATTAATACACAAAGCCAAGTGGATACTTGGGACAGTTGTCAGGGCAGTTCATTTCCCTCACTTTATGAATAGCCATAGCTGTATCTTTAAAATCTCTCTATAATTCAACCAAAAGTCTTCAAGGCCCAAACAATCCAGATACGAACCTCAGCTCTCCTTTTAGCTAGATTTCTAGATTCTAGTGTAGTGCTTTAAATCCAATTATTCAAAGTCTAACAGTTGTGGAGGATTACGATCCCCGATAGTATTGTCTTAGAAGATTGAAATTATACTTAAATCCCTGTCCTTTGCACTCACAGTTTAATGGAGTTGGAGAAATAAGATTATAAACTCTAACAAACTCAGCAGATTAGGGGTTAGAGATATCACTTAAAAAGCAGGTCTGTCAATATTATTCTTGTTTGTTTGTTTTTCACAGTTGCACTCTACCTTTAAGTTTTTATTTAAATTCCAGTTTGTTAACATACAGTGTAGTAGTAGTTTCAGGTTGTCAATATCATGCTTATGTTTCACCATCTGCCCTTCATGGACTTGATGCTAATCAGATCTGGTTTGAAACAACAGCACCCCCACCCCAGCTATTTGAAAAAACTTGTTACAGGAGTTGTCATCTGCTTGCATGTTTCCCCTGCAGTGGTCTTTGACAAGACAATGTTTCCTTTTTGATAAGCATTCCGTGTACACCTAAACAAACAAACAAACAAGATGCCAACACCCTGGGTCATTTCCTTAATCTACCATCCTTTTCTCTGAGAAAATAAAGCTTTTCCTTTTGAAGCTACTGCTAGCCCTTAACCCTGATGGATGTCTTCCTTGATGAAGGTGGCTATTTTGACATACGTATAATGTTGTTCTATGAATCAGGCCAATATTAGCTATTTTTTGACCAACCCCAGGGATCTTTAAAAGCTTTCTTAATGCAGATCACTATACAGTGATCTCTCACTGTAGACTCTCAGTATTAGGGAGAGTCCTGGCTGGAGATGGGGATGAAGGAGGTGACCTCTGGAGGTCCCTTTTAGCAATGAAAATGCTACAGAAATGACTCAATGACTTCTGCATGTTTTGTTTTAGGCCTATCATTGGAAAAAAGAGACTTCAGCCCTGAGAAAGTAAATGCAGTCCATGGGATTACAGTGACACTGTGTTTGTACAGGAAAAGTGGATTTTAGACTTCACTAAATACATCTTGTCAGTGGAGGTACCTAACCCATCTGGATTGTTTATAGAACATTCCCCTTCTCATTATTCAGAGCCTTGTGTTATTTCGAGTGAGGTCATCCATGAAGTATGATGGTTACTATGCAAACTGTGAAACTGCTAAAACAATCCCATTTCTATTTTATAAGAATTCAAACTAAGTATGCTAATTTCCCCTCCAGCGGTCCGTTACAAGAATGAATACACAGTGGACAGTTCTGGCTGTTGTATAATTTACTGTTCAATGTTCCTTTGTCTTCGCAGAATGGCCGTGTGTCTATTTTTCTGGATTCAGGATAGTTGGGAGTGAGGAAGAAGAAATAAAGCATTTAATAATATTTAAATTTCCATGACTTGAGTACTAGCAAACAAAGGAGTTGCTAATGTAAAAACCTAGAGCAATGTCACCTAAATCCTCAAAGGATTAATTGTATGCATTCTGCTCCAGTCTCATATATGGTGAGGCCTGAGACCAGAGAGGTTATGTCCGATTATCATGTCATCAGAAAAGAGGGGCAGACTCAGGAGAGCTGCATTAACTCTGGACTTCTTAATTATTTCTTACGGCCAAACAAATGCTCTATATTTGCCGAATATTGAATTTAAAAACCTAAGGACCTAATCAGGTTCAGAGAAATGTTTAGTCTGACCACAGACCTCTTGACAAGAAAAATACCGATTGTTAAAACTTTATTTGTGGTTTTAAAGTGAAACCATACTGGACATATCTCACAAATAATGATAAATCTCCATCTAAATAGAAATCAAGATTTTCATGGTTTTGTCCTCCAAAGCATATTTCCAGAGCATGAACATGCAACAAACATACAAAATAGTTCTATTTAACATCTCACTTATAACTGCTTCTGAAGTTCTAATTGTTATGCAGAAATATAAATTCAATAGAAACTGTTTAAATTCAATAGTGAACCAAGAGGAAAGAATTCCTAAATATTGGCATGAAGGTCTATTACTTAGACTGTAAAGACTTAAACATTATCTCTTCCACTTCTACTAGTCTCATTGATATAATTTAATAAATATAAAGGATGGCCACAGACTTGTAAGTAGCTAATAGAGCAGGTCACTGACACTTTTGAGGTTTTTCTAGAGGGAGCTAGACTATTTAGCACATCTCATTCTTAAGAGGTTTTGTTGACCCTAAACTACAATTTGAGGGACGTCTTTAAGAAAAAAAAAATCATGAATACAAAATTGCTAGGGTATCTTCCAGGGTCTGGAGGAGCCCAAGTCAGTGAAGCTTAAGTTTCTTTTTTTTTTTTTTTTTTAAGATTTTATTTTTAAGGGCGCCTGGGTGGCTCAGTTGGTTAAGCGACTGCCTTTGGCTCAGGTCATGATCCTGGAGTCCCGGGATCGAGTCCCGCATCGGGCTCCCTGCTCGGCAGGGAGTCTGCTTCTCCCTCTGACCCTCCTCCCTCTCATGCTCTCTGTCTCTCATTCTCTCTCTCAAATAAATAAATAAAATCTTTAAAAAAAAAAAAAGATTTTATTTTTAAGTAATCTCTCCACCCAATGTGGGGCTTAAACTTGCCACCCGGAGATCTAGAATTGCATGCTTTACCGACTGAGCCAGCCAGGCACCCCAAGTTTCTTTGGGTTCATCATAAATCCCTCTCTGTCCCTTCTGAAATTGTTGCTCCATTCCCAATACCTAGCCATTGTTTGTAAGATGATAGCAGTTTGCTTTTCTCCAACATCTTGGAACCAGAATGACCATTTGCTCCTCCTAAAGTGCATCAAATAGTAGATAATGCTCTGTTCTACACTCCGAGCACCTGGATCCCACTCTGCTCTTCGGGGCTACTAGCTGGCTGAACTATTTCACTGTCTGGTAATGGGAGCTCTATTTCATCCCGGTGGTTCTTTTCTGTTGTATTTCCTTCTCAATGATACAAACAGAAGAGAAATCTAGAACCAGAGATGACAGCTACACTGCTGACTTCTAAGCATTTCCCGGAAGGATGGAATCACCAAGGCTGAGGAAAGGACTGTGAAAAAAAAAAAAAAAAGAACATTATTCTTAAGGGAGGAGATGTGGATTTTAGCATCTGTCGTGATTTATAATGAAAAGGGAACATAACTTCCCTGGTCTCAGTTTCTTCTATAAAACAGAGCAGTTTGGTCTGGATGATCATTAAGTTTCCTTTTCACCCTAGTATTCTGCCACAGCCCCTTACTTTGCTGGTTATTACTGAAAAGTTTATTTAACAATAATGTAGCTGTGTAAGATTAGCATCAATAAGAGGCCTTTACATTTTAAGCTATCTATCTTTAGATTGTGTGTGTGTAGGGGCACCCGAGGGGCTCAGTCGATTTAGCGACTGTCTTTAGCTCAGGTCCTGATCCTGGAGTCCAGGGATCCAGCCCTGCATCAGACTCTCTGCTCAGCGGGGAGTCTGCTTCTCCCTCTGCCTTTCCCCTTGACTTGTGTTCTCTCTCTTGCTCTCTCTCTCTCTCTCTCTCGCTAGAGAGAGAGAGAGCATGAGCAGGGGGAGTGGCAGAGGGAGAGGGAGAAGCAGGACCCCAACTGAGTGGGGAACCCTATGCAGGGCTCGATCCCAGGACCCTGGGATCAAGACCTGAGCAGAAGGCAAATGCTTAACCGACTGAATCACCCAGGCGTCCTAAATAAAATCTTTAAAAAAAAAGGAAAAAAAGAATGTGTGTGTGTGAACTAGGTAATGATTCTCATTGGTCTTGACTTGAACAAAAGAGCTAACAATGGTGATAGCCTCCCCCGAAGTTACCACTTTCCTCTGAACAGATAAATTAGGGTCTAGTAAGAAACTTCTCAAATGGGTGTCAGTGCTTCAAGTTCAGATTCTCAATCTCCTTGTTCTTAATATTTCCAAGTCGACAGCTTTCAGAATAGAGAAATAATTTTGAATTTCTCCTCCTTGAAGATATGTGGGATTCCAAAGTAAGTACTCTGCTCTGTTACAGAAAAGAGATACAAATATCCAACTTGCTCCTGCTTTCCATTAGTTACCGAGCCCTATTTATTTTTCCTTCCAAATGTCTCATGCCTCTTTCCCTCCTCCGTTGGCTCAGGCTTTATCATCTCATTCAGCTACGCGATGGATACTCTGCTGATCTTCTTGCCTCTGGTCTCCTTCCCAGCCAATCCATTTTAAAGCCCTGTCTTTGTTGTGTTGTTCCATTTTAAATTCTCGGGAGCTCCTGGTTGCCAGTGGAAGAAACTCAAAAGTTTTAGTCTGAGATTCGAGTCTCTCAACATCCACGTTGATCTCATACCATTGTCTGACATAGAAACTTCACCCTAGTTAGTGTGATCTGTTCATTCTCTTCCCCAAGGAACTTTATGCTTTTCTGACTCTGAACCTTTTCTAACGCTATCCCTCTCTTTTATAATTATCTCCCACCTTCCCTCTGCCTATCCAAAGTCATCTTTTATGGCACAGCGCAAATCTCATCACTGTGAAATCTCTTTGCACCATCCAGATTGAAAGTGAGTGCCTCCGAGCTTCCGTAGCATTTGTATTGCTCACTCAGCACCTCAGTCTCCTGATGTATTAGGAGATCTCTTTCTTTCTCTATCCCCACCACTGTCTCCCTCTTCCCCATTCCCCATTAGTTTTCTCACCATTGGTGTATATTTCATCTCTTATTGAGGACCTTATACATGATAGCGATTCTATACTAGTTGCTGAATGTTGAATGCAGTTTTATTAGATTATCACATACTGGGCTACTCATTAATTACCTCTTCTACCAGGTGAAGAACATTATAACAATTTATTTGCTAAGGTTTTGTTTTGTTTTGTTTTGTTTTGTTTTTTTTAAGTAATCTCTATGCCCAGTGCTGGGCTGGAACTCACAATCCCAAAATCAAGAGTCACGTGCTCTACCCACTGAGTCAGCCAGGCTCCCCGTGCTAAGTATTCTTTATATTTCATTATTTATAGTAGAACACGAGCTATTCTTGACCACACAATAAAATACAAATTGGAGGCTAGGAGGTAAAGGAGGAACCATAGACTTCCCTTCTTATGCTTCAAGACACATTGTTTTGATTGAATACATTGAAAACCAAAGGAGAGTGGGAATGTTTTCTGAACCGATCCCTTTTATCCTTATAGGATATAACGTATAATGCACTTTGGTTGTTGTTTGAGGCTTTGTAATATGTTGTATTGCATTCATTACTTGCTATAATCACTTGAGGACCTTATGGGAACTTGAGTACCTTATGGGAACAGAACCATTGGAAGAGGATTTTTTTAAACCAAACAAGGTCTAGTGTGGGGTTGCTCAAGAAGGGTCTGGAGACAATAAATGTAGTGGTTACAAGAGTGCATCTTGGAGGCAGACAGGCTTGGGAGCAAATCCTAAATGGACAATGCAGTGTCACTTAGCTCTACATTCCTCCCTTAAAAACGGGAATAATAACATCCTTATTTCATTGACTTGTGAGGATGAACAGAGGTAATACACGCAGATTGCTTAGCACAATACCTGAAGCTTAATAATCATTCACGAATTATGAATACAGGATGAGAGTTCTAAGAGGTAGCTAGGATGGAAAGACACAGGCTAAGGGAGAGAAATATTCAAATATATATATATATATATATATATATATACACACACACACACATATATATATATATAAAACAAATATTTATTGAGCTATTAGGTACCAGGCAGACTATTAACCACTCGAATTGGAGTGATATTGAGAAGGGAACAAGAATTACAGGGAATCAGGTTGGAGAGAATAAGTAAAGGTCTAGGGTTATTGATAAAATTAGCAAAATATAGGTGGTACATGATAACAGACTAAAGTAAAATGGTAGTTAACAGATACTTGATGAGAGCAATGGCTAGGCACGTACTGAATTGAGGGCCCAAGACCTTAGAAGATCCCAGCCTGGGAGAAATAAGGATGAAAGGGACATTGGACCATTGACCATTGCTTCCAATTTACTGACTAGGCAATGCAGAAAACTTAAATCCATTACACATCTGCTTAATTTTTCCCCATCTAAAAGGACATGTGAATTCACATGCATGGCATTTTGAGGGTCAGGTGTCATAAATTAGATTGCAGAAGATGATTTACATGAGTTTCCTACATTGTGGCACTTCCCCAGGGTTGAATTTATCCTTAAAAATAGAGACTCTGGTTGCTGTGTTCTGTTGACATCAAAGTTAAAGTAGGATCAACCACATTCTTGACTCTGTTGCCACAGAAAGAAGAAATTCTTCCCTCTACCTAGTCTGGCAGTGGGGAATCATGAATTTTCTTAACTGTGCATAAACCTGTAACTATTTCCATTGTAGGTTTATGAAAGCCTGCCCTTAAGCTGGGGGAAAAAAAAGCCTTGCTGCAGAGGGACATTTTGAGGTCTAATTAATGGCAAGACAGTCTATGTAAATAGAAAGTATTTTATTTTTCCTAAATGCTTATGACCTAATCGTCAAAATAGTGTTAGTATTCAATTGCTTGTATGAATAATTACTCTATCATATATAAATGTTTATATCTCCTCTTACATTTGAAACCTGAGCTATGTTTCAAATTTGTGAAGTGTTTTGGCTTTACTATAGAGGGCAAGAAAAGAAAGCTTATAAAAGAATTATAGAAAAGATAGGTTCACAGTAAATAAATATAATGAGCTACAAAGGACAAGTTAAAAATATAATATTTCTTATTCAGACAAGGATAGCATACTATTTGTCTCTAAAAATCTTTAATTGACTTTAAAAACAAATTACAAGGGGGGAAAATCGGAGGGGGAGACGAACCTTGAGAGACAATGGACTCTGAAAAACAAACTGAGGGTTCTAGAGGGAAGGAGGGGTGGGAGGATGGGTTAGCCTGGTGATGGGTATTAAAGAGGGCACGTTCTGCATGGAGCACTGGGTGTTATGCACAAACAATGAATCATGGAACACTACATCTAAAACTAATGATGTGATGTATGGTGATTAACATAACAATAAAAAATTAAAAAAAAAACAATTTAAACTTCCTTGGGGTGAGGTACCTGGGTAGCTCAGTCAGTTAAGCTTCTGACTCTTGGTTTCAGCTCAGGTCAGGATCTCAGAGTCATGATCTCAGGGTCATGAGATTGAGCCCTGAGTTGAGTCTTGCACCGGACTCTGCGCTCAGTGAGGAGTCTGCTTGATATTCTCTCTCCCTCTGCCCCTCCCCACACTTGCACTCTTTCTCTCTCTGTCTCTCTAAGTAAGTAAGTAAATAAATAAATAAAACCTTAAAAAAACCCAAAAAACTTCCTTAGGTGAACCTGCCAAGAAGCCCAATTTATTCTTGTTTTGACTGCAAATAAAAGCCCGCATGCAACCAGAATAATCTATTTTTCTAGCAGCATATGGTTCCTTTGCAAACTTCAAAAACAGTTGTGGTTGTGTCTCTGAAGAAGCTTTGAAATTTGTTACATGGTGATACTATCTAAGAACTGTCCAAATTTACTTTTATTGGGAATTTGTGATTTTTGTTTGGCCCTGAACTTTGAAAATTATATAGTTTATAAGAAAGTGCTATAGATTTCTTAACTGGTCTCATATAAACAAAACTATTATAAGTTACACATTTTATGATACCAATGGACTGAATGAATTTCAATCTGATTGATCAAAGATGAATAAAGGTATTGTTTTATACCTGTCCCTAACTTTATAAGCATCACAAAGACAAAGCAAGTTAGCTCCAGATTATTTGTAAATAAAAGTTTCAGATTTTCCAATTCTGTTCCCTTCCAATTTTAGTTGTAAAATATAATTATCATTTTGAACTCGGGACAAATAGAGTTAGTTTAAAGCTTCCTCAAGATTATGTAGTACTAGGGACACTTTAGTCTTTTTTATTTATTTATTTGAGAGAGAGAGAGAGAGGGAGAGCACGAGCAGTGGGGAGGGACAGAGGGAGAAGCAGATTCCCTGCTGAGCAGGGAGCCTGATGCGGGACTCGATTCCTAGACCCTGGGATCATGACCTGAGCTGAAGGCAGATGCTCAACTGACTGAGCCACCCAGGCGCCCTAGTTTTTTTTTGTTGTTATTGTTGTTGTTGTTTGTTTTTTTAAGATTTTATTTATTCATTTGAGACAGAGAGATACAGAGAGAGAGAGATACAGAGAGAGAGAGAGAGCACAAGCAGGGGGAGAGGGAGAAGCAGGTTCCCCGCTGAACCAGGAGCCCGATGTGGGGCTCGATCCCAGGACCCTGGGATCATGACCTGAGCTGAAGGCAGACGCTTAACCATCTGAGCCACCCAGGCGTCCCTAGTTTTTTGTTTTTGTTTTTTAAGTTTTATGTATTTAAGTAATCTCTACAGCTGGCATGGTGCTTGAACTCACAACCCCAGGATCAAGAGTCCCACACTCCCTGACTGAGTCAGCCAGGTGCCCCAGGGACACTTTAATAAAATTGAAAAACACATTTGGGTTGCTAAAAAAAATCCAAACTTTTTTTTTTTTTAAAGATTTTATGTATTTATTTGACATAGAGAGACACAGTGAGAGAGGGAACACAAGCAGGGGGAGTGGGAGAGGGAGAAGCAGGCTTCCCGCTGAGCAGGGAGCCCGATGCGGGGCTCGATCCCAGGACTCTGGGATCATGACCTGAGCCAAAGGCAGATGTTTAACGACTAAGCCACCCAGGTGCCCCTCAAAAATCCAAAATTTTAAATATCTTCCCCCCATTGTCAGAAGGCTCTTCTAGAGGCTACTCTTCTAGTGAAGAAGAAATAGTTATCTGTTGGTTTCATCTGTTTCTCTTGTTTTTTCAATTTAACTTTTTTATTTAAAAAATAATGTACATGGTAGGTACCCAGTTTTATACAATTATTTCTGTGTACCAAACTATCTCTCCATGTGTTCATCTACCATTCCTCCTATCTGTGTGTCTACATAGAGAGATGTCGAAACAGATGTTCACCTAATGTTAATGATGATTATTTCTACATGGTAGGCTTTTGTTGATTTTTTCTTTGTAGTACTTTTCTATATTGCTTAAAATCTTAAAATAATGAATCATTAAATGTAGAGATAATAAAGTCATTACCATAAAATATATGAAAAAGGGGAAATTGCATTTGATAGTCACAGTCTTTGCATTTATTTTTCCCAGTGGAAGACCCCAGAGGAATTAGATAATGCATCTCATGTGCCAATTCCTGAATAATTAAATAAAAATGTCTGTAATATACATGGGTGTACACATGAGTCGAATAAATGATAGATAAGGTCTATCATTCATTTCTTCAACAGGGAATTCAGCACTCGGGTGTCACATATGTTCAATTTTCATCCTACCAGTTGGAAACAAGCTCTGAATTGTGCTGATAAAAGCAGAATTCATGAATAGCAGAAGAATAAGAAAAGAATATCTTTAGCTTAAGTAAAATGGAGAACCAAGGAATATGGAAAATGATACTCTATTTTATGGAACTTACTTTTTTAATTGAAGTATGGCTGACACACAATGTTACCTTAGTTTTAGGTGTACAACACAGTAACTGGACAAGTTTATACATAATGCTATGCTCAGCACAAGTGTAGTTGCCATCTATCACCACAGGACACGGTTATAATCCCATTAACTATATTCTCTATGTTATACCTTTTATTCCCATGACTTATGCATTCTATAACTGGAAGCTTGTACCTCCCACTCACCTTCACCCATTTTGCCCACCACCTCTCCAAAACTATACTTATCATTTTTTCATACTTACAAAGCAAAATTCAAGAAATGCTGCTTTTTATATTAAAAGCAAGTTTCTAAAGATACAAGCAAACTTTTTATAGGAATGCGTATTCTTTTTTTTTTTAAGATTTATTTATTTATTTTAGAGAGAGCACAAGTGTGAGCCGGGGGAGGGACAGAGGGAGAGGGAGGGAGAGAATCCTTAAGCAGACTTCCCGCTGAGCATGGAGTCTGACGCAGGGCTCCATCCCAGGACCCCAAGATCATGATCTGAGCTCAAATCAAGAGTTGGCTTCTTAACTGACTGAGCCCCCCAGGCGCCCCAAGAATGAGTATTCTTAATATGCGTTGCATTTTTTCTGGAGAGCAACACCAAAAGATCCTTTAATATCTATCTTTCATTATGTTGTAGAAAGACTTATGAAATTTCATGGTGGTCTATGAGAGAAACACACCAAAAACACAGGTCCAGTTAAGCCTCTAGGAGGCTAATGAAAGGTTAGAGAACCACCATGAGAAAATGCTAGTTCTTTCGTCGGCTTTATTTCAAAGTTGGCTTATTTGAATAGCAGGCTTGATACCTCTAAGTATGTGTGAGAAAATTTAAAATAGAGATGAATTCTTTCTAACTGTACTAAGTACCTTCATTTGGCTGAAATTATTAAAATTCTGTGGAGCATCTACATTGCTGCGGCCATTGGGTTTGGTTGTTTCAGCTGGCCTAGTGCCTACTCCTTCTTCCTCTAACAGCTTTCCACTTTTTCTGGGGGTAAAGGAATGGCTGATTCTCCTGCCCAGGGCAGCGAGGCCAGCTCCAGGACCTGTGTTGGCTTACTCCGAGGGAGGTGCTTCTGGCCGGCTGCAGAACCTCCTCTGAGTGTAGACCCGTGGCCCTCCTGCAGTAACCCAAATCTAGTCATTTCCCCACCCTGTTTTAACGAGCTTGCGGGGGTCCCGTGTTCGCCTCTCAGAACCCTGTGGGATGCACTGCCCTCAAGGAACTTAAAAACTCACTAGTAAGGGAGATCAGACGAGTCCCAAAATAACTTTAAGTGCTTTATGGGAGCTTCACATGCTTAGGACTGTGTCTACACAGCACAAAATGAAGTGGCAATCTGGCGTGCATCCCGCTGCTTTAACAAACTTGGCAGCCCAGTGGATACATAAGACTTCAAAGTCTAGCCGAAGATCTCCGGAGAAGGGCTTCCATAGCTTCCATGGGAAATGCAGTTATGAGTTGCTTCCTGGACTGGGACCAGGGAAATGGAGTAGGTTTTGTCCTTCCATCTCTTTTGGTTTCCCGGAACTTTCTCAGCTCACAGTAGGAATTTGGAACGAAATGATGACAAAGATCCCATTACCAATTGCTTCTTGCTCTGTTTCATAGTTTGACGAATTTTGATTCTGTTTCTGAACCCCTCTGCACTCCGCTTTGCATTTTGTATACACCTTTATTATGGAACTATTGATGTTTATTGCAGTGATCTGCATCCATGTCTGTCTCCTCCAGGAAAGGAGCTGTAATATTCATCTTCCTAACTCGGGACTCACTACCATATCCGTTTTGTGTTACACTGGTTTTTTACACCATAATCACTGAAGAGATTTTTTTTTTTTTAAAGGAATTGTCCATGGGACCCACTTTGGTCCTGCTAGAAATTGCTGCCTCCCATGCTTGGGTTAAGATGATAAAGTCAGAGAAATTTGTCCCTATATCTTCTTTTCGAGGCTCTTTCTGCTACTCCTCCATCTACCCATACCATCCAGTCAGTTAGCTCTAAGCGCCAACTGGCAATGTTCTCTCTTAACCTGGTTACGTGACTGGTTGAAACTGTATACGAAAGTACCCTTCTGCATGTGTGCTGTATTTCACAATCAAAATAAGTGAGGGGCACCTGGCTGGCTCAGTTGGTAGAGGGTGCGACTCAGGGTGGTGAGTTCTAGCCCCATGTGTGGCATAGAGTTTACTTAAAATACAATTTTAGAAAATAAGCGAAATTGGGCGCCTAGGTGGCTCAGTTGGTTGGGCATCTGCCTTTGGCTCAGGTCATGATCTCAGGGTCCTGGGATTGAGCCCCGCATCAGACTCCCTGCTCCGTGGGAAGCCTGCTTCTTCTTCTGCCTCTCTGCCTACTTGTGCTCTCTCTCTCCCTGTCTCAAGTAAATAAATAAAATCTAAAATGAAATAAAATAAAATAAAAAATAAGTGAAATAATGCTCGTTTGAAACAGGTGTCCAGCCTGGGTTTCCCACTGAATGAGAGAGAAAACTGTTTTAATATGTGTCAAGCTTCTTCTAAAGGCAAGAGTGAGGCCCTGAGAGAGTTAAACTCTGGGATGACATACAAAGCAGTACTGAGAGACAGATTGGCTAAGAAGAGGCAGAATCAGTGAGGCCATTTAAGGGTTCACTTCAGTAGGCTTCACGAGATGATGAAGCCTTGAGGCAAAGAAGAAGAGGAAAACCGTAAGACAGACACTTTGGAGGAAAAACGGGAAGGAGTCAGTAAGACCAGATACAGACCTTGGAGCTCTAGCAGTAGAAAAGATCGGGGAAATTTTTTTTTTATTATGGTAAAATATACATAAATTGAAATTTATCATTTTACCCACTTTTAAATGTACAATCCAGTGGCATGCAGTGCATTCACATTGTTGGGCAAACATCACTACTATCCATCACCAGAACTTTTCATCTCTCCAAACTGAAACTCTGTACCTATTAAACACTAACTCTCCAGTCCCTCCTCTCTCTCCCCAGCCCCTGGTAACCACCATTCTCATTTCTGTCTCTATGAATTTGCCTATTCCTGATACCTTATATAAGTGGAATCATATAATATTTGCCTTTTTGTGTCTGGCTTATTTCAATTAGCGTAATGCTTTCAAAACAGAAATGATTTTGCTGTGCCTCACCTCCATTACAAGTCATTTAAGATAAAATTGTGTTTTTCAAAATGGCACTAAATTATGCATATGCTCAAATTTAAGAAAGCATTATCTCTGGGCTTTCTGATCGCAAATTTTGGATAATTGAAGTTGAACTTTCCTCTCTTTCTACATCTGGGGTGTGAGTGGGATGTGTGTAGGAGGTACTCTCGCTTCACCTACGAGGTATTCAACTGCTCAGAGGCCTTCCAACACCTGGAAATGCTGCAGTTTCAAATCTTTCTCAGATTCTCCCTAAACTCCAATATATCTGCCAGGTCTCCTATTTCCTTCGGGTTCTGTTCTCTGCTAATAGGTCAAGGATGGTGACAATGGGTTGGTGTACATTTCCCAGGTAACATATTTAAATTTTAATCAGGGATTTTTTTTTTTTTTTACTAGACCCTAATGAGTCCTAGAGACAATATGGAAATGGAAACTTCAAGAGAGAGGATGTGAGACTTTGGCCAGAGCAGGCTTGGGACTCTCCCAAATCTCTCATGCAGATGGGCACCTAGGATGGTTGTATGGTCCCAGCAAAGGCCACTAAAGGTGGACGGTGCTTTAGGTGGCCTGAAGCAAGGAGTAGAGGAGGAGCTTTTCATAGCATAGAATCCTCTCTGTTTGGGCTGGAAAGAGCCTTAGTGGTTTTCCACTCCAGTCCCAAAACATGAGCATGGAAATCAGAGAACCTGGATTCACATTTGGACTCCACTCTTACTATTTGACCTTGGGCAAGCCATTTGACCTCTTCTATGCTTCACTTTCCTTATGGGGAATGAACAAAATGGTATCTACCTCGTAAGATTGTGGTAAGGATTAAATAAAACAATATGTAAAAAGCTTTTCTATATTTATAATCTTAGTAGCTTAGGGCAACAGCAATCATCCATAACATCACAGTTTCTGTGAGTCGGGAATTCTGCGGTGGTTTGGCTGGTCGTTCTGGCTCTGGATTTCCGCTGAGGCTACAGCCAGATGTCAGCTGCACTGTAGCAGTCTGATGGCCTGGCTGGGCCTGAAGGACACACTCCCAACAGGGCTCCCTCACAATTCTGGCAGGTCAGGGCTCTCCACGTGGGCCTCTCTGTGGGTCTGCTTAAGCATCTTCATGACATGGGTACTGGCTTCCTCCGAAACAAGCAACTCAGGACACCAAGGCAAAACCCCAATACCCTAACTCACCTGAAATGACACACTGCACTGTGGAATGTTCTACTAGGCACACGGGCCTGCTGTGATCCAGTGTGGGAAGGGACTCCACAAGGATGTGAAGAGCAGGAAGTGAGGAGCTTGGAGGCTGGTCACCACGCCCATCTTCAGCTCCAATTCTAGTTATGAATTACCCCAGGGATAGCAGAAGAACAGGGGTGGGGTAAGGTCTGGAGGGAGGCAGGAAGACATGGAAGCGAGCCTCATCCACCTCTCCCTGGCCCAACAGAGGGTAGAGAGGCAGCTTGAGTCAGGAAGGTGCAGCACCCGAGGGGAGCTACAGACCTTAGGAGTATGCTCGTGCCTGGAAAGTATAGATAAAATGATTCCTCTTTCAAGCAAATTGAGTACAACTTTGAAATTTTTGACAAATGTTCTAGTGATCCCTGTCACCTGGCTGGGCCAGTGGTTTTATTTATTTATTTATTTATTTTTAAGATTTTATTTATTTATTTGACACACAGAGAGAGAGCACAAGCATGGGGAGCGGCAGAGGGAAAGGGAGAAGCAGACTCCCCGCTGAGCAGGGAGCCCGACGCGGGGCTCGATCCCAGGACCCTGGGATCATGACCTGAGCCGAAGGCAGACCCTTAGCAGACTGAGCTCCCCAGGCGCCCCGGCTAGGGTTTTAGACAGCCACTACTGCTCCAGCCAACATATTGTGTGTGACAGCAAGTCAGTCTCTTCATGTCTTACTGTCTCCCATCTTTGAAATGGGTTTGACGATATTAATTCATTGGTGGTTGTTTTGAAAAACAGGTTTATCATTACAAATATGAAGTATATTTATTTTCATGTTATTATTTTGCTTTAAAATATTCATTAGTTTGTTTAAAAGATAATATAAAGATCCTCATAGATGCATTAATCAACACATTTACTTGTTCATTTTTCTTCTGATTTTAGTTTTCAGAAACACCCCAAGCCTACATCCATTACAGGGTAATGGACTGCAAAATCTTATTTAATTGCAATGAACATATTTAGTGGAGTTAACAAAAAATAAAAAATATGTAATTTTGTGAACGTCTGTCAGTTTAAAAGAATCAAAACCATTGTTCACTCCCTTCTACCACCCCCTTCCATCCTCCTTCACTCCGACTTCACAGACCTTGAGAAAGCAGGAGAGCCTGGGCGTCTACACTCAGAAGGCCTTGGAGACCCATGGCTCAGGATAGGGAGACGGATGTATTGAACACACTCCAGGTTTGATTCTGATATAGGGTTTTAGTGTGGCTCACCACCAGCAATTTCCAGAGCTTTCCTCCTCTGTAGACTGAGAATGTTCAGCAGACAGATTGAATTGTGTTGGGGGACCCTTGGGCCACAAGCAGTCCCACTGTCTATGAGCTATTCTGGTGCATTCTCTACTTACCTTGAAGACAACATGAGCATTTTTTGAGGTAATTAACTATGACCTTATTTATGATTCTTGAATTATAAAATCTTTTAATGGAAGAATTTCCCCAGAAATTTAAAAGCGATAATTAAAAATAGATAAAACACACAAGTTCAGAAAAACTTAGTACATCCAAATTCTTCCAGCAGATCCTGGTACCATTACATATACGATTATATTTAATTCAATCTAAAATGATTACTTCAAACTGGATTCTCCAGCTGTATATTTCTGGTTCCTCAGGGATCCTATGAAAAATCTGAGGAAATTTCTTGCTGATTGGGGAGATATTAAACCGCAACATATGGCCCACACATGTGATTAGTATTCCTCTAAGGAAAAATGCAAAGGATTATATTTAGAATACAGGGTATGTGTTCAGTGGTTCTGGATGACCCAGGGGATTATTAGGTTCTTCTTGTGGAATTTTCTATAGTTAAAAGATGAATCTGGAATTCTGAATGTTTGGTGTGGACAATGGAGCTCATCTGTAAGATTTTGCAGGTGTGAGGCCTGCCAAATTTTCAATATCATGTAGTTTCTTGAAAGGTATTCATACTGTTCTTCAGAGATTTTCTGAGTTTCAGGATCTCTGCCATATATTTTAGAGGAGTCTTTTCACATAGGTATCTTCTGAAGTAAAAAATTGCTAACACTGTGTTATGGCCCCCAAATAAAATGGGTTGAGCCTGATAGCATTGCCAGTTTGTGCCTATGGTACCTTAAATGAAATCATTCTAAATTTCATTCCTTTTTGTTCTGATGTTTCACCACGAATGTGTTTTATCACATATTTGATCTTGGAGCTAGAGAATAGGACATGGCTTCGGATGAAATTCTGACTCTCACATTGTGGTCCTGGGAGGCCACGGGCAGGTATCAGGATGACCTGCTGTGTTGGTCCAAGGCCATGCATGGCTAATCTGACCATCTCAGAAGCTCCTCAGTACCTTTTCCATCTTCTGGTAAAATGTCCTACACTGCAATATGAACTCCTTGTTTTGTAAGTATCCAACTTCAACCACTAAAGTCCTAAAGAATGTAAGGGTTTCCAACTGCCTCTCTGTGGCCTTTCCACTTGAATATCCTACTGTCAACTCAAAATCAATATCCCCTGCCCAATCCACCCCTCCAGCAAACTAGTTCTCCTTCTGGTTACCTGACTGCTACCAGTTTAGCGACACCAACTTCTCCTCATTTCCAGTCACTCAGGTGAAAATTTTGGGGACATACAATTTTGTTCATTCTCATACACTAACCTCTTTCTAAGTTCCTTTATTGATTTTTCTCTTCAAGTATTTGGATTTGCTTTCCACATTCCTCTCCTTTGACATCACGTGGGAAGCTTTGATTCTAGCTGTTTTCTGCTACTCGGGTGGCCTTCCCGTCCAGTTCAGCCCCAGTGATTCTTCATGAACCCTCTCCCTCTCGGTTGTGCTACTGCCCTGGGCTCTAGGCGTCGATGGCCTTCAACTGTTTTGTCTCACTCTCAAGGTCAAGAACCGCCTCTGATTAGAATCTACTCATCTGGCCTGATCTCCCACTATTGCCAAAAAAACCTTCTACTTCAATCAGGTTAATTTCCTTCTGTCTTCTTTCCTTTTTTTTCATATTAGGCTCTTACTTGGTTCTGTTTCATTTCTTTTCTTCCTGAAGTATACCTTTTCCCACCTTTTAAATCTCCATATTCAGACCTCTGATAATCCTACCTCACAGTAGCTTCTTTCCCTGCACTTAAAATCAACAAAAGCAAATCAAAACCATAAAAATGTTTTCATACTCTTCAATCCAGTAATACCATTTCTAGAACTGTATCCTAAAACATTTTTTTAAAGATTTTATTTATTTATTTGAGAGAAAGAGAGACAGCAAGAGAGAGTACGAGCAAAGTGGGGGAGGAGAGGGAGCTGAGCAGGGAGCCCGATGTGGGACTTGATCTCGGGACCCCGGGATCATGACCCGAGCTGAAGGCAGACGCTTTACCAGGCATCCCTGTATCCTAAAACATTAACATTAAGAAATTAGAAAAAGCTCTTGTGCACAAACTTTCCCCTCCCCTCCAACACTATTGATGATAACACTGAAGAACTGCAAACAAACTATATGTCCAGAGATAGAAATAAGTAATTCTCATAAATCACTCTATAGAATGCACAAAATGAATATGAGTTATAAAGATTATATAATTATATAAAATTTGTAAAAATATAAGGCTAACCGGACAGTATGTATATACATACAATATTACAGAATGTAATATTGTATGTATATAAATATTTTAAATCAGCCCTTAATATGCAAAACATTTTAAATCAGCCCTTAATATCCCAGATTGTAAATAAGCTTGATTATGAAATGGTGAAGAGATAATTTAACCCTAAAGACATTGCTGACAAAAGAAAAACGCATCCATTTACAAGTTTCTATGTAAATAAATTTGGACTTTTGTTAAAAAGAATCTAACATCTTCTCATTCTCTCTGTCTCAAATAAATAAATAAAAAATTAAAAAAAAAGAATCTAACATCTCTTATGTGCCTATGACATTCTAGTTCTTTTATATCTTATTTAGTCTTTACAGTATACCCAGGGAGGGAGGTACTATTAGCTCCATTTTACAGATGGATAAAACAGGCTGGGAGAGGTTAAATAATTTTCCCAGGATCACACAGATCCTGGGATAGAAGGTTCAGGAACACTTCTTTATTCTTAATAAAGTTTCTGTTATTGAAGACTTGATTATTAAATAATGTGCCTATGTTAAACTTTAAAAAGTAGGGGACAAGAGAGAGAGGGGGGCAGTTTGGGACTTCTTTTTTTTTTTTTTAAAGATTTTATTTATTTATTTGACAGAGAGAGAGCAGCAGGTAGAGGGAGAGTGAGAAGCAGGCGAGCAGGGAGCCCGATGTAGGGCTTGATCCCAGAACCCTGGGATCATGACCTGAGCCGAAGGCAGATGCTTAACCGACTGAGCCACCCAGGCGCCCCTGGGACTTCTTCTTAAGAAGTAGTCAAAAACAATACAGAAGTTAATGATAAAAGCCATGCTGGCAGACAGGGTGCCTTCTGGGAGCTCTCGTTCACCATTTTCAGCTTAACATTTATGATTCAGAGGTGACAATGATGCAACTATGCAAGCGCTTGAATGATTTGATTAGGATGCAACCCAGCCTCAAAATCAGATAGAAGAATGGATGCTACCACCTTTCTATAGACCAGAAATTCAGCTGGTATTTTAGGACTCTTTAGTTTCAAGTAATCTTGCAGTTTTCCAAAGATAGTTGGTTCTCCAGACTCAAGTCTGTTTCTGTGGCAGAGGATTGGGTAGTCATGCCCCATATATGGATCATAAGAAGCTTTGAAATTTTGGCAATCTTTGACGGCAAGTAATATGTCCATCTGCAGAGAATCTTGCAAAAGTAATGTTGGCAAAAACCTAATATTACTAAATTCATGGAACTGATAGCCACCTGGGAAAGGTGTTATTTCGGAGATCCATACATTTTCCCCCCAGGGCTTGAAAGCATGGATTCCCCCATTGAATAGGACAGGTGAGAAGTTTTTGAGCTTCTTCCATGGTCTTCAAGCTATGTGGGAGTTGCCCAGGCACTGTGGATGAAGTGCTAGTGAGAAGTTGAATCTTACAGTGATTTGGTTTTTAGGTCAGTCTTTGTCTCTATCCACAGTATACTGTACTTTTCAGAGCCTACTGATAAATAATGCCTTTAAGTTAAAAAGATGAGGCTGTTCATGCCTAATATAACTCAAAATTTATTTCACACCGGTGTGGCCTTAAAAAAAGTTCTGTCGTCAATTTATTTACTCACAAGCACCAGCAGATAATTTTCAGAACTGTCTAGGCGGGTAGCATGAATCGGAGTACCATTGCTTGGAAAGCCCTTCATTGCTACAGTGATCAAGATAGGCAAGGAAGGACCGTTCTTCTGTTGTGTGTGAGAAGTGTTCGGGTAAGAAGCCTGAAGCTTAACAAGGTTAAAGGGCAATGGTACTGCCTCTCTCCCTTCCTGTACATGCAATTCAGGCTTCATATTATATTGTTTTGACTTCTTTTTGCTTTCAAGTCTGCCCATACTATATATTTTAACTTGAATCCACTGTGCAAAAATTATGGGGTGGGGAGGTAGTGGGGGAAATTTTAACCTCCCCTGATATGGTCCCAGGTTTTGTATCTCCCTGATACAACCACTACATTGGTTAAAATTTGTAGTTTTGTGAAACCTTTTCCTTGATAAAGGGTGAGAAGTCCAAGGGTTGGGAGTACCTCATGTCCACCAGTCATCTTAGCATTGTCACCAATATCTTGTGAAATAATTCAGTTGTGTGGTATTCGCTAATGTGGTATTGAAATCTCGAACAGTTTTAAGGTTTTTTTTTTTATTATCATTCATTTGAGAGTGAGAGTGAAAGAGAGAGACAGAGAGCACAAGCAGGGGGAGAGGCAAAGTGAGAGGGAGAAGCAGATTCCCCACTGAACTGAGAGCCTGATGCTGGGCTCCATCCCCGGACCTGGAGATCATGACCTGAGCCACCCAGCTGCCCCCTCTTTTTTTAAGATTTTTTTTTTTATTCATTGAGAGAGAGAGAGAGAGACAGAGACAGCACATTGAGCAGTTTTAAAAATTAAAATTCTTCACATGAACAGCTTTAGCAGACAGGAAATGCTGAAATTAGCGAAGGGGCATGGAATGACTCAGAACATCCACCAACCCTTCTATCTGAGGACCTTAACTGCTATGGGAGAGAAGAGAGGCCCATTGGAGCTCTTTCTCTCTCTCTTTTTAAAAAAAGATTTTATGTATTTATTTGACAGAGAGAGACACAGCGAGAGAGGGAACACAAGCACGGGGAGTGGGAGAGGGAGAAGCAGGCTTCCCACTGTGCAGGGAGCCCGACGTGGGGCTCGATCCCAGGACTCTGGGATCATGACCTGAGCCAAAGGCAGATGCTTAACAACTGAGCCACCCAGGTGCCCCTCTCTCTTTTTTAAAATACTTCTATGCCTACCTAAAGTCTCTTTTTATTATGAAAAGTTAGAAACAGTTTGGCTTCTAAACTTAAGAATTAATGAAATAAGATGAAATCAGAGAGGGAGACAAAACGTAAGAGACTCTTAACTCTAGGAAACAAACTGAGGGTTACTGCAAGGGAGATGGGTGGGGGGATGGAGTAACTGGGTGATAGGCATTAAGGAGGGCACTTGATGTAATGAGCACGGGGTGTTGTATGCAGCTGATGAATCACTGAACTCTACCTCTGAAACTAGTAATACACTATATGTTAATTAATTGAATTTAAATAAAAAATGTCAATAAATAAATAAAAAAACAGAAAAAGAATTCTATTCATTTGAATGATTTTCAAGCTAGATGACTAGTGATTCAACTTGATATTTTCTTAGCTTCTATTTTCTCAAAAAGAATTGAATTTTACTTTTGATGTATATCAGATGAACAGAATATATGTTACATGCTTAAGTATACTATCTAGGGATTCTATTATGTAGAAATTTTAGAGTTTATCCTATCATATTGTTACATGAATGGTAGTACTTTTAATAAAAGCATGACTTTTGGCCATCATTTTATTTCCCCTTCACTGGGATATAAGCAGCATTGGACTTTCTTCTGATTGTGAAGGAAAAACCCTATTATTCTATCAGTGACCTTTGGCAAGCAGCTGCTCTCTTGAACTGTTCATGTCTCTGGAGTGTTTGACTAAGGTTTCTTCTGGTCAAGTCATTGACAATCCAAATGTCAAACAACAATGTGGCCATTTTTCATCTTGAGATAAGTGTTTCTCCAATAAGATGATCAATTAGTCTTATTCACATTACAACACACCTCCCCATGTATTTTTATGCCATACAAAGATCTCTATAGTCTATTACCTTCTTATTAAAAACCCTCTTCATTTAGATTTCAGGATATTAGACTATATAATCAATCCAAACACACCTCATGTATGACCTATGTGTATTGACATTCTTTCTACCAATGCATCTTCCAAAGGTGGTATTATGAGAAAAAAATCTCTATTCTCAAGGATATGGACTAAAGTTTTTCATAGAAAATGTCCCACTTTGGGGATGCCTGGGTGGCTCAGTCGTTAAGCATCTGCCTTCGGCTCAGGTCATGATCCCAGGGTCCTGGGATCGAGCCCCACATCGGGCTCCCTGCTCTGTGGGGAGTCTGCTTCTCCCTCTCCCACTCCCCCTGCTTGTGTTCCCTCTCTCTCTCTCTCTGTCAAATAAATAAATAAAATCTTAAAAAAAAAAAAGAAAATGTCCCACTTTTGGTAGAACTAATGTTCTGGAAATGGGCTTTTCACTGAAGCAAAACTTATATTTAATTACAATTCCTTGGGACTTTTTTTCACTTGGAAACCAGGCATTTCATGGAATGCTTTACAAGAAAAATTCTAAAATGTGTTTGCTTTTTGCTAGAAGACACTTAAGGTGCCATACTTGCTTCTAAAGAAAGGTCTAATGCGGGAAACATTAGGTGACATTTTGTGCAGAATTCTCCGGCCCACATTACATAGTACTTTGGAAAGTTCGGACTGCTGTCTGTGGTTGTGTACATATGGCTGTTCCAAATGCAGCCAGATTGTAAATAGGAACCACTGCTTTTTCCTAGTTCCTTGCTAATGATAATATCCTTCACATCTACCCACATTTTCAAAAGTGTTTTACATTACAGTTGGACAATTTGTAAATCCTTCCCAAGAGATACCCACGGTTTAGAGAGACCTATGAATGCTCTCATTTTTAGAACTCTTCTTTTTAATTAATGAAACTTAAAAAGGCCCTTTCTGAGAATGTTATTTGGAGCTCAGAGTGTTTATACCTCTGAATATAAACTGTTTTAAATCATTTTAGGGAGCATAATAAAGATATAGTACTACAGATATATGGGTCTATGTGTCTGTGTGTAGTGAGGGAGAAAAAAATTCCATGTCCAGAATCAGTCTTTAGTAACATTTCAGAAATTTGGAGTATTTAACATATTCAAAACAGCTGGCTTAAAATAATAACAAAATACTTTCCTACATTTGAAAGTGAAACAGCAGTTCCAATAAGTATTATAAATAGAACAATCTTCCCCGGTTTATTAATTCATTCTCTTTTTCCTACGACAAGCCGGTGACAAGCACCTAATCTGGGCCAGGTAAGTACAAGGCACTGGAAATACAAAGATAAATGACAATCTGTGCCCTCCTGGAGATATTTTTCCTCCTGGAGTTTTAATGTTTAATTTCATTCGTGCTTTTATTAGGAAGGAAAGGCAGAAGAGGAGGGAAATGACTGTCTAAAAAAGGGATGGGAGTTTGAGTCAGAAGTTATTATTCAGCTTTTCTTGGGAGATTCTGAACTCATTCCATTATTATAAAGTTCTCACTTCTCCATCTGAAATGAAACATACACACTCACTTTCTCTCCCACAAAGATAGAATGAATGGTAACAAGATAAGAGCATGAGATCTGGAATCCAATAGGTATGGGCTAGAATACTAATCCTGCTACCAATTCGATTGTACCTTTCCATAATTTACTTAATTAGCCTCTCTGTGGATTGCTTTTCTCATCACAGAAGGGGAGTAAAAATATCAGCTGGCCCTTGCTAAAGGCTGTTTCTTTCCCCTTCTAGGCCCTTCCTTTCCCTTCATGCTCTGAATATTATGTTTTATAAGGCACTGGAGTAAAAATGATGTCAGGGCTCCCTAATCCCTTGGTCTGGCTATGCATGTTTGGCACGGATCCCAGACTAAATATACCAAGTCTTGCTTCTTGGGTCAATATAATTTCTAATCCCTAGGTTGAATGAGCAAATCTTCCCAGACAAGATTTAATTCACAAATGCATTTAGGTAGACACTGGATATATCTAACAGTACATCATCAAGTGAAAACAGGTCATCAGCATTAGCTTGACTAACTGAAATGAAACTTGCATTAGGAAACCAGCAATCTCACCAGCAAATCCTGCTGGGGATTGACTAAACATAATTGTTAATCGAAAAAAAAGTTAAAAATAGAGTATTAGGGATATATTCTCCCACTGATAGTTGCACGTAATTCCCTGAAGTGTTAATGGAAGCTCAGCAAGTGCATCATCAGGAAAATCTGCCTCTTAACATCCACGTTCATCTGTCAGTCTCCATTCACAGACTCTTGAAGTGGAGTGGAAAGGAAAAAAAAATCCCATGGAATTTTCAAGTAAGAGAAGTTCATCTCTGCACTTACCAGTTCACCACACTACAGCTTTAGCTTTAAAATGGCTAAACTATTTGGAATCATGTGTTCCCATCCCTGGAGGATGGACTTTGCTGTCTTTATCTTTCTAGAATAGATAGATTAATGGGATTCCATCTAACTTAACCCATGAAGGACAAGTTTTAAGCCAGGTCCCTCTTACTTACATGGACATTACAGGATTTTCCCTTCCTTCCTTCCTTCCTTGCTTCCTTCCTGCCTTTACCTTTGCCGAAATGTCTCTGCATTCTTGGAATTAAAGCCAAGAACAGGCTTTGTATTCCTAGAGTATCAGAAGAAGGCATAGGTCTTTATTTTTTAATTCATTTCTATTGAAATAAACAAGCATATCTTTTCCAATTTTTTCACAAACCAAAATCAATTTCTGTGGTGGATGGAAGTTACTATCACAACTCAGTGTGCAAAGTCAGTGAGAAATTGAAGCGTGCTGTTTCTGCGACTGCTTCTAATGATTGCAATGGCAGGCTTACGCTGCTTTCACAGGAGGTCTGTAGGCCAGGCCCCAGAGCAGTCTTGCATTTCTGTGTAACCCCTTCAAGGAAAACAGCATTCAATCTGACAGAGACTGAATAAGCTACTCTCCTGTGATTTGTGCGGCTCGCGGCTTCTATTGGTTTTCTATTGCTGCCTTAGCAAATTATCACAAACTGAGTGGTTTCAAACAACCCAAATTTATCATCTTGCAGTTCGGGAAGCGGAAGCCTGATGCAGGTCTCACTGGCCTAAAACTAAGGTGTTGGCAGGGGTACGGTCCTTTCTGGAGGCCTGAGGGGAGAACAGGTTTGCTGGTATTTCCAGTTTCTAGAGGCATATGTGTTAAAAGAAGTTGCTGAATCCTATTACCCAACGGTAAAGGGTCATGCACAGGATGATAAAAAGAAAAGAGGAGCTCTCTCTCACGAGTCTTTTATTTTAATGACCACTGTGGCAGGCAGCCTTTAAGATGACCCCAATGATTCCAATTCCTTGAGTGTGAGCTGGACCTAGTGCCTTGCTTCCAACCAACAGAATATGGCAAAGACAATGAGATTTCGGTTCTAAGGTGAGGTCGCAGGAAGACTCTGGCTTCCATCATGCTTGCCCGCATGTGTTTGCTCTGATGAAAATCAGCTGCCACGTTTTGAGCTACTCTACAGAGGGGCCGCATGGCAAGGAACTAAAGTCAGCTCCCAGGTGACAGAGAGTTGAAACCCAGGCCCTCAATGCAAGAACCTCAGAGGAACCGAATCCTGTCGACACTTGCTTGAGTGCACTTGGAGGTGGATCTTTCCTTGCTCAGGCCTTGAGGCAGCTGCTATCCTTGAGGCTGAGGCATCTGGCAAAGCTGTGCCTGGATTTCTCTCTCTTTTTTTAAAGGTTTTATTGATTTATTTGATAGAGAAAGAGAGAGAGAGAGAGAGAGAGAGCATGAGCAGGGGGAGGGCAGAGGGAGAAGCAGACTCACTGCTGAGCAGGGAGCCCGATGTGGGGCTCCATCCCAGGACCCCGGGATCACGACCTGAGCCGAAGGCAGACGCTTAACCGACTGAGCCACCCAGGTGCCCCTGTGCCTGGATTTCTGATTCACAAAAACTGCGGGGAAACAAATGCTTGTTGTCTTAAGCCTCTAAATTTGGGGATAATTTGTGTCATAACAATAGATAACTAATACAACAATGAAATGGCATTACAGAAAGTTTAGAAAATGGGGGGGAGTCACCCATAATTCTACCACTCAATCACAACTCTGGCTTTATTTTTGCGTGTTTTGTTTCAGTCTGCATACGTATATACACCTACATTTCTATTGCTGATGAGCATAATGTGAATAAAATTTTGCATCCGATTTTTTTTTCATTTAAACTAAAGCCATAAGTATTTCCATGTTGCTATAAGATTTTTTGTACTTATGGGCGCCTGGCTGGCTCAGTCAGAAGAGCGTTGACTCTTGATCTCAGGGTTGTGAGTTTGAGCCCTGCGTTGGGCATAGAGAATACTTAAGGTAAATAAATACAAATTTTAAAAAAAGAATTTTTGTACTTATTTAATGGCTGCATAATATTCGCTCAAGAGGACGTACCATAATTTAGCTAATTTCCTCATTCTCTTTGGGCATTTCCATTACTTCCTATTTAATTTGCAATTAAAAATAATGTGACAACCATCATCTTGTGGATGTGTTTTTTTTTTTTTTTTCCTCTTACCGCTTTAATTTTTCCCATGTCTTTCTCTTTCTTGGTACATTTCTCAATTTGCTATAGTAACTCCTCAGATAATTCTCAGTGGTTGGTGGATGGCAAAATTTCTGAGTCACTTCATGCTAAAGCTGTCTTTGTTTTTCTCTTCATTAAATATTAATTTAGATGGCTATTGATTTTTGGTTGAAAATTGCCATGCTCAAATATATGGCAATATCAAACCTAAGAAAAATTCCACCTCTCCAGTAAGAATAATGTTTCAAAATTTTTAGCCAGCTTGAGTAGACAATTTTAGACAATTTAGGTAATGTATATAGGTAATGTATATTACCTATACATTAGGTAATGTATAGGTAATATACATATAGGTATGTATATGTAAACAATATAGGTAATGTATATTTATAATTAATTTTGTCACACAAGCATTTAAATCGACATATTACAGGGCGCCTGCGTGGCTCAGTTGGTTAAGCGACTGCCTTCGGCTCAGGTCATGATCCTGGAGTCCCTGGATCGAGTCCCACATCGGGCTCCCTGCTCGGCAGGGAGTCTGCTTCTCCCTCTGACCCTCCCCCCTCTCATGTGCTCTCTCTCAAATAAATAAATAAAATCTTTAAAAAAAATAAAAATAAAAATAAAAAAATAAATTGACATATTACAAAAATCACTTTTTTATTTTGAATTACTGCCTTCTTTTTTATCTTATTGAATTCTTAAATACTTTTTATTGTGGTAGAATACACATAACATATGCCATTTTGATCATTTTTAAGCGTACAATTTAGTAGCATTAAGCACGTTTATGTTGTGCAACTATCACCACTATGCATTTCTGGAATGGTACTGCCTTCCTTTTGGGGTAGGAAAACTTGTAAGTGGGATCACTGGGTCAGAAAGTTCGAATTGTGTGCCCTTTTTGGTTTTTGTTTATTTATTTATTTTTAAATATTTTATTTATTTATTTGACTGAGAAAGAGAGAGAGAGAGAGAGAGAACCAGCATGGGGAACAGCAGAGGGGGAGAGAGAAGCAGGCTCCCCGCTGAGCAGGGATCATGACCTGAGCCTAAAGCAGCCGCCTAACCGAATGGGCCACCCGGGAGCCCCTATGTGCCCTTTATGAAATTCAGTTATATTGTAGTGTCTAAGAACATGGGCTATAGAGTTAGACCAAACTGGATTTGAATCCTGAATCTGAGTAATACTTGACAACCTTTGGGAAGTAATCTAATTTTTCTTTCTTGTTTTTTTTTTTAAAGATTTTATTTATTTATTTGACAGAGAGAGACACAGCGAGAGAGGGAACACAAGCAGGGGGAGCGGGAGAGGGAGAAGCAGGCTTCCCGCCGAGCAGGGAGCCTGAATGCGGGGCTCGATCCCAGGATCCTGGGATCATGACCTGAGCCGAAGGCAGACGCTTAATGACTGAGCCACCCAGGCACCCCAATCTAATTTTTCTAAGTCTCATGCTCCTCTTCTACAAAGCGGAACCCAATAATACCAGATAATAATTGGTATGACACTGTATGTCTAAAATACTTAGGATGGTGCCTGACACAGAGTGTCCATGATTTCTTTTGTAATATGTAAACATGTAAATGTAAACTCCTATTATTTATCATTCTCATTATTATTATCATCATACTCATGACGCTATAGAATCAGTTATTCTTTATATATGTGGCTTCTGGCATTTTACTGCTTCTGTAGGAGATGTTCAACGATATCTGTGACCAGTATTTGTGTTTTGAACAAGTTGTGGTACTATCAGGATTATAAAAGATGCTATTGGTGCAGTTCTCCTTAAACTTGGAGGATCAGCTTTTTACAGAGCTTAACAACAGATGCAGTGAACATGGAATTAAACCACAACAATATTCATAGTACATCACCACAGAGTAGGTTTCAATATCAGATGAAATGCAGGGGGAAAGAATATAAAACAATGATGGGAGGGGTGGGGGTGTAGAGAGATACTGAGATTTTGAAGAAATGAGTAGAAAGAAACAGGGAAGTTCCTGGTTATCGAGCAATTAAGGAAAGCGATCGTGGTCAACACAATCAGGTGTCAGGTGTTACAAATATCCTCACAATACTCTAGTGAGAGAGTGCTGAGCAGGCAAACAAGAAAGTCTAAATACAGAAAACTTACTTTCTCAGTGTTACACAGCCAATTACTGGCAGAAGCGGGATTGTAATTTAGGCTCCTGATTCCATGATTCTGTTTGTTTGTGGCTCACTGCATTAGTCTGATTAAGGACTAATTCTAGAAGGAGGTTTTTTTCTATTTCAAATGAATGAGTCTTTGCCCAGACATGGACTCATGGAGAATGAATAAAGCACAGCTGTGCTGGAGAACTTCGGTTTGCCCCCTGAGATCCATGCCTATCCTTCTCTATCTTGCTGTCTACATCAGAATTGACCTGTAGAGATTGCATCAAAGGGCTCCCTTGCCCCCAGCTTCCTGTTGGTATTGGTAAAGGAGATTAGAGGGAAGAGAGTATTTATGGTTTCCTCCCTGAGGGGTTTCATCAGGCTGGCTATGTCCTGGCTCCCTCTGGGCACAATCTTCAGGTTCCAGTAACTTCTCTATACCCTTTTAATTGCAGGGTGGTAACAGTCCCTGGGGCACTACAGGACTATGCCTTGTTGATTTCCCTATGTCCCGCTCACATCTTTATAAATAGTCCCTTTACCAAACTCTCCCCTAATTACCCCACTTTGAGTATACTGTTTTCTAATGGGCCTCCGACTGACACACAAGCTTTGTTGCCACTAACCAGAAGTTTTGGGGAAGAAAGAGGAGATGACTTAACCAGAGGCGGATCCAACTTCTCACCCCTCCAGACTGGGTTTGGCCTATGAGGATGGCAAAGGAAGGTGAGTGGAGTTATTTCAATATCTATGAATCCTCAAGAAAACTGGATCCTTCCTCTTCCCGTTGAAGGTGAGACGATATTTCCATCAGTGGGGTCTCACCAGGTTGAGAAGAGAGGCCTGGACTGAGTGCTGTCTTGTTGCCGTGGGCCATCCTGGAGAGATGGACATTCTGTTCTACCTCTGGGTGTGGCCTGGCCTCTTGTCAGGAGTAGTCAGGCAATCCAGGGCTGAGCTGCCCAGCCATCTACTTACCTATTCTTAAAAGTCATAGAGCTCTCTTTAATACCCCCCCAAAAGTCATAGAGCTAAAAGCAACCAAATCCTCACATTTCAGAACTATCATTGGCATCTAAATTATGGTATTATAATTAAGCTTTGTATCCAAGGTTTCAGGCTTTGAATCCTTTAAGGAGTAGTTTAGTGACCAAAGAAAGTCTCATTACTAAGTGTCATTTGTTTGAAGGTCTCTGGACTCCAGAGAACAGATTATTATGGGAACCTGTACCAAGATACCATCATTGTCCCATATGGGATAGACAGCTTTGACATTGAAGTTGGGGATTTGCTGTTTTATGTCCTCTCTTGAGAATGCTTTATACATGTGATAGGACACACAGCCCCAGAGCTGCCAGGCTCTAGTCAGCTGGGAGAGCTCCTTTTATCCTGCACACAGTGATAACCTCCAAACCCATCGACTGTCCACTTAGCTATTTTCGCTTTTCTAACTGATTCTAGCTTTATTTCTCATGTATCCCCCACTTTGGTACATGATTATGTAGAGGTTGCCTTTTGTTGTTACTTCAATAGTGTATGTTCATTCATTTATTCAAGTGTTTACTGGGTTGGGCAGGGACTGGGCAATAATGGCCAGCTGTGAATATGATGAATAAATTAGTCCCTACTGTCATGGAACTTAGTCTAGTGGAAGATACAGATACACAAAAAGATAATTACCCACAGTTGTTCCTTGTTTCGTCAACTTTATTGTAAGTAGAAGGCAGAATTCATCTCCACCATGTTGTATCCATTGAGTATCCAAGCATATAGGCGACATCCAGTAGGTACTTTGTTTTATACATTTTCTGCTAATAGTTCAGAGTTTCTTACTCTGTCTGCCTTGGTGTCAAAGGCATCAGATCTGGCCACGAGGCAAAGAAGGAAATCAGATTGGAAAGTGATGCTTGTTTCACTCTTTCTATATGCTCTGGGACATCTGTCATATCCAACTAGATAGCTCCAGATGTCCAACAGATTGGGCTAGTTCCCCCATCCTAGCTCTCCTTCTGGGAGGCACAGCTGCGCCCCTCACTGATGAGCCTCCCTGGCCCACTGCTAAGAACCATTTTCCAGGAAGGAACAGAAAAAAGATGAAAGAACAGCAAGCTCTGTGACTAAACCAGCTTCAGCTCTCAGGGGTAAGGAATCGTTCTCCAAATCACCTCATTAAAGGGAACAGGAAAGGAAAGACTCTACCTGAGGATCACTGGAGTGTAGTCACAATCCATTCCTTTAGTTTTCTTGCTAAATTCCGGATATTTATTGCCATCAGTTGATATCTTTTGCTCTTGCTTTTTTAAGGGACTAAAGTGTCCAGTTATTCAAACCAGTATATTCTGAGATTGTTTGGGAATGGTTTGTTCCAATCATTAATTTAATTTCCCACATTCTTGGTGTTTTTTCACTTTCAGTTACAATGAATTTCATTTGTTGAATGCATCAGGATTTGCATGACGTTTGAAATGATTCTCTGTCAGGAAACTGAGTAGCTTAAAATGGATAGTAGCTCTTACATTTGTGACTATCATTTGGCATTATTAGCACCTCTTCTATCTAGACCCCCAAAAATTCAAATTAAAGAGTTAAATCAATTATGGAATCATAATTACAGTCATACATTTCTCCAAATTTTTAATTTTTATGCAGTTATCTATTTATGTACCTTTATTTTCATTCATCTTAACCACAGTTATGACTTTTCTTTAAGATTGTCACCTTAACCTGCCATCATGTCCAGCTCGTATTTATAGTAATTTCCCTATGATGTTAAATTCTATTTTGAATTTTAAGGCCATTGGAACTTCTATCACTTGTGTCTGCAGGGAACTAGGTAAAGGGATCCCTTGCTGCTTACTCTGCCTCAGGACTAAATCTTAAACTGCTCTTTAAGACCCAATGGGGTCCTCCTCCATCCCATTGAGACTTTCTCCACTAGGGACTCTATAACTCATTTATCCATCTACTCTATTATCTATCTAGTTCTCGGCTTGTCCTTTGGATTGGAAGCATACCGCTTGTCTCCTGGCTCACAACTTCGGCATCTGCTGACTCCCCCATTCCAGCAACAGCTTCAGTGGCTGCCACAGGAAACGCTCTTCCGACCTCCACTTAGGAAGGGAAATGATGCTTCTATCAGACGTGGAGTCCACATGCCCTATTTCTTAAAAACATTTTTTCTTTTTCTAATTGAATGTCAAATTATGGAAGCTGGTGGGATGGATAGGATCAGAAACTAAGCTAGAGGTGGGCTTAGAGCTGAGCGCTTTAGATAGAACTGGAATATAGAATAGATGGAATTCTTTAGCAGAATTAGAATACGCATTGGCAGAAGACCAATAACCGGTATTTGTAGCTATCGATGTAATATTTGCAGCTGTTATGCTGTTTAAATCCTTTTTAAAACTAGACTTAACTGGAGCTATGAGAAGCATAACTTTCCTGAAGGAATCTCTAGCAGAAGGAGCAATCATTTTCAGTAGGAAAAAAAAAGTATAAATATTAACACTGAATTCACCTAAGACAGATGAAATAAGCATCTAAAAGAAAATGTATCAGTTAGGATTAGATCTAGCAGCAAGTAAGAGAAACCCAAAATAATAGTGGCTTTAACAAGATAGAGCTTTATACCTCTCCATGTAAAAGTCTAGAAATAAGCAGTGCCTGAAGTCATTAGGGATGTATGTTCTTCCTGTCTTTCTGTTTTACTGTCTTTAGTGTTCCATGTCCTGGTCCAAAGTGGATGCTAAGCCCCCAGGTGTCACATTTGCTTTCCAGACAACAGGAAAGAAGGATATTATAAACATATATCTTGCTTTTATCACGTTAGATAAAATATCATCATATGGCCATTCCTAGTTGCTAAGGAAGCTGGGAAATGTGTTTATACCAGGTGGCCATGTGCTCAGCTAAAAATCAGGAATACTACTGCCAAGAAGAAGGAAAGAATAGATGTTGGGGAATAGATAAATATTATGTAATTGGGGACTGTTCGGGGTAAAAAGATTCACAAGCATTTCATGAAAACAAGTTCCAAAGAATTTCTGACTCCTAGCATTAAATAAATAATTTTAAACGTATGTTAAATCATGTTCAGGAACATGTCTATAACAGAACCACAAGCCAACCTTCAAGAGCCTGGTATTAGAAGCACATTGTGAGTTATTATTGCTAATGTAGGTGTTGTGAATGAAGAAGAGTGAGTGAATGTTGAAGAAAAGACCTCAGAGACTTATGGATAAATGGACTCTAGAAGTATAAGAGTACCTGTCACAACTTGAGGAATGATTTTGATCATTGTCAATGGAGTTACTCTGAATTGCAGATCTGGGACTTGGGGAGTTTTATTTTGGTTAGATTCTCCAAAGCAGCATTTCTGTACTTAGATTTTCAAATCAGAGAAACTGAAACTTCAACTCAGAAGGACAGCAGCTTTTTTCAAAGGAGCATTTTTCCTCCCAAATGAGTCAGTTTTAACCCCTTCTTGCCATTTCTGGCAACATTAATCTATTTATCCTGTGATACTCTAAGTTAACTTAATGTGCTTAGCTTGCTATTAGGGAGTGATTTATGTACCACGAGAGATAAAGTTCACTTTGTGTGGGCAAAAAAGAATACAAAAGAACTTACCCTATAAGCCACCAGATCACTCACCATCAAATTTTGGCCCTGCTTGCTCCCTCTGGAGGATTTTTCCATCCAAATCCCTTGAGGCCAGGGAGTCTTCCTGTTTCACTTAGTATTCCAGTGCCTCTCACAAAGCTAGCTCTCAACAAATGTTTGTTGAAATATTCTGAAGAGGGTTCATCAGAAACAATGACAGAAAAGCACATAATGAAAATTAACAACACAGTTTTTGGTTAGTCTTGGGTCATTTCTAGTAGTTCTTTTTTTTTTTTTTGAAGATTTTATTTATTTATTTATTTGTCAGAGAGAGAGAGAGAAAGATGGAGAGCGCACAAGCAGGGGGAGCGGCAGGCAGGCAGAGGGAGAAGCAGGCTCCCCACTGAGCAAGGAGCCCGATGCGGGGTTTGATCCCAGAACTCTGGGATCATGACCTGAGCCGAAGGCAGATGCTTAACAGACTGAGCCACCCAAGCGTCCCCCCCCACCGCTTTTTTTTTAAGATTTATTTATTTACTTGAGAGAGAGAGAGAGTGAGAATCTCCAACAGACTCCCTGCTGTGCCCAGGGCTCAATCCCACCACCCTGAGATTATGATCTGAGCCAAAATCAAGAGTCGGGCACTTAACTGACTGAGCCACCCTGGGGCCCCTCTAGTAGTTCTTTTTTTTTTTTTTTAAAGATTTTATTTATTTGACAGAGAGAGACACAGCAAGAGAGGGAACACAAGCAGGGGGAGTGGGAGAGGGAGAAGCAGGCCTCCCAACGAGCAGGGAGCCCGATGTGGGGCTCAATCCCAGGACCCCGGGATCATGACCTGAGCCGAAGGCAGATGCCCAACGACTGAGCCACCCAGGTGCGCCCTGCTCTAGTAGTTCTAAGAGAAAAGAAAATTCACAGCAAGATGGCACTGGGAAGTCTTGAGTTTTTGTAAGGAAGTGATGAAGGAAAAATATTTATTTTGACAACTGCTCTTCAGTGTGAAAAATTCACAGCTGCACACGGCAACAAAGAAAAGAAAACCTAATCTATAAGAGCCTAAGCATATACCATACTAGATTTCAGGACACACGATTATTCCTTCTGCTACTTCTGTTTGCTAGTGCCGCCCATTTGCCAAAATAAAGATGTCCTTTCTCCAGCCAAACCTGAGCTGCCAGAGTGAACTAATGACTTCAGAATGGAAGACAGATGCTTCCTGCGGGAGTGTTCCTGGGCAGACAGAGAACACGAAACCAGAGCTGGTTACAGAATTTGTGAGGCCCAGTGCAAAATGAAAACGGAGGACTGCTTGTTCATAAGTTAGGGGGAAAAAAGTGTCATTAAAGGGACTAAAATATAAAGCTTTTTCCCTTTACCCACAGTATCTCTGTTGACTTGTCATGGTGTTTTTTATTTATTTAATGCTGCTCTAAGTAAAGAAGAATTAAGCATTTTAAGTTACTGGCATTTTTTTTTTACCATTCATCTTTCAATTGTGGAATTCCAGTTTTAAATTTATTCAAATATATTTATTCAAATTATATGAGAACATTTAACTTGCATGCAGGATCACCAAAACTGTACAGTTTGTGTTTTGTAGCTTGTACATGCATATGTATTTTGTTCTTTTTTTTTTTTTAAGGTTTTATTTATTTATTTGAGAGAGAGAGCACAAGCAGGGAGAGGGGCAGAGGGAGAGGGAGAAGCAGATCCCTGCTGAGCAGGGAGCCCGATGAGGGGCTCCATCCCAGGATCCTGATCGACCAGAGTCGAAGGTAGATGCTTAACCGACTGAGCCACCCAGGCATCCCTGTATTTTGTTCTTACCACCACACTGGATATACTGCAAAAAACTGTCTTACCTGTTTTTTTCTTTCGCTCTTTGATTCATGCACATTCTCCTAACACTCTGTGGAAGCCAACAGCTTCTATAAAATGCTGGCCTTGTGCTTTCTCTGAGTCCCATTGAACTTAATGCTGGATCCACTGGAATTCTGAGTACATGCAGCCTCAGAAATGCTATATGAAAATGGGGTGGCAAGAAACGACAGTCGCACATACAATGTGCGTTATCTGCTCATGCCATGCTACATTGTCCCTTTGGACTTCACTTATAAAACACCCAAATTCAAGGATTAAATTATTATGAATTTCAACACAGTAATAGTAGAGCATTAAATCAAATGTGGGGCTCTTTTGAACATGGGACTCTGTGTGCCTGCACAGTCACGCGCCAATGAAGACAGTCCCGCATGTAACCAAAGTAAGAGTTACCTTTTCTTTTCTTTTTCAGTAATTTGAAAAACCAGTAGTCATTGGAAGAGCACCAACAAAATGGGCACATGTCAATAGGGGCCATATTGAAAAATAATATTGTTTTGGCTAACTGAAGCCTAAGATGAATCTTGATATATTGTAGAAGAATTAACAGGAGAGGCGCCTGGCTGGCTCAGTCAGAAGAACATGGGACTCTTGATCTCAGGGTCATGAGTTCAAGCCCCATGTTGTGTATAGAGATTACTAAAAAAAATAAACTTAAAAAAAGAAGAATTAATAAAATCTTTTTAAGATTTTATTTCTTTATTTTACAGAGAGAGAGATACGGCGAGAGAGGGAACACAAGCAGGGGGAGAGGGAGAGGGAGAAGCAGGCTCCCTGCTGAGCAGGGAGCCCGATGCAGGGCTCGATCCCAGGATCCTGGGATCATGACCTGAGCCGAAGGCAGATGCTTAACGACTGAGCCACCAGGCGCCCCTTGTATTACTTCATTGATGAGAGCACTGTAATAGCCCCAAAGGAAAATCCGTCTAAATATTTTCAATTTGAAGGGTTTAAAGAAACAATAAATAAGCCAATAACTTGTTTTCATCTTAATGTATTTTCTTTTTTTAAAGATTTTATTTATTTATTTATTTGAGAGAGAGAGAGTGTGAGCATGAGCACAAGCGGGATGGGGGAGGGGCAGAGGGAGAGGGAGAAGCAGGCTCCCCGCTGAGCAAGGAGCCCAACGTGGCCCATGACCCTGAGATCATGATCTGAGCCGAAGTCAGATGGTTTAACTGACTGAACCACCCAGGTGCCCCAATGTATTTTGCATTATATTAAGGTGAATAATTCATCTATGTTTTCAAATAATCAATAGAAATATAAATAACTATATTAGGATGATATAGGAAATCATACATGACAAGAGGGCTAAGACGAAGTTCTATGAATATACAACTTTGCGAATATAAAAGTGTTGCCGCAAAATAAAGATGTATTATATGTTCACTCATAATTGTTTATAATAAAATCAGCCAAAGCCAGATAATTCTTGTGTTTATTCAAATAGTCTTTAAAAATAACTTCCAAACACACACACACACCCCCACACACCCATACCACCACACATGTGATTATGCATTGAACATTTCCGGAAGGATACTCAATGTGTCTATCTAATGAGACTGGATGCTGAGAGAAAGAATTTTACTTTTCACATTTCTTCATCTTCTGTACTATTTGGGTTTTTTTTTTTTACCATGAGCATGATTTTATTTCAATAATTTTAAAACTAGCTAGTTAAAAAAGGTAGTCATTCAGTGAGTATACCCTAAGACACATACTGCGGTCTATAGGCACATGGTGTACGTAGGTGTCTCTATCATGATTTCATTTCATTCTTCAGTTGGTTGGAGCCCCTCTTGGCCCAGGGGGATCCTTGCATTAATACAGCGTCATTGAGGGTCTCCAGAGGAACGAGCGTCTGCAAAGGGAGAAGGGCTTTTTGCGATAGTAGGGCTTAATTGTCAATCATGAGAAAGAGCAGTATCCATGAAACTTCCTGGCATATGGTGTATGTAAATGATATTCTTTCATAATTTTAAAACATTATTTATAAATGTAAAAGTTTGAACATATACAAAGGTAGAAAGAAATGAATCCCATGTATTCAGCAACCAGCTTCAGCAATGATCAATGCATGTCCAATCTTGTTTTGCTTATACCCCACCCACTCCCCCATTTCATTGAATTATTTTGGAACAAAGCCAAATATCATATCTTTTCATCCATAAATATTTCAGTATGTATAAGGACTAAAACAAAACAAAACAAAACACAATAACATCACATCTAAAAAAATCCCCAAGGATTCCTTAATATTATTAAATATTCAATTATTACTAAAATTTCCCTGATTGTCTCATAAATATATTTTTACAGTTGACTTATGTATAGATTATTGACTGTCTTTTAGCCCATAGATTACCCCCTCCCTAATTTTTTCTTACTCTTTATTTATTGAAGGAACCAGGTATTTTGTCTCATAGAATTTTCCACAGCTTGGATTTTACAGATTACATCTTTCTGTTATTGTTTAACACGTTTTCTGTCCCCTGAATATTTTGTAAATTAGTAGTTAGATCTGGATGCTTCGAGCAGTTGCCACTGTTTGGGAAGACTACCTCATAAGTGGTGGTGTGTACTCCCCGCTGCATCGTATCAAAAGGCACAGAATGTCTGCGTGTCTCTCTTTTTGTGATGTTAGTACTGACCAGTGGTTTAGGGGCTGTTAGCATAGCATATTGTGGTAGACTCTTCACTGGTTCCCCCACTTTGCCCTTGTTTCCACCCCCAAGGGATATTGTCCATGTAGGATTGAGTTGTGGATTGGCTGGACAATTCTGTTCATCTTGGCTGAGCTTGATTGGATGATTTTTTTCTGGATCAGCTAGGGCTTCCACATTAGTTGGGCAACTTAGTTTATTGATCCAGAATGTCCTCTGGTGCGATGGCTCATCTGTTCCTTGTGTCTCAATCCATAGCAGGCTAGCCCAGGCATATTCTCCTGGTTTTACAAAGGTCCAAGAGCCTTCCCTATTTGTAATCATCTGACTCATCAAAGAGATCATTCTTTTTTAGCAATGCAAATTCTTTCTTAAACTTCCAATTAGTCTTCAGTATGAGCATTCAATATAGATACATATATGATAGAGCTGACCTTTCTGAAGTTTGGCAGTTCATTTTGTCTCCTTATGTAATAGGATAAGGTTTATTATTAACGTTTTCTAGCCCTTGTACTTACACAATTTTATAGACTTTCTGACGTGATGAGAGGTCTTTATCATTTTGTTCTTGAGCTTGTCAGTTCAATCCACACCAGAATTCTTTATTTCCTTTAATTTGTCTCATTGACTGTTTTACTTCCTGCACAATTCTTCTCTTTCTTTTGACAGCCCAAGCAGGTTTACAGCAGTCCAGTTTTAGCTATGCCAACGTATCTATTCAGCTTATCCTTGGGACATTCAGGAGAAACCTGTTGCAGTCAGTGTTTATGAGCTTTTATGATATTTACTTAACAAATGTGGCCTTCAGAAAACCAAGGTAGGCATTGAATGAGTTGACAAGAAAAATAGAGGATGGCAAATGCAGGCACAGATAAATGGGAGAGTCACTAATGTTAGAAGAAACTCTGCCCAATCATTCATTTTTTCAATAATTTACAGAATCTTGGATCTCTTGAAGTATAAAAACTTCAATATATATATATTGTGTTATATATGCAACACAAGCCTAACTCTATGCTCAAAGGCAACTTCTTGCTCACCCCATATACAAAGGCAAGATAACTTATAGTCCAAACTTGAAGGGTGATATATAATGAAGTATTTTACTGGAAAGTAAGAATTGAAACCCTCGGATGGATTTTGCTGAACAATACAGCAATCTGGGAATGTCAAAGAAGTAGGAAACAAAGAAAAAGAAAAAGAAATCTCTTATCAGACCTTAGCTAGGCTTATGAGGGTCACTAAGGAGCAAGCTCAACAATAATTAAAAGCTATAAAGCGCTTGCGTGTCCTAAATTATAAACACCTTTACAATCTTGGAATTACAAAAAGGCTTTTTTTTTTTTTTAAAGATTTTATTTATTTATTTGAGACAGAGAGAATGAGAGGGAGGAGGGTCAGAGGGAGAAGCAGACTCCCTGCAGAGCAGGGAGCCCAAATGTGGGACTCGATCCCGGGACTCCAGGATCATGATCTGAGCCGAAGGCAGTCGCTTAACCAACTGAGCCACGCAGGCGCCCCTACAAAAAGGCTTTTTAAACACCATTATCACTAATCAGTTTAAAATATTATCAATTTAACACTGATTATTGGTAGTAAAACACTACCGGTCTAAAAATATTTCTTGAATGTCTTAATACTGTATTCTGTACTTCCAAGGAATGCAGATGAAAATAAAATTTACCCTTTTAAAGAGAGAGTAATCTCTCTTGAGTCATAAACTATTTAAGATATTTTGGAAGCTATGAATATTCTCCTTTAGAAAATGTACATTTGAACATATGCTCAAGATTTAACATTTAGCTTTTGGGGTTTTATGGGCGTTCCAGAAGCCCTCCCATGGATCTTGTAGGGGTGAGTTATGGACTTTACTTGCTCCTTGTGAATTAAAAAGAAACTTAGTAGGAGTCACATATGCCCCTAACTTGCCATCTGATCTTGATAAAGTCATTCAGCATCTTAGGGACTCAGTTTCCTCATCTGTCAAGAAAGGAGCATGGAGTAGATAACCTTCTGGACATAACTTTTTCTGTCCTTTAGGAGCTAACAATCTGGGAACATGAAATGATCAGAAAAATATTCAAGGCAATATTTTTTCCAACATTTATGAAAAATTTCAAACAAATTTCAAAATGGAAGGAAATTATAGTGACCACTCATATCTCCATCACTTAAATTCTAATATTCAATTTTATCACACATTTATCCATTTAGTCATTCCTCCATTCATCCAGCAGTTTAAAAAGTGCATTTCAAAGTAAATTACAGACATCCCTACTTTCTTCCTACATTTTTCAGCATGAATATCATTGAGTTCAATATTTGTTTATAGTTTTCTTCTTTTGATGTAAAATTTACATACAAAGGAATGCATAAATCTAAATTTCACATTTGTTGAGTTCTGGCAAACCCTATGGTCACTCTTTGTAATTGATTCCTTGCTATACCCCAACTCTTTTGTCCCATCTCTCTTTACTTACCTGGAGAAACCAAAACTGTGCTTAAACCCAACTCTCTAGCCAATAAAAAATTATCTGTATGGTTGAATAAGACTAGACAAAAGCAACTCTGTTGACTATGTGTGTTTTAAATTCATGATCACTGACATAATGCTTCCCAGCAGTTATACTCTATTTGCTTCATCCAGTCTCTCCCACTCTCTAAACAAGTGTTTCTCACAAACTATCTGGGTGAAGGGTCAATTTCTTATCATTTTAAATCCATTATGGAATAATACTTTTGTAAAATACAACTTAAATGAGTTACAAGAAAAATGAAATAAAACAAAGACATACAAAATTGCAAGTCCCAAATTTTTATCATTAAACTTAGCAGTCATAAAATTCTTTTTTTTTTTTAAAGATTTTATTTATTTATTTGAGAGAGAGAGAATGAGAGAGAGCACATGAGAGGGGGGAGGGTCAGAGGGAGAAGCAGACTCCCTGCCGAGCAGGGAGCCCGATGCGGGACTCAATCCAGGGACTCCAGGATCATGATCTGAGCCGAAGGCAGCCGCTTAACCAACTGAGCCACCCAGGCGCCCCAGCAGTCATAAAATTCTTCCATCCAATTGCTATAGAAGCTTCTACAGGCTTACCGTCAATTCCTATAATTGTCTTTTCATGGACGGATAACAAGGACTGTGAAAAAGCACTGGTCCCCAGACTATGCTCAAATGACTATTTTGTAGCTTCTCCTCCCTCCTCAAACCTTTCCTACTTGCCTGCCCTTCCTCCTGTGAGCTGATGATTTTGCTTCACTGAGATACTTGAAGGAATCAGAAGAGAATTTCACAGGCTCTCACCCTCATATCTACTCACCTACCTCTATCTGTGCCCATACACACCATGCTTTCTCATGTTACTATGGATGAACTGCCATGCTTCTAGAAAAGGCCAATCCTTTTGATGTACACTGGGGTCATGCCATCTCAACTCAGGGATGGGGCTCTGGCAAGTCTCCCCCTCCCTTTCACATCATGATTCCCCCCTCCCCTCTCTACTCCGTCATTCACATCAGCATATAATCATGCTGTTATTTCTCCCAACTTAGAAACCTCTTGGCCCTCTCTCCCTGTCCAGCTACACACTTAACTTCTCTGTCCTTTTCCTGCAAAACTCATTGAATTAGTTGTTTATACCAGCCATCTACAATGCCTTTGCCCGATTCTCCCTTGGACCCACTTTAGGCAGATTTTCACCCTCACTACTGCATTAAAACTGCTCTTTTTCTAAGGTCACCAGTGGCTTTCACATTCCCAAATTATTATTCATTTCTCAGCCCTCAGTTTCCTTGATCCATTGGCAACATTTCACAGTTAATGGTTCTGTCCTTGAAACATTTTCTTCTGTCTTCTGGGGTACCATTCTAGTTTACTTTTCCTCTGACTTTTCCGGCTTTTCCTTTTCAGTTTCCTTTGGTGCCTTGCTGACCTGGAAATGTTGGAATATCCAATCTTTGACCTCTCCTCTTTTCTGTCTACACTTATTCCCTCCATGATTACATGCAATTTTATGACTTTAAGTACCATCGATAGGCTGATGAACCTCAAGTTCCCTGAACCTCTCCCCTGAATCTCACTCAGATTTCCTATTTGTCCTCTCCCATTGGTATCTAATGAGCACCTGAGCATCTCAAACTGAACGTGTCTAAGCACAGCTCCAGATATTCCCCTCTGCTCCCAAATGCTTTCTCAGTCTTCTCTACTTTAGTTAATAGCAACTTTATCCTTCCAAAGCCCTGAAACCTTGGCATCATCACTGACATCTTTTTTTTTCTCATACCCCACCTCTATTTCCTCAGCAAATCTTGTTAGCTAGCTCAGTTTACAGGAGACCCAAATGAGGAAGAATTTTTGCATAAAGATCAAAGAGTAATGTTTTATAAAACAGAAATATTAAGAGAATGCCAATACAGCCTCCAGGCTCTGAATATAAGGGATGGAAAATGAGTAGTCTCCGCTCTACAGGGCTTAATGGGGTGGTTGGGGCACAGAAAGTTTCCAAGTTCTCCATAGGCAAGAGATGAGTGAGATTTTGGGAAGAGGCTGAGAATGAGAAGAAGTTGCTAGCAATGAAATTACTCTTCCAGAGGGCAAAAAGAAGAAACCTGGGGAGGTAACAGTGGAAGCATACATCATCATCATCATCATCACCATCATCACCAATATATAGTCCAATCTCCCATTAGAAGGATAGTTAAGATACCTTTACACATAGGTGCTTTGGGTTAGACCATAACACCTTGAATGTGATATACATATGGCAGTGTTAACTTAAGAATTTAATGCCAAGACAAGGTAATCAAGAATGAAGTCCCAAATAGCAGTTAATTTTATAAGAATTGAAGAAAAAGGGACAAATATTATATAAGTCCACTTACATGAGATACCTGGAGTAGTCAACGTCATCGACACAGAAAGTAGAATGGTGGCTGCCAGGGCCCTGGGGGAGACAGACAGGAGTTAGTGTTGAATGGGTGCAGAGTTTCAGTTTGGGAAGATGGAAAAGTTCTGGAGACGGATGGTGGTGGTGGCTGTACCACAGTGTGAATGTACTTCATGCCACTGAACTGCACTTAAAAATGGTTAACATGGTAAATTATGTGCAAGGCATTTTTTACCATGATAATAAAAAAAAAAGGAATTAAGCAGTGTGCTTTTAATGCTTGCTAGTCCAAGTCAGCTCAGAGAATGTCAATTCAGAGACCCCCATAGGGGTCCGACACTGTGGAAAGTATTCTATTCACCTCCTCTAGTTTAATCCTCACCAAAGCCTAATCATGAAAGTATTGTTGTCTCTATCGCGGAACAAGGAAAACTGGGAGCCCCAAAGTGTTCTTATCCGAAGCCACAGGCTAGTAAATAATGGAGCTGGGAATTATATCCGAGCATATGTGTCTCCAAAGTCTATGTGCTTTCTATGAGCTAACTACATTACACTGACATAGGGGAGATGTAAACTCTGCTTTAAAAAGTTCCAGTCCATGTTTTAAGCATATGGCACAGTGGTGGACTCCTGGTAAGCACTAGGAACAGATGGTTAAAGGCAGCTCCTTTTATTTTATTTTTTTTACTAGTTTCAGAGGTAGAGTTTAGTGATTCATTGGTTGCATATAACACACAGTGCTTATCATGTCAAGTACCCTCCTTAATGCCCATCACCCAGTTACCCCATCCCCGCACCCACCACCCCTCCAGCAACCCTCAGTTTGTCCCCTAGAGTCCAGTGTCTCTTATGGTTTGAAAGGCAGCTCCTTTTAAACAAAAGCCAGACTGTGCTCAAGTTGAGAAGCTGGTGGTGTGATAGGAGCAAGCTCTACGAGAAATGGCTGAGGCCTTGAATGAAAGACCTCTGTAGGACTCATGATTACACATCGGATTTATCAGCCATATCCTCGCACACACAGACAATAATTGCTATCACGGGGCATCACCCCCTGGTTAATGCACAACCAAAATATGATGTGCCCAGAGGTAAAATGAAAATTTCGTATCTGTACTTTAGAAATATGAGTGTTTTGTAAATATGAGGCATTAAAATGATTTAGATTCCACAAAGCAGTCTGGGAACAAGACCAGTTTTATCAGATGGGTATCATAAAGCTCACTGACGGCCAAAACAACAGTGCCAAAAAGGAATTAGGTACAGACTACTCAGGGAAGCTTTATATAATGCCAACTTGAACTTTTCTTCTTCTTTTTTTATTCCCACCAAAACATGTTTTGGAAAATCTATGTATGTCTCCTATTGTATAGAGAACTTCAAAAGACTGAAGTGGACCACTGCAGAAACCTCAGAATACTGTCTTGAGAATACTTCAAATATTTCCAAAACACATCAGTATAAAACATCTGCACTATAAATTAAAGATGCCAATTGGGTTGCCAGTAAAGGCAAAGTTTAATATTCCCAGATGTTATTATGTAGTATCTTACGATATGTTGGCTGAGTAGAGTATGCACATTTGTACAACATGGAATTTTTTCAAAATGTAAATCTAATCCCTGGAGATATAACAATAGCAAGACTGAATAAATTGTCTGAAAAGTAAAATTTGTATTTCTCTTTTTTTATTGTCAGTTTAAAAGATGGAGGAAGAGAAAGAGCAAGAAAACAAATTATTCTATTAAATGGTACTTTGTCTTATTGAGGTAGAAAATTCTTTTTTTTTCCTGAAGTGTAATTGACTCATAACATTATATTAGTTTTGGGTATATAAGATAATGATTTGATATTTGTATAGTCACTACTATGATCACCACAGTAAGTCTAGTCACCATCCATCCCCTTACATAGTTACCAGTTCTTTTTCTTGTGATGAGAACTTCCAACATTAACTCTCTTAGTAACCTTCAAATATGCGATACCATGTTATTGGCTATAGTCACCATGCTGCACATGACATCCCATGACTTACTTATTTTATAACCTGAAGTCTGCAGCTCTTGACCCCCTTCGCTCATTTTGCCCACTCCCCAACCCAGCTCCCCTCTGGCAACCACCAGTCTGTTCTCTGGATCTATGAGCTTGGTTTTGTTTTCTTTGTTCATTTGTTTTGTTTTCACATTCCACATATAAGTGAAATCATATGGTATTTGGCTATCTCTATCTGACTTATTTCACTTAGTACAATACCCTGAAGGTCCATCCATATTGTTGCAAATGGCAAAATTTCTTTTTTATGGCTGAGTAGTATTCCACTGTGTGTGTGTGTATGTATACATATGCATTTATATATACATATACATATATACACACATACGTATATATACCATACATATGGTGTTTATATATATATCAATCACATCTTCTTTATCCATTCATCCATCGATGGACACTTAGGTTGTTTCTGTATCTTGGCTATTGTAAATAATGCTGCAATGAACATATGGATGCATATATCTTCTTGAATTAGTGTTTTGTTTTTTTGGATAAATATCCCAAAGTGGAATTGCTGGATAATATGGCAGTTCTGTTTTTATTTTTTGAAGAAACTCCATACCTTTTTCCATGGTGGCTGCACCAATTTACATTCCCACTAACAGTGCACGAGGGTTCCCTTTTCTCCACATCTTTCTTAACTCTTGTTATTTCTTGTCTTTTTGATAATAGCCATTCTGACTGGTGTGAGGTGATACCTCATTGTGATTTTGATGTGCATTTCCCTGATGACTGGTGATGCTGAGCATCTTTTCATGTGTCTGTTGGCCATCTGTATGTCTTCCTTGAAAAAATGTCTATTTGGATCCTCTACCCATTTTTTTATCAGATCACTTTTTTAATTGTTACAGAGTGTATAAGTTCTTTATATATTTTGGATTTTAACCCCTTATTAGATATATGATTTGCAAATATCTTCTTCCAGTTGGTAGGTTGCCTTTTTAATTTTTGTTGATTGTTTCCTTTGCTGATAGAAGCCTTTTAGTTTGATGTAGTTACATTTTTTATTTTTGCTTTTGTTGCCTTTGCCTTTGGAGTAAAATTCAAAAAAATCACCTCTAAGACCCATGTCAAGGAGTTTACCACTTATGTTTTCTCCTAGGAGTTTTATAGTTTCAGGTCTTAAATTCAAGTGTTTAATCCATTTTGAGTTAATTTTTGTGTATGATGTAAGATAGTGGTCCAGTTTTATTCCTTTGCACGTGGCTGTCCAGTTTTCCAAACACCATTTATTGAAGAGATAGTCTTTTCCCCATTGTATATTTTTGGCTCTTTTGTCATAAATTAATCGACCATATATTTGTGGGTTTATTTCTGGGCTCTCTTTTCTGTTCCACTGATCTATGTGTCTGTTTTTATGCCAATACCACTCTGTTTTGATTACTATACTATAGCTTTGTAATATCATTTGAAATCAGGGAGTGTGATGCCTTCAACTTTGTTCTTGTTTTCAGGATTGCTTTGGCGATGCAGTATCCTTTATGGTTCTATACAAATTTTAGGATTCTTTGTTCTATTTCTGTGAGAAATATGATTGGAATTTTGATAGGGATTGCACTGAATCTGTAGATTACTTTGGCTAACAATATTAATTCTTCCAATCCATGAGCATGGAATACCTTCCCATTTGTTTGTGTCTTCTTCAATTTCTTTAATCAATGTCTTATATTTTTCAATATACAAGTCTTTTCCCTTCTTGGTTAGATTTATTTCTAGGTATTTTTCCTTTCTTTCTTTCTTTTTTTGTTATTTATTCTTTCTGAGGCAATTGTAAATGGGATTGTTTTCTTAATTTCTTTTTCTAATAGTTTGTTGTTATTGTATAGAAACACAACAGATTTTTGTGTCTTGATTTTGTACTCTGCAACTTTACTGAATTTATTAGTTCTAATAGTTCTTGCTAGAGTCTTTAAGGTTTCGATATATAAAATCATGTTGTCTGCAAATAGTGTGAGTTTTACTTCTTCCTTTCCAATTTGGATGCCTTTTATTCCTTTTTCCCGCCTAACTGTTCTGTCTGGGACTTCCAACACTATGTTGAATAAAAGTGGCAAGACTGCACATCCTTATTTTGTTCCTGAAACAGAAAGGAAAACCTTTCTGTTTTTTCACTTTTGAATGTGATATTAGCTGTGGGCTTGTCATATATGGCCTTTATTTAGTTGAACTACATTCCCTCTATTCCCACTTTGTTGAAAGGTTTTATCAAAAATGGATGTTGTATTTTGTCAAATGTTTTTTTCTTCATCTGTCGATATGATAACATGATTTTTACCCTTCATGGTCCTTTTAATGTATTGTTGAATTCAGTTTGCTAATATGTTGTTGAGGATTTTTGATTATGTTCAATGGGGATACCTCAAATTTTTTATAAGCATAGATCTGAAATGAATAGTTTTTTTTTAAATTTCAGCATTTATTACTCTGCAGACTTTGGAGAGGATGCAATGGAAGCTAAATATGCATATTTACTTAGTAAACTCTCTTTTTGAGGTATTGACCATGTTATGGCATACTCCATTTTTAGAATTTCCTATATTTTAAGATGATTGGTTGAATTCTGTTTAGGATGTTCAAAACAAAATGAAACATAGTAGGGGTGGCTCAGTTGGTTAAGCATCCAACTCTCAGTCTCGGCTCAGGCCTTGATCTCAGGGTCATTAGTTCAAGCCCCACGTTGGGCTCCACGCTGGGCATGGAGCCTAATTAAAAAAAAAAAAAATGAAGCATGGTAATTTCACAACACCAAAGAAGCCATATTTACATTATAGAAGTATTTTGGAGGATTTAGTAATTCATAGCATCCTTGCCCTGTGGGAATTGGTAGCAAGGATAAAATAGTGGAAGCAGTTTCAGTCTGGAAGCTTTCTCCTACTTTACTCCATTTGGAGTTGAGCTTCAGTGGTAATAACCATAGAGACATTTTTAAATCCAAAGTTATTTTGGTTAATTCAAAAGACTACTTTTATCCATTCACCATCTAATTCAATTATTCAATAGATTATGAACTCAAAATATCATTATTAAAAGCAGAAAGGGAAAGTTGTTAAGTACGTACGTCCTTTATATAGGTAATATAGCTAAGATACCAGTCTCCAAATACTTTGGCATTATGCAAAAACCTTCAGGGGTCAGTGAACTAGGTTTCTAGATTCTATCAGTAGCCAGTTGTGCAACCTCAGAAAAATAATTTCAGCTTTTTGGAACTATGTTTTTTCATATCCAAAATAAGAACGTGGGGTTAGACTGGTTTTTTGGGTTTTTGTTGTTGTTTTGACCTGCTTCACCATCAGAGGACTTCATTTTAGCAGTTGTCTGGAGAATCCTAGTTGGGAACCTCCAATTAGTTTATGTGGTCAATTTAGGACAATTAGGTGTTTGGCTGGCATCACAGAATTCCCAAAGTTTCCTGCAGATTCTAGCATGCGTATCTTCCCTCATCATCATCAACAAAAATGAGTTATGGGGTACCTATTATTTTACCATATTGGACTAGGCAAGGGGATACCAAAAAGTTAAAAAGGCTCCTCTTCAATCTGACTGGGAAGATAGGCTACATGGATAAAATTAAGGAAACAGGGTGATGTGTACTGGGTGATAATGATAACCCCGGGGCCAGAGAGTTTAGGAAGGCCTTTTCAGACAGGACCTGAGAAAGGTTAACAAGGTAGAAGAGGGTGGACCTGTGGGAAAAAGTGATAAGGTCGTGCCAGGTGGGATGAATGGAGTCATCAGAAACATGGGAGCAGGAATGTTCAATGTCTGTCTTAGAAGAATGAGCAGGCCAGTTTGGCTGGAAAGAATTGTATTATTTTATTTATTTTTATTTATTTTTATTTTTTAAAGATTTTATTTTATTCATTTGACAGAGAGAGACATAGCGAGAGAGGGAACACAAGCAGGGGGAGTAGGAGAGGGAGAAGCAGGCTTCCCCGCGGAGCAGGGAGCCCGATGCGGGGCTCGATCCCAGGACCCTAGGACCATGACCTGAGCCGAAGGCAGACGCTTAACGACTGAGCCACCCAGGCACCCTGGAAAGAATTGTATTATTATTTAATGAGTCTTTAATCCCAAATTGTGTCTAGCAGCTTAGTTGTTATTTTAGCAAATGTGGTAGCTATTATTGCTATATTTAGCCAGCCTGTGGAACATCAGACTATCCAACTGTTTACAATTACTTTTATTAACCCTAGGGAAATTATTGATGTGTCTCAGAATCTAACACTGACACAGTGGAACAATCGGCAAATATTTATTGAATCCATATAATATGCGGTCTTTACGAGGCAAAAGCTAGATTGGAAAGGTTCTAGCCCTAAGGAAGCAGACTAGTTGCTGTTATAAAATCCCCTCCAAGGAAAAAACAAAATAAAATACAAGATTATACAGCCAATTTAGCACTTTAAAAAATAAACCTCCAAACAACCTATACTTACAAAAGTGATCTTACTCATACTTATGATGAGAATGAATCACTGACGAATCTAACCCTCCAGCTCAGATCCAGGTCTCTTCCTATCCCCATAAGCTCCAAGACAGTATTTCCTTTCTTTTACACTCTACTGATCTCTTCATGGTGTCCCGTAGCATGCCAAACTTCAAGTTCCGAAAGAACACATCATCTTCTCTCCCCAACACACCATCTCTCTCCAAACAAAATATAACAGTAGTAGAAACGACTTTCATTGTCACTACTATCACAAAAAACCAGCCACCAAAAAAACTCCAAAGCAAGCAAAACCAAGCCCGTCCTTTCTCTGGTAATTCTCACGTTGATGAAGGGCACTACTTCCAACAACCCAGGCACCAGGTCAGAAATTTTGGGCCCTGAAAGAAGGGCATGTTGAGATGGGGGAAGATGGCATATGTGAAGGGGGTAGGATTGAGGCTGTTGGGAGGCCACAGGATGTGACTGTCTTGATTGCTGTATCTCTACAGTACCTGGCACTTAGTTAATTGTCCAATAAATAGTTGTTAAATTAAGTAGAAATTTGCCTAAGAGTGGACATTATTGTTTTATCAAAAGGGAGAAATAAATTAATATTCATCTTTTGCTTTATCTAGATAGCATAAAGTTTGACCTACAGATTCATGAATTGTTACTATTGGTACTTTTGCTCAGTTTCCTCAGGCGCTGAATAGAATTCTGAGAGCTACCTTCAAAGTCTAACCAGTATTTACAGTCTGACTTCTGAGGTAAATTGAACTCAGTGTTTTAAGCAGCTATGTTACAAAAATACTTTTGGAACACATTTGTTTGAAAATCGAGGATTCACTGTTCTGTATGATGAACGCTGAGTGAACATTTCAGGTGCTAGACACTAACAGGGCAGAATTGCTTCCAGGGGTGTAAGTGGAAGAACTTTTCAAGATGGAACATTTATACAGAACCTTTAAGAGTGGGCAGGAGTTGGGAAGGCAGAGAAAAGGAAGACGGGCCTTCTAGATGAGAGAAAAATTATGAACAAAAGCAAGAATTAAAAGGCGTGGGGCGCCTGGGTGGCTCAGTTGGTTAAGCGACTGCCTTCGGCTCAGGTCATGATCCTGGAGTCCCGGGATCGAGTCCCGCATCGGGCTCCCTGCTCGGCGGGGAGTCTGCTTCTCCCTCTGCCCCTCCCCCCTCTCATGTGCTCTCTCTCTCTCTCTGTCAAATAATAAATAAAATCTTTATTAAAAAAAAAGAATTAAAAGGCGTAAAGAGGGACAGTGAGTAAATGTCTAAGTTGCATAGAGAAGTATCAGAGATACGTAGAAAGAATGTTACTGCAAGAGCAGTATTTTTAGGAAGATTAATTGGTGGTTATCTGTGGCATGATTTGGAGCTGAGAGAGACTGGAAATGTGAAAATTAATTAAGAGTCTATTTCATAGATCCTGGCATGAGATAATGGTCTAGCCCAGAGTGGTAGTGGATATACCAAGAACATGGAAAAAGATAACAGGAAATGAATGATATTTTGTTACTTCACAGAGCAGAAATTATTTTCTAGGATTTCTGATTTATAACAAATATATAAACTTCAGGGAGATAGTCTCTCAAATACATCATTGCAAGGCCTTGTATTATTTTTCTTGAAGGTAGTTTTTGTCTATTAAAAAATCATATTAATGATATATAATTATACTGATACAGTAACCAGTTGAAATTTTCATTATAAAAAAGGCATACTGACACTTCTATTTCCAGCAAAACTGTGGATTAGACAACCTGAAAAAGTCTCTCATTATAAACACTTGGAAATCAGGGTAAAATAAAGCATCCCCACACACCAAAAGTGAAGACTGAATTGAGAATCAAAACAGTGTGGCAAAAGATGAGGTTATGACTGCCCTGGAGAGTTTACTGGTCTTGTTAACCCAGAAACTGGGGTTTATTATCCCATGCAAGAACATGAGAGGCTTTGGGCCAGTGTCAAGTTGGACACCCCCACAATGCTAAAGCCCCCAAGAATTGTACCCTCAGAGAAAGGGCAAGCTAGCAAAAATCTGTCTACCAACACAAGGAGGCAACCAGGAATTTTTCACCTGTATTCTAGGTGGGCTGAAATCATATCCACTTTAAATTTGTAGCCACAAGTCCTCATATGGATTTGTTGTTTGAATTTACACTATCTGTAGGGGCCCAGGAACTCTCCCACGCTGAGAAATCAACCAAAAAAAAAAAAAAATGAGGTCTAGGCTAGGCTGGTATTACTCCTGGAGTGCTTGGTGGAAGGAAATGAAAAACCTTTCTGGAGGGGTATGCCTTTAATCATAGCGGCACATAATTCCCACAGAGGAAGCCTCACAGACTAAAATTATAGAATACACAGGAAATAATCTACTATGAGTGAAGGTCAGCAAATACATCATATGGCATGATTAGACCCCAAGAACTTCAATTAATGGAAGCATTGGTTAGATATTACAAAATATCTGATTTATACAACTGTAGACTCTAAAGAAGAAATTAAGAACGTAAGAAAAGAACAAGTTATTAAAATTTCTTAAAAAGTATTTTGGGGCCTCATTCCGGGCAGATTGCTAGGAAAGGGGACCTATTTGGGCATAAGCACAGCTAAGACTGATGGTTGGGAGTTGTCAGCATTCCAAATCATGATGTCCAGGGAACTGTTACGAGCTTTCATCCTATTCAATTAGTGCCTATGCTAAAAACATCAGATATTTGGGTTGAGGCCTTGTGGCAGGGATCTCCATGAGGTGGTGATAATTTAAGTCAAATGGTGAAAGAATAGTGGCTATGAGATTTCTGTCCGGTTGGAGGCAAGGCCCCAGCAGTCCGGTAGAGTGTAGGGTTGGTGATGGTGTTGGGGAGGTGTCAAGGTTAGCTACTGACAAGGACTAGGGTGACTGTCAAGACCCCAGTCAAAAGGGTTTAGGACAGATATATATCTAGGAGAAAAATGGGTTACCAAATAAACTGGGGAAGAAGTCCTGTAATTCAGATTAGGTATGCACAGGGAAGATGGGGACAGGGAAGATGGAGGTCAGGTAGGTACGGGTGCCCTGGATACCACAGTTAGATTAACAAGACTCATTTCAGACCCTACGAACTGATGGGAATGGGGTTTCCAATATGCTACCAGGCTTGGTTCAGACTTGTTCACAACTGGAACAAATTTAGGACCTGAAGTTGGGTGAAATTCTACGAGGCAAGCATCGATCCAGTGGACTGTATTTATATATCCACTTACCTCTAGACTGTGCAATGCCTCTAAGCCTTAAAAAAATTAAGAATCTTGCATTAGTATTGGATAATCAAGCAATTGTCATGCCTTTTAATTTACTACAAAATATCATGCAAAAGATTTCTTTTTGCACATGACTTCTATTTAAATGAATGCTCCATCTCAATGAACAGATTTATGATAAATCCATCCAACTCTCTGCTGTCTTCCAGGGTCCCTATAATTTCTTTTAACGTGTTTATTTAGAGAAGTACTTTCTCTTATGCTGACAAAGTATTTCTTGAGGAGTGACTTCATTTAAAGTTTTCAATTTAAAAAATTTCATTTAGAATGTTGGACTATTTAGGATGTTTTCTATTTGAGAGATAGAATCCCAGTCAGCCCTGTACCCACCCTGCCTGCCAGGTTTTTGCCCCCCTACAGCTTAGTCTGGAAGGACTCTGGCAGGAGCTGCTCACTTCTGGAAAGAGCCTGCAGCTTCTGGATTCCCAGGGTTGGGGATTTGCTTCTGAGAACCAGAGAGTCTTTCTGGCTCTCCTGGGTCAGACCTCTTGGGAACTGTGCTGCCAGATTGCTTGTGAGTTTCCAGAAACTCCTGGGCCTTTTGACTCAAATGGCTCCTTGCTTCTCCCCTGCCCTCAATATAGCCCCACTCGGCCTCAGTGCACCCTCCTGTCATCTCCAGCTCTGGGTGCCTGCTTGAGAGTGGCTTCCAGAGTGTTGCTCGGCTGTGGCTGTGGTTGACGACACTAACACTACTTGGTGGCAATCTTCCAGAGTTAGAAAGGTCTGTTTCCTGTAAAATAGAAATAAAATTCCTAGATTCTGTGTTTGACTTTGAGGGCAGAGAGGAGGCTAAGGAAAATTGGTTTACCGTGTGCTCTAACATTTCCAAAGTATGTTCCAAGATGCATCTCGTCTTGAGAAATTCTTTTGGAAAAAAAAGATTGGTTAAGGAAACTCTAGGTTAGTTGGAAAACAGAAATGTAGAAATCTGCATACCATTCTCTATTATGGAAACTCAGATTTCCCAGGAGCATGTTGATAGTTCTAACAAGTCCCATAGTAAAGAAACCTATTTAATTTGGATTAATCAGCGCTTTCCAAACTTTTTGATCTCCATAACATTTTTTGAAGGAACTAGAACGCTGGGGACCAAGCTTTGGAAAACATTAATTACCTGCATCTAATGGCATTTGCTCAGGTTTCATTGTCTTTGTAGCTTCTGCCACAGAGGCCCACTTTTACTCTCTGGATCTTTCTTCTTTGTTGGCCTTTGTGACTTCCCTTATTCTGGTGTTCCTCCTACCTCCTCTCCGTGTCCTAAACCTGAGTGTTCTCCAACATTCAGGCCTCAGCTTGAAGTTTTTTATTTTATTTTAATTTTTTTAGTAACTCTCTTCCCTTAGGATCACATTCTACCTTCTGGTTTCAATCATCACCCATATATAGATTTAAAAAAATCAATCCCTAATATCTCTCCTAGCTCTTGTCCGGCATTTCAAAATGCCTCCAGAACATTTTCACTTGTATATTCTGCTGTTACCTCAAATTCAACATGTCTGCACTTGTCTTCCCACAATATGTACCCTTTTCAGTGCATATACACAAACAATAACCAGTTACAGTTCATAAAGGTAGAGAAAGCCCCATGTTAGTAGCAATAAAAAAGATTAAATACCCAGAAATATACGTAATGAGAAATGTGTAAAACCTAGACATGACAAATTTAAAACACTCCTGAAAGCCAAAAATGTAAACTTGAACAAATGGAAAGACATCATCTATTCTTGTATAGGATGAGTCAACATTATAAAGATGTCTTTAAGTCAATTTATAGATTTAATGCAATTCCAAAATAAATATCAACAAGGTTTTTTTTAATGGAGCTATATAAGTTGATACTGAAGTTCTTGTGGAAAAATAAACAGGCAAGAATATCCAGGAGAACATTAAAAAATTATGAGAAAAGAAAGACACCAAAGGAGATAAACTACCTCATTTAAAAGGAAGGAGATTTTAAGAAAATAAACATGTATCTGCTTTTTTGTACAAAAGAAATGCAGAAAGGGTAAACCAGAAATGAGATTGGTTACCTCCAGGGAGTGAGTGGGAATGGGTAGAAATAATGTGTAGTAAGAATGAGGAACAGTGACACTTATCTGCATATGCCTTTTTATATGGCTTTGACTCAGAACCATGGTAATGTTTCACATGCTCTCCCTGCTCCCTGCAAAATAAAGAAGTAAAATCATCCAGGACTTGGGGAGAACCTTAAATGGAACATGAAAAGTAATAAATGAACTTAAGTGTATTAAATGAATAACATAATTGCCCTGAAGCAGGTGCGGAAGAAAAGAACTAACCTAACTAACCTTGGAAAATAGTTTTTGAGCCTGGGTGGCTCAGATGGTTGGGCTTCTGCCTTCGGCTCGGGTCATGATCCTGGGGTCCTGGGATCGAGCCCCGCATCGGGCTTCTGGCTCGGCGGGGAGCCTGCTTCTCCCTCTCCCTCTGCCTCTCCCCCTGCTCATGCTCTCTCTCTCTCTAATGAATAAATAAAATCTTTAAAAAAAAAAAAGAAAAAAAAGAAAATAGTTTTTGACAATAAACTGTTAGGCTAAAGCCCAAAATCCTGCACAGAAATACTGTACTCTTCTTAGTAATTTTTTTTCTCATGGGGATATGAGCTTGCATATGTACTTTATGTGTAGACTGTAATTGAACAAATAAGAAAATATATTGCAGATAATGAAAGCCAGGTTTCTCCCTGTCAGAGAAAGAAGAAATTTTTATTATTATAAAATAAAAGGGGGAAAACCTAGAATGAATTTTGTGGTATTGGATTAAAATTGAAAGTATTAGTATGAATCCATGGTTTTACATATATATGTATATGTGTAAAAAAAAAGGAGTATATACTTTAAAACTCAAAAACTGAAATTTTAAAAATTACTGGGAAGGCTAGGATATTAATTTTACTTTTAAGCCTGTTATAATGCATTTTAATCTGACTTACACTTTCCTTAATATGCTTTCTTACTACCATATGATCTGGCAGGGCTGGTAAGCTTAAAGTGTTTTCCAATATGCTATTCTTTTTTTAAAAGCTTTATGTCTTGCTGTAATCATACATTTCAAGAAAATAATGGACATTAATAGAAGTGGAAAGATACATGGATAGTTTATCATAAGAAAAACATATAGGCTACTTATATGACCTTTAAATTGTTATTAGATATCAAAGTAATTTTTTTATTATTATATTTAAAATTTATTCTTTTTTTTTTTAAGTGGCCTCCACACTGAGTGGAGCCCAACATGGGGCCCAAACCCATGACCCCGAGATCAAGACCCGAACTGAGATCAAGTCGGTCGATCAACTGACTGAACCACCCAGATGCCCCTAAAATTTATTCTTTTAGGTGTCATCTTTGCTCACTCTATCTTCACCTCATTTTAACGTACTGAGATTCTTTGTTTTTCTTGTTTGTGTTTAAGTATGTGTGCAACTACACTTCTATAGATACATTATATAGGCAGGTTCTCTTCTCTCAGATAGGGGGTTCTCTTCTCTCAGTCTATCTATAAATCCTCTGGACAAAACTGGATGAGGGCATGCTGTGTGGAGACATTGAATGCTCTTATCCTTTCTTAAGCTAGTGAAAGGGCTTCTTATTTGAGTTTCTGATACTTCAGTTGCAGTCTGTATACAACTAATGTGCTTTGAGTGCTCCACATGCAATGTCTTTTTTTCCTGAATTGGAAGACTAGCCTGATGACACTACTGTTGGGGGGCACCTGAGTGGCTCAGTTGGTTAAGCATCTGACTTCAGCTCAGATCATGATCTCGGGGTCCTGGGATCAAACCCCAAGTGGAGCCCCAGGACCAGCTCCAAGCTCAGCAGGGAGTATGCTCATCCCTCTGCCCCTCTCCCCTCGCTCTCTGTCTCAAATAAATGAATAAAATATTAAAAAGAAAAATTAATACAACTTTGAACAAAGCAGAGGCAGATGTTCTTTGTAATTTTTATACTTGGAATTAGGTTCTCTACTGACAGTAAAATACAGACAAAACTAAATAGAAGATCTCACCAAGATACTAGCCAATAGGATCCATCAGTACATTAAGAGGATTATTCACTACGACCAAGTGGGATTTATTCCTGGGCTGCAAGGGTGGTTCAACATCCACAAATCAATGTGATACAATACATTAGTAAAAGAAAAGACAAGAACCATACGATCCTCTCAACAGATACAGAAAAAGTATTTGACCAAGTACAAACTCTTCACAGTGTAGGGATAGAGGAGACATACCTCAATATCATGAAAGCCATCTATGAAAGCCTACAGTGAATATCATTCTCAATGGGGAAAACCTGAGAGCTTTTCCCTTAAGGTCAGGAACATGGCAGGGATGTCCACTATCACCACTGCTATTCAACATAGTATTAGAAGTCCTAGCCTCAGCAATCAGACAACAAAAAGAAATAAAAGGTATCTGAATCAGCAAAGAAGTCAAACTCTTACTCTTTGCAGATAACATGATACTCTATGTGGAAAACCCAAAAGACTCCACCCCAAAATTGATAGAACTCATACAGCAATTCAGCAAAGTGGCGGGATATAAAATCAATGCACAGACATCAGTTGCATTTCTAACTATGAGACAGAAGAAAGAGAAATTAAAGGGTCGATCCCATTTACAACTGTACCAAAAACCAAAAGATACCTAGCAATAAACCTAATCAAAGAGACAAAGGATCTGTACTCAGAAAACTATAGAACACTCATGAAAGAAATTGAGGAAGACACAAAGAAATGGAAAAATGTTCCATTCTCATGGATTGGAAGAATAAATATTGTTAAAATGTCTATGCTACCTAGGGCAATCTACACATTCAATGCAATCCCTATCAAAATACCATCAACCTTTTTCACAGAGCTGGAACAAATAACCCTAAAATTTGTATGGAACCAGAAAAGACCCCGAATAGCCAAAGGAATGTTGAAAAAGAAAACCAAAGCTGGTGGCATCACAATTCCAGACTTCAAGCTCTATTACAAAGCTGTAATCATCAAGACAGTATGGTATTTGCACAAAAACAGACACATCGATCAATGGGACAGAATAGAGAGCCCAGAAATGGACCCTCAACTCTCTGGTCAACTAATCTTCGACAAAGCAGGAAAGAATAACCAGTAGAAAAAAAGATAGTCTCTTCAATAAATGGGGCTGGGAAAATTGGACAGCCACATGCCAAAGAATGAAACTCGACCACTCTCTAACACCACACACAAAAGCTCAAAATCGATGAAAGACCTCAATGTGAGACAGGAATCCATCCAAATCCTAGAGGAGAACATAGGCAGTAACCTCTTTGACATCGGCCACAGCAACTTCTTTCAAGATACATCTTGAAAGGCTAGTGAAACAAAAGCAAACATTAACTTTTGCGACTTCATCAAGATAAAAAGCTTCTGCACAGCAACAGAAACAGTCAACAAAACAAAGAGGCAGCCCACAGAATTGGAGAAGATATTTGCAAATGACACAACAGATAAAGGGCTGATATCCAAGATCTACAAAGAACTTCTCAAACTCAACACCCAAAAAACAAATAATCAAGTCAAAAAATGGGCAGAAGGCATGAACAGACATTTCTCCAAAGAAGACATACAGATGGCTAACAGACACATGAAAAAATGTTCATCATCATAAGCCATCAGGGAAATTCAAATCAAAACCACACTGAGATACCACCTTACACCAGTTAGAATGACAAAAATTGACAAGGCAAGAAACAACAAATGTTGGAGAGGTTGTGGAGAAAGGAGAACCCTCTTACACTGTTGGTGGGAATGCAAGTGGGTACAGCCACTTTGGAAAACAGGGTGGAGGTGCCTCAGAAAATTAAAAATAGAGCTACCTTATGACCCAGCAATTGCACTCCTGGGTATTTACCCCAAAGACACAGATGTAGTGAAAAGAAGGGCCATATGCACCCCAATGTTCATAGCAGCAATGTCTGCAATAGCCAAACCGTGGAAAGAGCCAAGATGTCCTTCAACAGATGAATGGATAAAGATGATGTGGTCCATATATACAATGGAATATTACTCAGCCATCAGAAAGGATGAATACCCAACTTTTACATTGACATGGAGGGGACTGGAGGAGATTATGCTAAGTGAAATAAGTCAAGCAGAGAAAGTCAATTATCATATGGTTTCACTTATTTGTGGAACATAAGGAACAGCATGGATGACATTAGGAGAAGGAAGGGAAAAATGAAGGGGGGGGAATCGGAGGGGGAGATGAACCATGAGAGACTATGGACTCTGAGAAACAAACTGAGGGTTTTAGAGGGGAGGGGGGTGGGGGGATGGGTTAGCCCAGTAATGGGTATTAAGGAGGGCATGTACTGCATGGAGCACTGGGTGTTATACGAAAACAATGAATTGTGGATCACTACATCAAAAACTAATGATGTATTGTATGGTGACTAATATAACATAATAAAATAAAATTTAAAAAAAAATCCTAGAGGAGAACACAGGCAGCAACCTCTGTGACCTCGGCTGCAGCAACTTCTTGCTAGACATGTCTCCAAAGGCAAAGGAAGCAAGGGCAAAAATGAACTATTGGTATATCATCAAGATAAAAAGCTTTTGCACAGCAAAGAAAACAGTCGATGAAACCAAAACACAACCAACAGAATGGGAGAAGATATTTGCAAATGACATATCAGATAAAGGGCTAGTATCCAAAATCTATAAAGAACTTATCAAACTCAACACCCAAAGGACAAATAATCCAGTCAAGAAATGGGCAGAAAACATGAACAGACATTTCTCCAAAGAAGACATACAAATGGCCAACAGACACATGAAAAATGCTCAATATCACTTGGAATCAGGGAAGTACAAATCAAAACTATGATGAGATATCACCCCACACCAGTCAGAATGGCTAAAATTAACAACTCAGAAAACAACAGATGTTGGCAAGGATGTGGAGAAAGGGGAATCCTCTTACACTTTTGGTGGGAATGCAAGCTGGTGCATCCACTCTGGAAAACAGTATGGAGTTTCCTCGAAAAGCTGAAAATAGAGCTACCCTATGATCCAGCAATTGCACTACTGGGTATTTACCCCAAAGATACAGAGGTAGGGGTCCGAAGGGTATGTGCACCCCGATGTTTATAGCAGCAATGTCCACAATAGCCAAACTATGGAAGGAGCCCAGATGTCCACTGACAGATGAATGGATAAAGAAGATGTAAGATATATATAATACACACACACACACACACACAATGGTATACTACTCAGCTATCAAAAAAAAAAAAAAGAAATCTTGCCATTTGCAATGATGTGGATGGAACTAGAGGGTATTATGCTAAGTGAAATAAATCAGTCAGAGAAAGACCATTATCATATGATCTCATTCATATGTGGAATTAAAGAAACAAAACAGAGGATCATAGAGGAAGAGAGGAAAAAATAAGACAAGACAAAATCAGAGAGGGAGACAAACCACAAGAGACTCTTAATCATAGGAACTGAGGGTTGCTAGAGGGGAGTGGAGGGATGGGGTAACTGGGTGATGGACATTAAGGAGGGCATGTGATGTAATGAGCACTGGGTATTATATAAGACTGATGAATCACTGACCCCTACCTCTGAAAGTAATAATATATGTTCGTTAATTGAATTTAAATTAAAAAATTACAAAAAAATCTAAACAGATCTAGATAAAATTCATGTGGTTCATGTGAATGACTAGGTTCAACAGTGAAGACAGAAATATTCAGTCACTTATAAAAAATTTTCCAGAGACAAAATGGAAACCATTGCTGTAATTGGCAAGAGGTGCTGCTACCCAATATTAGTTGTTTCTATTCCATTTGAGTTTCTGGGATACTCTTTAAAAAAAAAGGAAGCTGGCAAGTTACCAAATATTTCACACTGAAATTTGAATTGAGCAACAGCTTAAGATGGTTGCTTCAAATTGAATTTAATTTGAAGAATGATATAGTGAAATGTTTTCATTTTATCTGGAAAGGAAAAAATTAAGAATTACCATGAAAAAAGGATGTTGTGCCCCTTAAAGATTGTAAAATTTAAACATGTGCCAAAATAAAGTTTTGTGTAAGATAGTTGGCAAGCTTTTGGATTACTGAAGGTGTACTTCACACCAGCCCGAGAAGTTATTTTTCATATATTTAAATTTGGTATCCTGGCAAGGGCATTTCACTTATACTGAAGAGTTGTGGTAGCTATGGCAACATGACAACTTGAAACATTTCTTAGGTAACATTGTCTATGACTTTAAATGGGTGCAGAAACTCTTTCTTTCTTTCCTTTTTTTTTTTTTTAAGATTTTATTTATTTATTTGAGAGAGAGAGAGCGAGCACAAGCAGGGGGGAGGGGCAGAGGGAGAAGCAGACTCCCTGCTGAGCATGGAGCCGACACAGGACTCGATCCTAGGACCCTGAGATCCTGACCCGAGCTGAAGGCGGATGCTTAACCAACTGAGTCACCCAGGCACCCATACACTCTTTCATAGCACTTGTTACACTTGTCTAAATGGCTTGTTGCCCTAACCATCTTTTCAACTGGATTGTAATTCAGAGAACACACTGAATTTTGCTCACTATAGTATCTCCATGATGTAGGTGAGGGCCCAGCATTGCAAAATGGGGTCCAATAATTACTTGATGAATGAATGAATGAGTGAAAGGAATCTCATTCTCTAAGATAGATTCTAATTTGAAAAGAAGGCAAAGGAAAATATTGGTGGCCATGTCATTGGGCATAATCTTCTAGATGCTGACATTATATCAGAGGTGACTTAGTTCTCCAGCATGGGAACATTTCTCTCAAAGTGACTCCAAGTGCTCAGGAGAGCTTTCAAATTTCTGTTGTCTTAGGCCCATCTCTTTACTGTGTTTTCGACACTCATGTTGTAGACACTCTTGCTTCAGGCTTCTTAATCACCACCACCAACTCTTTGGCTTTGTTTAAGGGTTATAAGGTAAAATATGATAACTCAGATAAAGTTTAAAACCAATGCCAAACTATCATCCAAAGCAAGAGTGTCTACAGCTGATCTACAAAATTTGCCAGTTTCCATCACACATCATACAGTATTAAGCAATAGTAGTCACACAATGAGATGTGCTTGCCTATCTGTACACAGTCTCACATAAGGACATGCAAACAATAAGGTATTTTGGATGTTGTTCTATTATCTGCATGTGTTCTTCTTTCATTATTACTATGGACGTGAATCTCTGCTGTGGAACGTGAAGCTGGTCTAAGATAAATGCTTGGCAGTATCATTAGGGCTAATGAGGTCTATATTATGCAAGGCCTAGATGTAGACAGATCAGACCACTTGCCATATTAGTCACCTTATAGAAGTTCTATCCAGGGTGATAAAAACACTTTTTTTTTTTTAGATGACAAAAGTGGCATAAAAATATTTCAGAGAGTTTGAAAAACAACAAAAAGAAAAAAAAAAAATCCCACCCTATTGTAACAAGGCTTTATAGCATTTGAAAAATGTTTGTTTTCATATACATGTTTTTACGTAGTTGTATTCACAATAAAGCACATTTCCAATTCTGCTCTTTTTACTTAACATAGCATCATTCATGTTTTCCATGTTGTTTTATTCACACATATTATTTATAGCTTCAGAAAGTACATATCCTTGTTATCCAGCTGTGAAAGGGCAATATATACACATGGGATGAGACAATTGTGTGTGGGTTTTTGTTTTCTTTTGAAAAACTGTAAGTTTACTGCTCTAGTGATTTAGCGTTAAGTTAGCTCATTACATTTATGGGAAAGTAGTTACTTTCCCATAAATATAGTAATATAATAAATAGCTATATAAATAAATATAATAATTCTGGTAAAGGCATCCTCAGCTTTTCCTCTTAGTTAACACGATCATCTGAATTTCTCTCCTCCTCCCCCACGCCAGGGGCTGTAGTTAAGGCATCATTACATTTTATTAGCCCCTTTATGGAAATAAAAATACTAAACCGCTTAAATGACTTTTGTGGTTTTAAAACAAGTGGTAGCCCCGCTATAGCGCTCTCGATTCTTCTTGTGGACTGTGGTACTATGATATGGGCTGCCTTGCATCTCTTTTCTCATTTTCCTTCATAACAGATCCTATACCTCCCTTGCTGGCTTGATGACTGAACCCATTCACTTGGACAAAGTATTTCATTCAAAGGTGACAACATCCAAACAATTATAATTCTTCCCTGAGATTAATTTATGGAAATTGGGGCTGCCAAGCTAAGAAGATGTCAAGTTGGTGCTATAGGCAGCTATTTTTCCTGCCAGCTAGGAGAAGGTGTGTCTTCAGGGACAAAGAATAAAGCTGACAGAAATGAGAGGTATAAGGAGAGAGAGCTGACACCCTGGTTCTAGAGGTCTTCATTCAGTTTTGTGAACTACTCTGGTATATATTTTCTACCACTACAAGGCAATAAACTTAAACCTGCTTAGCTAGGTTTAATTGTGTCTTTATAACTTGCAGTCAAGAAAGTCCTAACTAATTCAGTTCCTAGAAGAGTAGATAAGACATTTTTCAACCACCTGTGAAAAGCACCCACACTAGATATAGTTAAAAGACTCAACTCCCAGTAATAACATAAAGCTATAAAAGTGCCTAATTTGGCAGAATATTTTGGAAATTTAGCATTTTAAGTACTGTTGAAAACCAGTTAATATTTGAAGCATCCGGGCCCACTATAATCAATAGTGTAGATGTTTCCCAAAGTGTCGTGTTGTAGTCAATATGCCTGCAGTTCATTTGAAGGTGTGCTAGCCTAAAATACAAGAGGGTGGGATCAGAAAGTGAGAAAATGGTAAAAACTTAGTTCTGGGTCGGTCATGATTTCTTAGGAATTAAACAAAATGGACGAAAGTGGAGTTGAGAGATGTAAGGACAAATGATTGCCACATTTCTGTACCCTTTAAAAAATATCTTTGCAAACCCCTATATTAGATTGCTTGTAGTTGTCTACAATTCCATTATTTTTAAAGAAGTAAAAACTGTTAACAGATGAACAAAAAAGCTCTGAGGCATAACATGGTTACCTTAGTGTTTTTAATTGTATTAACACTTTATTTGGATTGATTGAATTATCTGTAATTAATTCTGTTGATGGGGGTGGGACTAAGTTGATAAAAAGGTCTGAATTTATTTTATCATTGTCAAGTAAATAGTTTAATTTTGAAGGAAGCTCAGCCTAATTTTTTTTTTTAAGATTTTATTTATTTATTTGAGAGAGAGAGAATGAGAGAGAGCACATGAGAGGGGGGAGGGTCAGAGGGAGAAGCAGACTCCCTGCCGAGCAGGAAGCCTGATGCGGGACTCGATCCAGGGACTCCAGGATCATGACCTGAGCTGAAGGCAGTCGCTCAACCAACTGAGCCACCCAGGCGCCCAACTCAGCCTAAATTTTATCTTGCAGGCATTTTTCAAAAAAGAAAATATTTACATTTAAAATATTAACATTCTGGGGGCTCCTTGGTGGCTCAGTTGGTTGGGCGTCTGCCTTCGGCTCAGGTCATGATCTCAGGGTCCTGGGGTCGAGTCCTGCACTGGGCTCTCTGCTCTGTGGAGAGCCTGTTTCTCCCTCTCCCCCTGCTCTTCTCTCTCTCTCTCTCTGTCAAATAAATGAAATCTTAAAAAAAAAAAAAAAATTAACATTCTGTCAGAGAAAAATGAAATGCAGATAAAATGCCTTAGTATTTTAATGTTAATAAAGTATATATTCATCATGATAGCTGTGTATTTCCTATTTAATATAGTAATATAAAATCTAGATTAGAGACATGAAAATATTTTCATGATAGAACAGTTTTGCAAGAAAAGTGATTTTGTTAGGGCAATGTTCATATCATGCATAAATGTTTTATTTTAAATAATTGTGTGATTATCCTTTTAGTAACATATGGATTCACTAGCACTTTTGTTTTATAACCTCATCCTTAAAAATTCCAGTGGCTTGTTTTCTTGTATTTTCCTTAATTGTGATCTTAAACAGATCTTCAGTTTTAAATCTGCCAGTTGTTCTAATATAGATGCATAAATACATTTACTCCAGTTGGTTATTTATTCAAAGACAGCTTGTTTGTGGATACCGTCAGGACATCTGCATTTTATTGGATCTAATTTTTAGTAATAAAGACCTCCCACATTATAGATTCTTTCCAGTCTAAATTAGCCTGTGTGGGAAGCAAAGGAACCATCAGTCAGGGAGAAAAAGTGAATCCATATGGTGCTGATGAGTCTGTTTCCCCAGCTACAATGATGAAAGGGTTGAGTATAGACAGTGCCCCTAGCAGATCCCTGTTTCTTTCTCAAAAGCTTGCTAGAACAGGTTTGGTTTCAGTCCCAACCCAGTACCTTTGAGCCAGCCCAGTTCGTCGATGTGATATGCATCAAGCCATAGACACCTAACTGAAATTTTGAGGGCACATTCTCCTTTGCCTCTCATCTTGCTCTGTTTCTCTTGCATGTATGCCAAGTCCCTGGATCTTGCCATTCTCCTTCCACTTTGGGGCTTACCTTTGCCCTTTGGACTTGTTGGATTTTGGATTTCCTGGTCCAATCCTAAGGGCTTTGGTTCACGTTCCCACACAATCTCTACGATGTGGAGAAATCTGTAAAAATATCCGCAAGTGTCAAAAAGTAGTCAAAAATTTTATTCCAGCTTTTAAAAAGTGACACACCAAACTTGGTAACGGAACTTGAATAGGTGACAGATCTTCACTTTTACAAGTTATACTAGTTCACTGTGCAGAGAAACAGACAGGAATTGAAAGCTTTTCTTTCAATTGACTCTCCATATCCTGGAACAGTTCATTTCTCTTGGTCAATATCACTCATGGGATAAGGAGGAGGAAACTGGGCACAGCATATTCTTTATTATCAGTGTTATCTCCCTCAGCACAAACAAGAAAAACCTATTATTTCAACCCCTGTCAACTCTGAATCTCAGCCAGTGAGAAGATACTGTTTCTTTTTTTTTTTTTTTAAAGATTTTATTTATTTATTTGAGACAGAGAGAATGAGAGAGAGAGAGCACATGAGAGGGGGGAGGGTCAGAGGGAGAAGCAGGCACCCTGCCGAGCAGGGAGCCTGATGCGGGACTCTATCCAGGGACTCCAGGATCATGACCTGAGCCGAAGGCAGTCACTTAACCAACTGAGCCACCCAGGCACCCGAGAAGATACTGTTTCTTAAAACGTTGCTGTATTAGGGGCGCCTGGGTGGCTCGGTCATTGGGCGTCTGCCTTTGGCTCGGGTCGGGATCTCAGGGTCCTGGGATTGCCTGCATCGGGCTCCCCGCTCCGTGGGAGGCCTGATTCTCCCTCTCCCACTCCCCCTGCTGTGTTCCCTCTCTCACTGTGTCTCTGTCAAATAAATAAAATCTTTAAAAAACAAAACAAACAAACGAAAAAACCAAAACACTGCTGTATTTATGTTCGTGTACTTTTTTGGGTAAATTTGAATTTAGTTTAACAAATTTCCTAGTTGCAAAGGGTGATGTAAATATTGATGATTTATTTATTTATTTATTTTAAAGATTTTATTTATTTATTTGACAGAGAGAGACACAGACAGAGAGGGAACACAAGCAGGGGGAGTGGGAGAGGGAGAAGCAGGCTTCCCGCGGAGCAGGGAGCCCGATGTGGGGCTTGATCCCAGGACCTTGGGATCATGACCCAGGCTGAAGGCAGACGCTCAACGACTGAGTCACCCAGGCGCCCCTGATGATTTATTCTTAAAAAATTTATTATTTAGTGTAGTGGGTAGAATTTTATCCCCCCCCCCCCAAAAAAAGGTATGTTCAAGTTTCTAATCTCTAGTACCTGTGAATGTGAGCTTATTTAGAAATAGTCTTTGCAGATGAAATCAAGTTAAGATGAGGTCATACTGGATTAGTGTAAACTAATCCAATGACTGGTGTCCTTATAAGAAGAGGGAAATTTGGATACAAATATACTCTGCCATGTGATGATGAAGCCAGAGATTGGAGTTGATGTGTCTATAAACCAAGGAAGGCCAAAGATTGCTGGCAACCTCCAGAAGCTACAAAGAGTCAGGGAAAGATTTTTCTAGAGTATTGAGAGAAAGCATGGCCCTGTGGACACCCTGACTTTGGACGTCCAGCCTCTAAAATTGGGAGAGAATAAATTTCTGTTGTTTTAAGCCATTTAGTTTGTGGTAATCTGTTACAAATTTCTCATCAGTGAAAGGGGGCCTTGGCTTACCAGATGATCTCTGAAGTCAGTTTCACCTGTAATATATATATATATATATATTTTTTTTTTTTTTTAAGATTTTTTAAAATTTTTTTGACAGAGAGAGACATAGCGAGAGCAGGAACACAAGCAGGGGGAGTGGGAGAGGGAGAAGCGGGCTTCCCGCAGAGCAGGGAGCCCGATGTGGGACTGGATCCCAGGACTCTGGGATCATGACCTGAGCCGGAGGCAGACTCTTAACGACTGAGCCACCCAGGCGCCCTCACCTGTAATATTTTATGCCTCTAGATTTGTAACATATCCTGATGTTTCCTTAATTGTATGCTTGTATATAAACTGTATAAAAAGCCACTTATGGATTTAATGTCTCCTCCTTTTCCTGCCCCTCTCACCCCCCAAAAGGGAGAAGTATGTGAAACTTACCTTGTTCTGCAAGATAAGCTTCTTTTGGGTGTCCAGAATTGAAGGGCAAACTATCTCTCGGCTTAGGAGCTGCTCATGCCTCCTCTCTGGCAAGCACGTTTGAATAAAGGAATAAACACTAATGTCTGTCCATGGACTAATCAATCTAGCAGTATAGTGAAACAGAAAATTCAACGTGGATTTGAATCTGGGCTTCATCATCCTCCCTGAGCAGGCAGTTTAAACTCTCTAAGCCTGTTTCCTTATCCATAAAATGGCGATAACAATACTGACTTTTTGGTTGTTGAGATGACATGAAATAGTGTATACATTTTTAAAAGGAACTGGTATGGTGCGCTTAAAAACATTACTTGCTGGGGTGCCTGGGTGGCTCCCACTGAGGTCCTGATCTCAGGGTTGTGAGATCCAGCTCCGCGCCCGGCGGTGGCCCGGCAGCAGGGAGTCTGCCCTCCCCCCGCTCGGGCTCTGCTCTCAAATAAATAATTCTTAAAAAGGAAAAAAAAAAAAACACTTGCTTAGAAAATTCTCGCTTACAGAAAGGATACTGAAAACCTCCAGGATCCCTCTTTCCGCCCCCAGGCTGGAGCCTAGAGCGGTCGGGAACCAGGCACCCCGCCCCCCAGCCGCGGGGCTGCCGCGAGGAGATTCGGACTCGGGAACCCACGCGCCAGGGGAGGAGCGCGGCGGGGGCGCCGGCGGAAGCGCTCTCCCGCCACTGTCAGCTACGCCGGAAGTTCCTGGCCAGGCCAGGCGGTAACCTTGGGGGCCTGCCGCTTCCACCGGCATCCGGGTCCGAGCCTCAGCCGGGACCACGCCTGGTAGCAGCAGGAGACGCTGGGGTTTCAGAAGAGGACGCCGAGAGCCGTAAGGAGCAGAAACCGCAGGCGCGGGGCCGCCCAGCAGCCATGTCTCTAGTGGCGGAAGCCTTCGTCTCGCAAATCGCAGGTAGGACGCGTGGCTTCGGGCTGCGGGTGGAGGCGGGGGCGGCGCGGGGCAGTCGCGGGGAGCATCGTGGGGTTTAGGGCTGCAGCTTTGCCTTTTGTGGCATTAGGGGCTGAACCCAGGCCTGGGGATAGAGTCGGGCACGGAGTACCAGCCTCATCTCCCGGATGAGAAAACTGAGGGGGAGACACTTAGCCAAGCTCACACCGCAGGGGCAGTAATAACGTCTTCCTTCTCGAGGGCTTACTTTGTGCAGCTCCGGTTGGGTGCGGAGGGGCTGGGGTGGGTGGAGGAGGCCGTGGGTTGGCATGGGGGGCGTGGCCACAAGGGCCGGGTATTTAAAAGGATTTAGTCAGAGAGTGGGGGTAGCCTCGGTCGTGGGATCTGAAGTTTTGGGTGATTGTCACTAATGAGTTGCCCTTGTTACCTGATGCCATTTAAGGGCCACCGAAGTTCTTGCTTCCTCTCCAAGCAACACAATATTACCGTTTGCTAGATCTCTAGGATTCCCCGAAATGTCTTTCAATCTACGTACACTTTTTAGAAACACCTTTGATTTGATGGACAGTTACCAGGATAAATGGGTACATTTGAAATAAAGTAGTATTTTGGAAATGAAAGTACTGAATGTGTCATAAAATTTGCCAAAATGTTTTTCATTGCATTGCATTTGTGTGAACATCTATTTCTTTTTTTCTTTTTCACTTAAATACATTGTTTTCTGGAAGAGAGAGAAGCTCTCACTAGATTACAAGCTTCATGAAAGTAAGGATCTACTTGTTTTGGCCCCCATTGTATCCAGAACACCTATTAGTTGGTGCTCAATAAAAATTTGTGACCTGAATCGTGGGGTGGCTGGGTGATAGACATTGGGGAGGGTATGTGCTATGGTGAGCGCTGTGAATTGTGTAAGACTGTTGAATCACAGACCTGTACCTCTGAAACAAATAATACATTATATGTTTAAAAAAAAAAAAAAAAGAAGTTAGAAAGGGAAGAATGAAGGGGGGGAAATCGGAGGGGGAGACGAACCATGAGAGAGTATGGACTCTGAGAAACAAACTGAAGGTTCTAGAGGGGAGGGGGTGGGGGTATGGGTTAGCCTGGTGATGGGTATTAAAGAGGGCACGTACTGAATGGAGCACTGGGTGTTATACACAAACAGTCATGGAACACTACATCAAAAAAATAAATAGAAAAAAAAATTTGTGACCTGAATCAATGAATAATCTTGAGATTTCAAACAATGATTATTTCTATTTTTACTGTTTATGTTAAAAGTGAGATCATTGATTTAATTTCCATTTCTGCTATGTGAAAAAAATCAACCATTTCACATTGTATGCTGATTCTGGTATACTCTACCCATATGTCCCAATGTGTGATTTCTTCTAAAGAAAAAATCATAAATGTCTTTTGATAAACTTTTGATAAGTTTGGACTTTTGTTTCAGTTAGTGAAATTTAAGAATTCCTAGGAATTTCATTTGTGTGCCATCTTGGCTATTTGTAATCTATTACTCTAGAAGGAGGCATTTAAAGATGAATAATTCAATAAATGGTATTGGGACAACTCCAAGTCATAACACCACAAGAATAAATTCCAAATGAATTGAAGATCTAAATGTAAAATAGGGACAAAAACCAAATTGTAATAAAATAATTAGGAGAAAATATAGGAGATAGTTTCAGTAATCTTGCGTAGCAGAGGAGGCCTAAGCAAGATACAGAATCCAAAATCCCTAGGAGAAAAAATTGGCAGATTTGATTGCAGAAAAATTTAAAAAGCTTTATATGATAAAACACATAAGTTTCTATAAAAATTAATGAAAAAGACAACAGGATCAAGAGTAAAGGATAGGAACAGGCAGTTCACAAATGGAGAAATGCAAATGGACAATGAACATATGAAAAGATGCTGTCACTAAAAGTAGATAAAGTTTTCCATTTAGTTAGATGTGCAAAAATGAATATGATAATTTCTAGAACTGACAAGAGTATGGGGGAAAATCTACCCTCAAACTGTTGGTGAGTCTGTAAATGTACTTTTTGAGAACTTAATATAGCAATATTGATTAAAATGCCATCCTTTGACCCAGAAACTTCTCAGGGAATTTTTATCTGATAGAAATAGGAGTACCATTATTTAAAACTATATATAGCAATATTCATTATAGCATTAATTTTAATAGCAAGAAACCAGAAATGTCCTAAATATATGTCAAATTATGGTATGCCCACATTATTACAAATAATAGAAATGAAGAGATACACCTGTTAAACATATTGGCTTGAAATTTATGATTATCTTAAGTAAAAATAAGTTATAGGATGATATATATACTGTATGAACCCATTGTTGTTAAATAAACCCTATGTAAACTTGTATATGTTTATTTAAGCAAAGAAAAACAGAATATTCAGCTCATTTTAACTAGTAATTTCAGAGTAATAAGGGTAGGGAGTTGATGGAGGGTAGTAGAGGAATTACATTTCTGAATTGTTCGAATTGTTATAGTGAGAATATTTTACTTATAATTTAAAATTTTAAAAGATTGTATTTGGGCAAGCAGTGAAATAAGGGGTGGCTAAAATAACAATTTATATGAAACATTGTGTTTGACTTAAAAGTGACTTGTAAGTGTGACTCAGATCAAGCAGCTATGCAGAGTATTTTATTTATGGCAATAATTTGATTTTCTTGGAAGAGGTCAACCTCAAAAGATTAGAGATACATATCTATATACTCCTATTATAAATACAATAATTGTGAATCGGTTTTTGTAGTTGAGTGCTCTCATTTTTAGTGTTTGCTTATTATTCTTCCTTTCAGTGGGTGTGAGCCAACACACTGATACTTCTTTTAGAAACATTTAAAGGCGGGGCGCCTGGGTGGCTCAGTCAGTGTCTGCCCTCGGCTCAGGTCATGATCCCTGGGTCCTGGGATCTAGTCCTGCATTGGGCTCCCTGCTCAGTGGGAAGCCTGCTTCTCTCTCTCTCACTCCCCCTCCTTTTGTTCCCTCTCTTGCTGTGTCTCTCTCTGTCAAATAAATAAATAAAATATTTAAAGAAAAAACATTTAAAGTCGTCTTACATCTATCTGTGATAATCTTTTTTTTTTAAAGATTTTATTTATTTATTTGAGAGAGAGAGAGAGAGATAAACAGCATGAGAGGGGAGAGGGTCAGAGGGAGAAGCAGGCTCCCCGCTGAGCCGGGAGCCCGATGTGGGACTCAATCCCAGGACTCTGGGATCGTGACCTGAGCCAAAGGCAGTCGCTTGACCAACTGAGCCACCCAGGCGCCCTATCTGTGATATTCTTGAGAGCCTTATTCTTAAGGCATCTTTTTGGAAGACTTCTCTGAACTCCCCAACTTAAGTGAACCGTTTTTGTCTCTTTACTACCAGTGTATTCTCCACCAAAATCCTGCAGTTCTTATTCCTTACAATTGTACCTTAGTGTTACTCTATCTCCACCACTGTTACCTTAGTTCAGGACTTTGTCCTTTCTCACTTGGATTACTGTAGTAGTGTCTGAATTGGTTTCCATGTTTCTAGTCTGTCCTCCTTCTAATACAGTCTCCACACTACAAGCTTCAGTGGGATTTTGTTTATGTTATTTTATTGTTATTTTTCTAAAATGCAAATGTGATTCCTCTCTTCATTAGTTCGGAACTGTCATATGGCATATAAGACCTGCCATAAGTTAGTCCATCTCTTCAGCCTCATCTCTTGTCACTCTTAAATTCTCACCTTTCTAAACTATTTGTAGAGTTCATCTTTGGCACATACTGTCCTCCGCCTGAAATGTCCGCTTTGCTTGGATAACTCTTGTTTGTCTTTAAGACTGGGCACGTTTTAACCTGTAAGTCTCTCTTACATTTTTTCCTGTCAAATAAGAACTGGTTCTTTTTCTCTTATTTTCTGATAGTAATTATGATACATGGCCATTGTAGACAATGAAGTAATCCAAAAGAATCTGAAGAATAAAATAACAATCACCTAAAATCATAACACCCAGATTAAGACTTTAAAGTTTCACCATCATCATTAAAACTTTGGTGAGCAGAGCTTATCTTGTTCTCTGCCCCTAAATTAAAAAAACAAACACAACAACACATAATATAAAACGTACATACTTTTTTATAACCTATTTTGTTGTATAACATTGAGATGTGTTTCCTTGTCTAATGGAATTACACATCATCATTTTCAGTGGCTATACAGTATTTCATTGTAATGAAAAAATCATTATTTATCTAGTCTTATTTTGGTAGGTATTTAGTGTGTTATATTAGTTCAACCAGAGAAGCAGAAACTGTAGGATCTTGATCTCTAGCTCTAGCTTTGGCTCTTGCTCTAGCTTTGTATCTATGTCTACACACACATGCATGCACACACATACACAAGGAATCGGCTTGTGCTGTTGTGGGGGTTGGCCAACCAAGGACCATGTCCACAAAGTAGGCAGCCAGGAAGGGGGGATTCAGGAGGAAGAAAAGGCATATGCAGCAGGTGCTGCTTGCAGCGTATGAACTCATTGGCCCTCTGTTAAAAGACTTCCAACAAATTAAATCCGGCACACCCAGGATAATTTCCCTTTAGATGAATGTAAAGTCAACTGATTAGGGACTTCATTTATATCAGCAAAATCCCTTCACAGCAGCACCTAAATTAGTGTTTGGGTAACTGGGAGAAGGTGTTTATATGCTACACAATGGCTGTTGCTTCTCTTTTGTCCTCCCAGAGCCTGCTGGAGAATGTCCTTTGTAGCTGACTGTAGTCAGAAATAGTAGAAAGGGAATTCTGGCAACTGTAGTTCCATCAAGCAAGTTGATGTGTCCTAAAGCCATCACTGGTATATATTATTTTTCTCTGATGTGAACAGTGCTTTCATAAACATATTTGTGTATCTACTGAGTAGTTTCTTTGGATAAATTTCTTAAAGTGGAAGAGGATTTTGAATTGTTCTTGTCATTTAATAATATGGAAAGGAAGGGTAAATTATGATTTTGAATTTGAATTTTGAATTTTCTTAATTTTTAATTTTTGCATTAATAGCTTGGATCTTTAGGTGATATGCTTGATTTAAAACTTTAGAAGAGGGATAAAAATAATCCTGAATATTGAATCATTTTCAAAAATTTTTATAACAGCCTGTGTATTTTAAATTTTCATTTGCTTGTTTTTGTTTTTGTTTTGTTTTTTAATGGCAAGATTTTCCAGTACATTACATGAGGTTTTTATTTTTCTTTTTAATTTTGTACTGTCACTGGGGTATATATCCTAGGGGAGGGTGGAGTATCCCCATTTGGGTTATGTGAGCACATTTGGAGCAGTCACTGTAGCCAAAAGGATGGAGTACTGTGATGGACGAGCCTGACTCCCTTGCTTATCCCTGTGCTAGGAGTGGCTCCAGGCTTTAGGGCTCCCCAGAGCCACCAGATACATATAAAAGGAGAGAGAGGTGCTGAACACTAAACAGTAGAAATCTCCCACAGTGTCAATCACTTTTTTTTTTTTAAGATTTTATTTTTAAGTAATCTCTACCCCCAACGTAGGGCTTGAACTTCCAACCCCTGAGATCAAGAGTCACATGCTCCAGGGACTGAGCCAGCCCAGTGCCCTATCAATGACTTCGTTCACCTTGCTTTTACACTTCCAATGGACTTTGGAGTAAGTCAGATCTGGCTGCTTACTAAATGTGTGACCTTGGGCAAATTACTTCCCTTTTTAAGCTTTAGGTTTTTTATTTGGAAAATAGTGAAGATAATTTTATATTTTTTAAAGGTGATGAGAAAAGGTAATGATGCTTAGCCTTGTGTCTGATACACTGTAAATGCTCCATAAGTGTTCATTAATTTCGTTTTTAGCTGTTTACCTGTTAGTTTTTCTCTTTTACCAGATTTTGCCTGTAAGGATTGGTGGTCTGTTTTTTAGACATTGCCAAAATGTTTTAGCCTTAAAAACTTAGCTGATAATTATCTAGTTACTGATAATAAGAGTAAGCATCCCTTTTTGAGCCACTGTCCTAGATGATTTAGATAGATAATTGCTAATATTAACAATTTGATCCTGTTTGATAGATATTATTCTTGTTTTATAGATGGAAATTGAAGCTCCTTAGGTAATAGAATATAAAAGTTAGGAACCGGGCCATAGGAGTAAGACAGAACTGAGTTCTAAGCTCAGCTCTGCCTCTTGTTCTGTGATTTTTTTTTTTTAATTTTTTTACTGTTATGTTAATCACCATACATTACATCATTAGTTTTTAATGTAGTGTCCCATGTTGTTCTGTGATTTTGGGCAGACTTTCCTGGGCCACAGTTTCCTTACAAAATTTGTGAAAGGGCATAAGATGTTTTATAACATATATTAAGCATCCTGTTTTACAGTGGTACATGGTAGATTCTGTTACCACTTTTATTGCCTGAGAGCCTTTGAGGATATTATATTTGTAATGTTATCCTTTTGCTGTTTTGGACAGCATGTTGTCCAAAGTGTCTTTATTTCTAGTAACCCTATATCATCTTTCTGAATGACCTTATTACTTCACCAGTGCCTTGCTATATTTTAAGCATATCAGTTAATTTCATCATACTGTAATTATTAATCTTTTGAAATCAGTACAATATCTGTTCTGTTCTTTATTTGGAAGCTCAGTAAACTATATAAGGGCTAAAAAAAGACTTGCAATATTTCATTTATCTCATTGTGGGCATGTGGGTGCTTAATTATTTAAATTTATTAATAACTTCATTCTAGCAGTAGCATTAATTTATATTATGATCTGGAAAAGTAGTTTTATGGGTTCCATGGAACCCATATGTAAGCATCTTGAAAGTAAGTATTATCAAAACAGGCATGTTTACAAGTTTGTTTTTATATCATCAATAAAGTATTTTCTATTTCATCCCTCTTCCACGTAAGTACTAGGAAATGTGGACTTTATTTATTTTTTTAGAGAGAGAATTTTATTTATTTATTTAAGAAAGAGAGTGTGGGGGTAGGAGAGGGCGGGGCAGAGGGAAACGGAGAGAGAGAGAGAGAATCTTAAGCAGTCTCAAGCTTAGCACAGAGCCCAGCTTGGGGCTCAGTCTCACAATCCTGAAATCATGACCTGAGCCGAAATCAAGAGTCAGACATTTAACAGATTGAGCCAGCCAGGTGCCCTGGAAATATGGACTTTAAAAGCAGTTTGGAAGGGTACTAGAAGCTCAAAGAAGTGGAAAACATAGTTTAAAAGTCCTTTGTAAAATCAAAGTGATGCTATTGCTCACAGGGCTTAATGAGAATGCAGAAAGTGATAAAGCTATTATATCTGATAGTCAAAGCTCTTATATCCACATGCCTGACTATCTAATGATGATGCTTGTAGCAGATAATTGAAAAAATACAGTGCATTCAATTCTTTTATTTGTGAAGATAAAGATATATTGTTAGTTTTACTTAGTATTCTGAGGATTCTCCAGGATTGAGGAAGGCACTGAGGAATTATTGAGAAGTTATTGAACTGGCCATCACATTTCAGAGACTCTTCTTTCATTCATATTAGTCATGTGAATAGTCTCATACTGTAGTGCTTATCACCTGGCACATGTGAAGGGGATATTGAAGGGGCAGATGGAAAAGCAAAGCAAAGACAAAATAGGTTCTACTTCAGAGTAGAGGCAAAGTACAATTTATTGAGAGCAATGTGGCTTATTTTATTTTACCATACTTACATTCATGAATAGGTTGGAAACCAAATTCTCAGAGGCAGTGTTTTGTTGCCTTTTAGAAAACTTTGATATGATGTTAAGATCTTGAAGTAAGTTCATAGTTAATCATAAGGTGAGTTTTAATTTTCTTGTATGCTTTATTAACATTCCATACTCTGAAATTACATGATTTTTAGTTTTTAATTTAAAAGATTTGGTGATGGGTACCCCATAAAGATTTGCTAGTCTTATTTCTGTGAGGACTTTTGAGTCCTTAACGTTAGCTCAAGCCCTCCATATTTGAGTGAAAATTGAAAGAAAATATCATCAAACTTTTTAACAGTTTTCAGACATTTTTGAAATTTCTTGATAAGCAGTTATCAGATGGACCGAAGATACCAAATGGAGATGAGATATTAAATTCAGGCTTCTCATTTTTTGTTCAAAGACAAATTATAATATTCAACAAATCCAGTTACAGACATTTATGTGTAGAAGTATTTGCCTTGCCAGTAAGAGAAATGCATGTTTTAATTTTTTATTGCTTTGTAAATGATCCTCTATTCTTGAACACTTTTCTTATTTTTGTACGCTCTATAAATGAATCATGGTTTTGAACTTTTCTACATCAGTAATAAAAATGAATTTTGATTGGTTTGTGATAAAGAGGGTTCTTTTCATAAAAACAATCATTTTGTCATGGCAGTTCCCATTAACTGTAACTGTGTTAGCAAAATAGAAACCGTAAAAAGCGTTTCATTGTGCTTATACACTTAGCTATGTTTTTGTGCTGATTATATATTTTTATCTTTATGAACTTTTATGCCAAAGAGGTTTCTTCATGACTTAATCTGCATTTGGATTCTCAGAAAAGTTTGTTGAGTATATTTATCCCAGGGGATGTAGTATCCTTAGATATTGCCATGGAATTGCCCCCATGTCATATTCCATTACCTGGACAAACTAGAGCACTGACTAGAACTTCATACAAATAAATTGTATCATTTATTAGACGGGAAGAGGGCCATAATTACTCCAGCATTTATTTCTGTAAGCTAATATTGGCAGCTGGTGCTTTAATGATCTGGCCTTTTGTTAACCTCCTTTTCTTTTGATTATTAGCCTTTACATTATAGGGGAATGTTTGGCATCATGAATGATAAGCTTCTGATTTTTTTATTGTATAAATTAAAAAAGATTGTATGTTAATAAGAATGTAAAAGTAAAAGCTACTTTCTTTTTTTATTAGACATTGTTATAATTGTAATTTTTACTATCCATCAGTTTAACATCCTAGTTAGGCTAGTGGATGAGAATTGGTTATGTAATGTTAACTATATTTGTGGTAATTTATATTTATTTTTTAGTTGAGATTGTGAATTCTTTTTTTTTGAGATTGTGAATTCTACTTAAAAAAAATATATATTTATTTACTTGAGAGAGAGAGAGAAAGCAAGCACAAGCATGTGGGGGGAAGGGTAGAGGGAAAGGAAGAAGTAGACTCCCCACTGAGCAGGGAGCCTGACCTGGGGCTCGATCCCAGGACTCTGAGATCTTGACCTGAGCCGAAGGTAGATGCTTAACTGACTGAGCCACCAAGGTGCCCCAAGATTGTGAATTATTCTTGATGTATTTTCTTCTTAAACAGATTTCTCCTTCTTGCCATATATACTTATACTGATTTTCCCATACTGTCATTTTGTGGCTGTTTGGAGAAGGTAAATAATTTTAATATTAAATATTTTGAAAGAATATTAAATATTCTTTTTTTTTTTAAAGATTTTTATTTATTTATTTATTTGAGAGAGAATGAGAGACAGAGAGCAGGAGAGGGAAGAGGGCAGAGGGAGAAGCAGACCCCCCGCTGAGCAGGGAGCCCGATGCGGGACTCGATCCAGGGACTCCAGGATCATGACCTGAGCCGAAGGCAGTCGCTTGACCAACTGAGCCACCCAGGCGCCCAAGAATATTAAATATTCTTCATTTTTAGAAATGATAGAGTGCAGTTTAAAGACACATATAAAGTATGTTTCATTATTTACTGTTTTGGATTATCTTTGTATCATAGGTAAATGGCTTTACCTGTCTGCTTTTTACAAAAAGATTATAGTAAGCTTTGAGTTTAGCTAGCATAATTACATCAATTTTCTCTTGGATTATTTTTTTTCTCATTTCTTGAATAATGTAGCAGAGTTTCTGATGGAGGTAAGCCATTGTAGTCACTGGGTTCCAAATTCTGGGGACTGGAGGTCAGGGAGCCAAGATGTGGCCAGGAAGTTGGAGAGTGAGATATCACGAAGGTAAATTTCAAGTAATGAGTTAATAAAATGGCACTGACTAGAGGGAGGGTGGAAATGTCAAAATCTATGCCTGAAGCAGTGAATGGAATTTATAAATGTAACATGGTCAGGAGTCAGCTTGGTAACTGATTTAATTCTGAGGCTTCATTCAGATGGATTAATATTTAATTCTGTCTTTAATGATAGATCTATAACTAATAGTAACTATCAAAACTGTAACTGTTCAGTTACTATTGTAGTATACAAATCACACCACAATTTAGGGATGTAAAGCAGCCATTTTATTATATTCATGGATCCTGTGGGTCAGTTCAGACAGATCACAGGAGAGATGGCTTGTTTCTACCTCACAATGTTTGGATCCTCACCTGGAAAGACTCAAAGGCTAGGGGTCCAACAATAGTGGGCTGGAAACATCTGGAAGCATCTTCACTCACATGTCTAAGAATTGCTGACAAGGAACTCAGCTGTGGTGGTTTTCTGGAATATTTATACATGGCCTCTCCCTGTGGCCTGGGCTTCCTTGGAGCCTGGGAGCCTCAGAGTAGTCAGTCATTTTACTCAATGCTCCAAAGGCATTTGTTCAAGTTACCAAAGGAGAAGGTGCATCACCTTTTATGACCTTGCCTTGGAAGTCTTGAAGATCACTTCTGCTATATTCTGTCTGTCACACCAGAGTTACAAGTCTGCCCAGATTCAAGGGGAGGGGATTTAACTTCGCCTCTTTTTTTTTTTTTAAAGATTTTATTCATTTATTTGACAGAGAGAGATAGTGAGAGAGGGAACACAAGCAGGGGGAGTGGGAGAGGGAGAAGCAGGCTTCCCGCGGAGCAGGGAGCCCGATGCGGGGCTCGATCCCAGGACCCCGGGATCATGACCTGAGCCAAAGGCAGACGCTTAACGACTGAGCCACCCAGGCGCCCCAACTTCACCTCTTGATGGGCAGATGGGGTAGGTGGGTTGTTGGTGAGGTTCTAGAAGAGTTTGTAGCACAGGTTATACTGTTGTGGCCATTTTTAAGAATGAAATATGCCACAGTGGACAATGTGGTAATACACTGGTGCAGAGGGGTCAGCTGAGTCTGTTTTAATTAGATCTGGGAACGGACTAGTCCCATTCATATAGGTTCTAAAACAAGATGGGGTGGATGAGAGGTGGGTGTAGGTAGAATGGTGTGTAAAATGGTAGGGTGTTATTGCACATTACAGTCAGTTATCTGTGGAGCTCTCTAAAACAAGCCATGCTTGTATTACATGGCATATCTCAAACCTCATGCACGCACTTGCACACATGTTCCCTTTTTTCTCACCAAAGGCTCGTAATATGTGAAGGTTGAGGGCAGCTCTAGGGCAATTTTTAGGTATATTTTTACAACACTTCATAGATGATTGGACTGTGCACCTCTTGTTAGGAACCATTAAACAATTTGGAGAGAAAGTGAGTTTATGAGTTTCCACTGTTGAATTTAGTGCATATTATTGAGATGTAATCATTCCTTAATTTGCTTTGATGGTTTTATTTCCAGAGTTATAGCAACTTTTTGCTGTCAGGTATCTTTCAGGCTTTAGATAGCAAAAGACCTGCTTGATTCCTACAGAATATATTTATTTGTTAGATTGAGTACCTAATTTGCACCAGGTCCTCCGCTAGGTGCTGAGTTACCTAGAATAGTAAAACAATTCTTGCCTTTGAGGAACTTAACATTCTTATGTAGGGCACATCCATTGAAATGGATAATTTCAATGTAAAGTGGTGTGTTGCTTAATAGAAATGGTAATTTAGGAAGTCTTTACTGAGCATGTTTTGTCCCTTCTCAACTGAATTGGGGTGTTAGATTTTTAGTAAACATCTCAGCTCCTCTCCCTGCCCCTCACCTTCTGTTTGGCACACTTCTGATTATATTTTGGACCCAGTTCAGATTTTATCTCTTCTTGTGAATTCTTTCTTGTCTTCCTCAGGCAGAATATGTACTTTTGGTTTGACACTTCTGTTAGTATTAATTATTGATATATTCTGTAAGCTAGAAATTGTAATAAGGCACTTACATGATTTAGGTAATATTTCCCTTTTTACAGATGAATATTACAGGTAACATTTCCCCTTTTTACATAATTGAGGCAAGAATAGGTTAAGCAACTTGGTCAAGATCACTCAGATAATAAACTGTAGAGTTGGGAGGGGAACTCAGATATCTCTGACTTTAAGACCTATGTTTTTCTCTACCACCTGTATTATTGTATTTTAAACTTTTTAAAAAAATATTTATTTATTTTAGAAGGGGGTAGAGAGAGAGAGCACATCTGTGCACACGGAAGGGGGGAAGGGGAGGGGCAAAGTGGGAGGGAGAGGGACAAGCTGACTCTGAGCTGAGCGTGGAGCCCATCACTGGGCTTGATCTCAGGACCCAGAGATCATGACCTGAGCTGAAACCAGGGGTTGGATGCTTAACTGACTGAGCCACGCAGGTGCCCCTCACTCATTGTATTCTAAGTGGTTATATGTATCTCAGTCACCTGTTCTCCCCCTAAACCCCTCATGCTCTCTTACCCACTCGACAAAGTTAGATCCTAGAGAGCAATGATAGTTTTATATTCATATTTGTCTTTTTATCATATTTTGGTAGTTTGGTAGTTTATAAAAACCTATGTTTAGTTAAATGCCTTTAGTATGTATTTTCCCTATGTCTCTGAGGATTTTCTACCTTTTTGCTCTTACTCATGAGGGATTCTGTGACGGTTGGGCTATGTTATCTTGTTTCTTGTTTTTTTGTTGTTTGTTTTGTTTTTTTGTTTTTGTTCTTGGGGAATCTTGCAGTTTTGCCAAGATTTTAGGAGGTATGACGACGCATTAAATCCATTGTAGGATCATTTGTTTCATGGCTAGCTGGGAGGAGTGAGGAAGGCTGAATGGAAAGGGGGTGGCAAGGAATGGTCACCTAACTTGATGTGAGAGACTGAGTATATGTACAGTACTGAGAGTAGTGAGCACATAGTAGATATTTAAAAACATAGGTCCTGTTACTACAGTGATTGTGTTTGATTTAAAGTAGTGGGAGAATTGCTCCTTAGTTTGAGAGACATCTATTTTCCATTTTCTAGGATTAGATTTGGAGAACTATTACACCTTAAATATTAACATTGTTAACAATTTTGAGGTCTGATATTTGTGTGGGGCTGTTTGTCTTCTCTGGGTTTTTTTGGCCAGAAATTGCACTTTTCATCATAATCAGCTGTTTTTGTATAGTTCTGCTGTTGATCTAATATTCATTGTTTATTGATTGTTTGTTCTTTATGAATTTTACCATTTTTTAAAAGAGAATTCAATTTTGAGTCCTGGCTACCAGGTTCATATCCATAATCACATGTAATTGGCCTGCTTTTAATTGGAAATTAATGAAAAATGGCTGATTATTTTTATAATTTGGCAAAGTCTAAACATGACCATTTGGGAAGATGATGTGTACTTACTAAGAAAGAATGGAAGGTTTTAGATTCAACTTGTATCCACTTTAGCCTCAATTATTGGCTTGTTGATGCTGTGAATTAGTTTTCTTGACCCTTGTTAACCTCCAGAAGTTTGTTAATTTTATGAAATTGATCCTTTTTGAAATTGATCTCCAGTTTCACATAGATAGGTTTAGATGGCTCATGTTCAAGCCTCATAATGACTAACTTAATTTTACTTTCCTTATTTATTACATCTAATGGAAAAACTATCATTTAACCACCTTGGTTCCAAAATAAGTGAGGTCTCGATTCATTAATCTTAAAGGCTTACTCTGGAACACTATATAAAATTGCAACATGTCACTAAGGCATGTTTTAAAACATGGCTTTAAGCCATATGTGCAAATATTTAAGTAGAATAAGATGGACAAAAATCTTGAATAAATTAAACCACACAGGTCCTCACTACCACATTCCCTGAGGCAAATGAATGAAAGAGGTGAAAAGAACTTAATCTTCTATCAGGTGTATTCTGTGTCCCAGGGACAGTCTTTTTTTGTGGTATTTACAGACCATCTGCATCAGATTTACTGGGAGTTCTTGTGGCATGTTTGGATTCTTGGTCCTCATCTCTACAGTATCAGAATCTCAGAGGTTAGGGTTTGGTGGAAATACATAATTTTACGAAGTTCCACAGATGATTCTTACTAAGGGTTGAGAACTACTGTTGTAGGATGATTATAATTGCTTTAATTTAATAATTAATTATTACCCAAGAATGTTTATTTGTGGGCTGTGTAAGAGGTTAGCTGAAACAGCTGTATGTTCACTGACTGGAGCCAGGCTACCTGGGTTCAGACCCTGGCCCTTGTTACTTACTAATACTGTGACTTTGAGCAAATTACTTATGCTTGTGCCTCAGTTTTCTTACTGTAAAATAGGGATAATAATAATAGTGTCTACCTCATAAAGTTGTGAGATAGTTAACATGTCAAGCACTTAAGTGCACAATAAACACAGTAAGAATGTTTAAATTTTCATTTACCTCAACTTTATTGAGGTATAGTTTACATATGCTTTTAAAGTATACAATTCAGCGATTTTTTAGGATATTTACAGAGTTGTGATTATTACCACAAACTGTAGAACATTTCCATCATTCCAAAAAGAAATCCCTTGCCCATTTACAGTCACTTCTATTCCCAGCCTGAAACAACCGTTAATCTACTTTCTATCTCTGTAGATTTGCCTGTTCTGACATTCCATATTAATGGAATAATGCAATTTGTTTTCTTTAGCGACTGGCTTCTTTCCCTGGGCATAATGCTTTTGAAGTTTATCCCTGTTATAGCATGTATCAATACTTGGTTCCTTTTATTGCCACATGCTATTCTATTGTATGGATATACCACATTTTGTTCATCCATCAGAAGTTGGTCATTTGGGTTGTTTCCACTTTTTGACTATTGTTAAAAATGCTGGTGTGAACATTCATGTACAAGTCTTCCCATGGATATGTTTTTTTCATTTCTCCTGGGTGAATACCTAGGAATAGAATTGCTGAGTCATGTGGTAATTCTGTGTTTAGCATTTTGAGAAACTGCCAACCTTTTTATATTCCTACCAGCAGTGTGTGAGTTCCAAATTCTCTACATCTTTTAAACATTTTTAAATTTCTGTCTTGTTGATGATAGCCGTTCTGTGGGTGTGAAGTAGTATCTCATTATTGTGGTTTTGACTTCCATTTCTCTAATGACTAATAATATTGAATATGTTTTCATGTGCTTGTTGGTTATTCATATATCTCCTTTGGATAAAAGTCTGTTCAAATCCTGTGCCCGTTAAAAATTGTGTTAGTTGTCTTCAATTATTGAGTTGTAATAGCTTTTTACGTATTCTGGATATAAGATTTATGAGTCTTGGGGAATCTTGCTGTCATCACCATTATCATTATCTACCTAGATAGAAGTTTAGGTAGTGTTTGACAGAAGGAGATAGATTCTCTTTATTTTCTAGTTTCATTGGGGCCTAATGTTGTGAAGGGGAAGCTCTGCCCTCTACTACTATTCTTGAATTTTCAATTTGTTTGTTTTCTGTCCTCTGCTTTCTGAATGACAGGTTATTAGAACTCATTTGCCTTGCTTAGGAATTCTACTCTATCATTCATTCATGTGCCCTCACTTTGGGTCATTTTAATTGCCCCTATAAAAGGGATCCCAGAGTGTTCCTTAGCTCCTTACACCATGTGAGAACAGAAGGCAGAGACTCAGAAGAGGACCTTCACCAGAACCTGACCATGCTGGCATCCTGATCTTGGACTTCCAGCCTCCAGAACTGTGAGAAAGAAGTTTCTGTTGTTTATAAGCACCCAGTTGTGGTATTTTGTTATTGCAGCCCAAATGGACTAAGACAGTAGCCTTACCACCATGTTATAGAAAGCTTACCTGCCAGTGTTTTTAGGTTTATGGAAGTGGCACCATGACACTGCACTTCCAACATGAGCCATTTTCTGACATGAACATTGATCTCTGACTATTGAGGTGATGGGAGAATGGTTTTAAACTCTTTTTGTGGTAAGAGTCACTTCCTGCTTGTACATTCTGTGTATTATCTTTATTTATTTATTTATTTATTTTTAAAGATTTTATTTATTTATTTGAGAGAGAGAGAATGAGAGAGAACACATGAGAGGGGATAGGGTCGGGGGGCAAAGCAGACTCCCTGCTGAGCAGGGAGCCCGATGCGGGACTCGATCCCGGGACTCCAGGATCACGACCTGAGTCGAAGGCGGTCGCCCAACCAACTGAACCACCCAGGCGCCCTCTGTGTATTATCTTTAAACATCCCCTATGAAACAGCTCAGGGGACATTGCTATTTAATACTTCCTTGGTTAGTATTTTCTTGGATACGGGGTTATCTTTGAATTGTCCTATACTATAGTCTGCAGGTTGAATTGCTTTAAATCTAACACATAGTTCTTAAAATTCTAGTTTTGATAAAGTTCCATGTCATCAAACTGAAAGTCTAGACATCTTAGAAATCTATTTTAAATGAAAGCTTTATGTCATAACTGCCTAAAACTTGATAGTTGTCTGTGTTGCTATCATGGAGATCATCAGCATAGTAATTATGTCAAACTAGTAAACTTACTTCCTTCTTTTCTCTTTGTGTCTTGCAGTAACTTGTCCATGTTTGTGAGCTGCCAAATGCTTTTCGAATATTTTGTTATCTCAGTAGTATTTGCATTTATACCTTTGGCAGAAAGCCACCCAAATTTGGAGATAGGTTATACGTGTTTCTTACTCCTTTTGTATAACACTGTCTAAATAGTCTTAGGAAGCTGAAGAGATGACATCTGTGAGCTTTTGGAATCTAGTTGCCTAAGGATAAACTGGGTTTGATTTCATTAGTGCACAAATGATAGGGTTGTGTAGAGTTATTATAGCATTAATCAATTTGATGGATTGGAAATATGACAGTACTGAAGCAGCATGTAATATTAGTGCCTATTATTCTACAAATTATGTCTTCATCTACATTCATATGCCAGAAGAGTCATGTTGTGCATTAAGAATGCAGAACTTAAAAAACAACAACAGAGGGCACTTCTTTCCATGGCCCTTCCCTTGTCCACTTAGATTAGATCATCAAGAAATAGAGTTTGGAATTAAACTTGTTTATTAGGTCATAGCACTTTCATACTCTGGAATACTCTGTATTGAATGGCATAGATAGATTATCTGCCCCTAGAATGACCCAACTTGATACTTGACAGAATATTGCAGGTAAAATGTAGCATGTGTAAGAGACGTAGGCATATATATATATGTGAATTTATGGGCCAGTAGTTATTTCTCTATAAGTTATAATTGACTAGTAGTAGATTTTTTGTTGTTGTTATATTGTTTTGGTTGATAAAGCTTAAAAATAGTGGATACCTTAAAGATAATCAAATGAGAAGCAAATATGTATTTTTGGGGGCTGTGGATATTGTTTTACCCTGTGTTGCATTTCTAACACTAATTTATTAATTTATGCTTTTGTTTATTTTACCTTACAGCTTTCAAAAGTCCAAGAGTATCCTCTCTCTTTTTAAAATTTTTATTTATTTATTTTGTTTTTAAAAAAGATTTATCCATTTATTTTGTTTTTAAAAAAGATTTATCCATTTATTTGAGAGAGAGAGAGATAGTGTACACGCACCAGTAGGGGGAAGGGCATGGGGAGAGAACCTTCAAGCAGACTCCCTGTTGAGCACAGAGCCCCACATGTATCACGACCCCTGAGAAGATCATGATCTGAGCTGAAACCAAGAGTTGGTCGCTTAACCGACTGAGCCACTCAGGCGCCCCCCTCTTTTTTTTTTTTTTTTTTAAAGGTTTTTATTTATTTGAGAGAGAGAGAGAGAGCATGGGGGGAGGAGGGTCAGAGGGAAAAGCAGACTCCCCACTGAGCAGGGACCCTGGTGTGGAACTTCAGGATCATGACCTGAGCCGAAGGCAGTTGCTTAACAAACTGAGCCACCCAGGCGCTCCCCCCGCCCTTTTTTAAAAATTTTGTTCTTCTCCAACATAAATTCTTAACAGGAGTGGAGAAAATGTCTTTGAAAAATTTAAAAACACTCATTTGGTTAAAAAAACTCCCATTTCATTGAAGACTGAAACTTTAGGAGGCGTGTCCTTTGCTTCTGGTAAAAAAGACACTAAATGTGAAATAACCATGGCAATTTTGCCTCTGCAGAATTGGAAAATAGGTAAAAGGCTAAGTAGGTAAAAGACTTTTAACAAAGTTTGTTGTATAGAAAATTAGCTATGATGTGCTCTGATATTTGTTTTATTTCTAGATGTTCTTTTATTTATATCTATAAAATAGGAATATATTTTTTCTTTATAAAAATAATAAAAACTTTCATGGGTCTTTTGCTAAGGACTAAGAAGTTATTCTAATTTGAGATAATGAATTAATGTCGGTCACTAAGTACCTTAGAGTAAGTTATTGCTGTGTTATGAAAATGATGTAGTAGTTTTTTATTATGAAGGAGTTTCTGAAAGGTGGATAGTTTACTTTGAAACTCTTGAAATAAAGATATTAGCTTTAAATGATACTTACACAAAAAAATTAAATCTAGCTTAATTTGTATTTCATATTTTAACATATATTACTGTAAATGCCACATTCAGTTTAGAGCAGTTGAGAAGCCAAGTCTTTAATAAGTAAGGTCTCAGAACCGTAGGATTTTTCAAATTCTAGGGACTTACTGCTGAGAAAGATAAAATATTGACATAATAATAGAACAGAGTGGAAAGTAATATAAGACAAGTACAAACTGCTATGGACAGTATAGATAAAAAAGAAATTAAATTTGTTCAGTTCAAAAGCCTTCTTCATGTAGGTGGCATTTAACCTTGGTGTTGAAAAAGGTATAGGATTTGGGTATGTGGTGGTGCAGGGAGTATTCTGGACAGAGGGGAAAAAGTTGAGCAAAGTCACAAAGGTGAGAAAGTATGAAGTATATAGGGGAAATTTTAGGTACTCTGGTAGGATAGGAGGGTCTTGTTGTATTCCCCCCTCCCCCGCATTAATTTGTGTGTATTCTTTCCAGCCTTTTCTCATAGTCAAAAAAGATGATTTCACTAGAATAGAGGAGGACTTATCTTTGTTCAAGGGTATATGAACGGCTGGGTTCCCTGCTAAAATGTCAAATAAGTAGTTATTTAATTAGAGCAGTGTTTTTCAAAGTGGAGTGGGGTGTATACCCCCTGTGGACATAAGACAGTCCTTTGAAGTATAGGAAGAAAGTATTGGAGCTTGGACTTCAATTTATTTTTTAACTCTAATTTCTTTTTTCATATATGCTTTATAATGTGCATGATTTGTTGGCTTAGGAGTATTGACCATATGATATCTAAATCTATTTGAGTATGAATGCTCAAATCTTTTATTGGTGGGGACGTTTTTAAAAAGTGGTGGTGCCTGGGTTAGAGGTGTAGGTTGTGGAAAGGGGAGTACTGAGATGACACGTCAGATAACTGAAGGTCTTGGGTTAGTCTTAGGAGGGCTACAACAGTAATATCAAGTGGGAACTAGTTTATGGAATTAGATTCTGCCAATTATTTAGGCAGCTGTTTGGTGTCTTTATATTTGTGTTTTTGGTTGTAGTATTAAAGTTTTCCTGGTCAAGTTTCCCTTTTTTGGCCATGTTGTGTAATTTCTTTATCTTCTCTGCTGCATTGTTAGCCTAAACAGTACAGAGTTAATAATGGTACTGATAGTGGTAATAATAACATTTATTCAGCCAACATTTACTGATGAGGTACTAAGTTCTGGGGATGAAGTGGTAAGCAAAGATCAGAAAGGAACACTGGATTCATGATGTTATGTTCCATTAGGGGAGATAATCAGTCCTCAAATCAGTGTAAAACTTTTGTCTGTGGTAAGTGGTACAAAGGACAGTGTGTGCTGTCAAGCTTGTAAAGAGAGTATTTGAACTATTCAGGGAGGGTCAATAAAGGCTGCCCCGAGGACAGGACTGGCTACAGAATGTGTAGGGTCTAGTGCAAAATGGTAACATGAGGCCTCTTGTTTAAAAGAATTCCAAGACTAACAGCAGAACATGAAGCTAAATGCAGAGCCCTTCTAAGCACTGGCCCTGTGCAGTTGCTCAGGTGGCACATCCAGGAAGCCGGCCCAACATCTCAGCATGTTTGAGCTGAGACACAGTAGGAGTGGGAGATAGCTCCAGGCCAGATACAGCACAGATGCATCTCTGGGGCAGGAAGGAACATGGTGCATCCAGAAACTGACTGAAGGCCAGTGTGACTGGAGTGTAGAGTAGGTGGAATGGAGTTATGATGAGGCCAGAGAGGTAGAGAAGTAGAGAGGTAGAGACGGTGATGTATAAGGTCAAATTGAGGAATCTGATCTTTATTCCAAGAGCCACACCAACTGTTGATGTGTGGGAAGCATAAAGTTTACTTTTGATGTGCTCATAATACCAGTATCTTGTACCTTGACAACATTGGACAGCAGTCTCTCTCGGTCCCCAGGCCCCCATTTCCTACCATACTTTTTTTCAGAAGCTTTGAGTTTCACCTTCTGTATGTATTCTAAAGCTGGTCTTTCCCAAAGGCAAGTTTAAAAAGGCACTTCACTCTGGGAGTGTTTTTGGTGGTAGAAGTTGAAAATAGCATAGATGAGTCATGAAATTTTGTTCAGTATGGAATTAGTTTATGGTCTAAAACGTTTTAGGTCAATGGAAGTAAAACTAGTAACAGATAAAAATGTTTTATTATTGTTTAAGATGTTTCTTTTTAAATGCTACAGATTTTTAAGGTCTTTTGTTAGCACTATAATTATAAATTCTTAATCTCCCTCTTTTCACGTGCTCAGGAGTAAGGGGTGGGTATTGACTTGCCTAACCTTGGGAAAGAGAAATAGGGAAGCAGTTGCATTTTTGGACTTTGTCTTTCATGTAATAGTGTTCTCGGTAAAAAAAACTTCAATTAATATTATCCAAATCAAGAAATAGGCATTGTTCTTTGTCATGTGTGGATAATAGTGTTCATGATTCATGGATTTACTTATGAAGGCAGTTAATAGAGTTCATTTCCTGGAAAGATACTTGCATGGTTGGTTTGTAGATCCATTGCTATGCCACACACTTAGGATTTTCACTTTTGGCACTCTATCGAATAACACTCTAGCTATTTCTTCTCCCATGTCATATTTAAAATGTAATTATTTGAGCTGGTTCATGTAGGCGATGCACTTAAATCGGTGATGTTTGTATACTTTGAGCTGCTCATGGGTGAGATAGGTAGTTGATCATTCCTTGCATACTCCACCACCATTTCTTGCCTCTTGGTCCATGGATAAACTGGAATGCCATGCTGCTAAACTGACATATATATATAGGGTTATATCAACCTACTTGCCTTCTCTTTTTATTTTTATTTTTTTTTAAGATTTTATTTATTTATTTGAGAGAGAGAATGAGCTAGAGAGAGAGAGAGCATGAGAGGGGGGAGGGTCAGAGGGAGAAGCAGACTCCCCGCTGAGCAGGGAGCTCGATGTGGGACTCAATCCCTGGACTCCAGAATCATGACCTGAGCCGAAGGCAGTCGCTTAACCAACTGAGCCACCCAGGCGCCCCTTGCCTTCTCTTTTTAAATGATAGGTTCTATTTGTGAAGATAACCTCAGATGTTTTGGAAGAGTTACTTTCTGAGAATTTATTTTCAACAGTAAATTCTGAGTTGGAATATATTTTGTATACTGGATCAAGGAAAACATACCCCTTTACCCCAGTTTCCATCTTTAGATTCTTATTAATAACAGAAATTTTAGTATTTGTAGGCAACTTCTTTATTTTTATTTGGTGATGAGGTTTCTTTACTTTCACATATGTCTGTTGTATTAGATCTGGAGAATCCATGGTGGTGATAATAAATTAACTTTTACCTGGTCATTGAGAACTCATATTGCTGCTTATATGAGAACTCTGCTATATTGCTGAGTAGTAAAGTAGCTTCTGATTAATCAGAGAATACTTAAATTATATTGAGCATATGCTTAATGCTAAGTGTATGTTATTCCATTATTTTGAAAACTTGTAATCCATGTCTAGGACATATAAAACCTAGCTAACCATAAGTTAAAATTGCCAGAATATTTAATTAGAACACCCCATTGCTTTATATAATATTAAGTTCAGTAAAACTTTGATTAGCCAGAATGTTGAGGGAACAGAGTGGTAGGTTTAATCTTTCTTTCTACATACAATTAATGTATGCAAAACATGGTACAGGGTAGCAGACACAGACGGGACACATCTGTGCCTTCAAGAAACTTAGTTTCAGTATCTTCAAAATTTTTGTAAATTTTATTCTTATGCTTTATTGCTTTAATTAGATTTAGATGCATATAATTGAATCTTTTTAAAAATAATTGAATCTTCAATGATGTAGGATTTTACAACGAATGAACCTCATTGTATTGTTTCTCATATAGATGTAAATGGTATAGGTGTGCTGACCATACAGTTTATCCTAAAAGGTTATTTTTTAGTAATTTGCTGATGTCAGCTTGTTTTTGTTTCCTTGACTTTTATTTTAAAAACTATTTACCCAGGTTAATTGGGTTCTTATTAAAATTCTGCTTTGTTACAAGTTTACAGTAACATATAATATTTAGTTTTACTGCCTTTTTGGTATGTGAGTTGAAACTCAGTAGCTTTTATATATATGTATAATATTATGAGCAACAGCATACAAAACTATGTATGGTACATTATTTGCTCGAAGTTTTCATGGTATTATCCCTAAATATGAGTCTAATTTTGCATAGCCCAGACCAAACCAAAAGTAGCATTTATAATTTATCATAATATGATTTTTTTCCTTTTCATTCTAAAGTATGAGTTAAAGCAGATTAAAGGGTTCCTACCCCCTACTCCCTGGACTGTTTAGTGCATCTCAGTGAGAGGTTGAGAGTTATGGTCAAGTCTGACTTCAGGCCTAATATTAGTTTTACTAGCTTTATTTCACATTGTAGGTTCTTACTGCTTCATCATGCTATTCCACTTTGTTTTTGTGGAGTGGTGGTGGTGGGTTCAAGGTAATGGAATGTTCTATAATGCAACAGGGTTTTTCTGTATGTTTAAATACTACCAGCTTAGGTGCCTGGGTGGCTCAGTCGGTTAGCGTCTGCCTTCAGCTCAGGTCGTGATCCCACAGTCCTGGGATCGAGTCTCACATCGGGCTCCCTGCTTTGCGGGGAGCCTGCTTCTCCCTCTGCCTCTGCCTATCTCTCTCCTTGTCTCTCATGAATAAATAAATAAAATCTTTAAATAAATAAATACTACCAGCTTATAAGGAAAGATGCATAGCTTGAAAGAGATCTATTTGATTCTCTCATATAGTGTTACCCGTTTGAAAATTAACTTTGTTAAAGTTTATAGTAAAATATTGATTCACTATTTTTTTGATAGTGAATCAAGTTGAGTATCTTATTTTTTTAAAGATTTATTTATTTAAGTAATCTCTGCACCAACATGGGGCTTGAACTCACAACCCCGAGATCAAGAATCACATGCTGTCCTGACTGAGCCAGCCAGGTGCCCCCAAATTAAGTATCTTGTAAGTAACATTTTGGAAATGTCTGTGTTTGGGAGCTAAAGGAAGAGTAGCATATAGGCTGTTTTCGTTTTTAAATTTTCACTTTTGATTGGGCAAGATGTCTTCCACCTCTTCTCCGTTAAAATAACAACAATACAGCTCCCTACCAAATAAACCAAACATGCATTTAAAAGAAATTATCTAACCTACTTATACAGGATACCATACAACCTACGGTAGTGTGATTAGTTGCCATATTTAAGGTAACCTTGGCAATTGACTTTACTTAAATGCTCTAGGCAAATGTTTGTGCTTATTAATTTGGTTATTGATATGTTTTTGCCCTATGTATCTAATTATCACTGCCTTGTTTCCACAGCTGCAGAGCCTTGGCCTGAAAATGCTACCTTATATCAGCAACTGAAAGGTAGGTACTTGGTCACAATTAAAAATGGCTACGTATAAAAATATATCTAGGGACGCCTGGGTGGCTCAGTCGGTTAAGCATGTGCCTTCAGCTCAGGTTGTGGATCCCAGGGTCCTGGGATGGAGCCCCACATCGGGCTCCCTGCTCAGCGGGGAGTCCGCTTGCTTCTCCCTCTGCCTCTGCCCCCCCTCCTCCTGCTTGTGCTTTCTGTCTCTCTGTCTCAAATATATAAATAAAATCTTTTAAATAAATAAATTAAAAAACATATATTTGTTACCAAAAAACCACAACCCCTCAGTAATATCATTTACTTCTGAGAGAACGTAAAGAAGGGCTTCTCTTGTATACTTTGTCAAGGAGATTTTGCCTAAACTGGTATCTGCCAGTGTAAAGCAACTATTCATGGCCTGTAAGGTCCTTAGTTATTACGGACTCAGTATATGGGCTGCTGTAGGCCATGTAAAATGATTGGTTGCAGGAGCACTTGGCACATTTACTGCGCCAGTAGCTGACACAGCAGAGTTTTGAAGTCCTGTGGTAAAGTGGGCTCTCAGTAAAAAGGAACTGTTAAAATGTATAGGCTAGGATGGTTCAGGCTTCCTTTAGCAGCTCTTCATATATCATCAGATCACATTATGGACCCCATTTGGGGCTCAGCAGCCTGCTGCAGTTGTCAGAAGACTGCAAAGTAATGAAGACTAATAGGCAGCAGCCCTAGTCTTCTAAGCATGGAATTTTTATTGCAGCAAACTTGTCATCTTTCTTTTGTGTGACAGACCTAGACACACTGTGCAATATTAACTGCAAGCAGGTTTTATATGATTTTGAATGCTTTTACTTTTAACTAGAGGGGTTTGAGCACATACTATTTTACTTAATTTTAATGAAAAGAAGAGGAATAATATTTCTTGAAAAGTTGAAAAACGAATTTGTTTTTAAGTGAGTGATTTTCATTAAATATTGTTGATAAAATGAGAAAAATGATCAAATAGTTTTAGGGGAAATAGTCTATGTTATGTACATATTGTGATAATTTAATCAGAATTATAATTACCCAATAGCATTCATATAGAACTTCATAGTTACTTTGGTGAAAGGCTGTACCTTTTATTTTTAAAAATAGGAATAGTGTTTTAAAATAAAAATATTTATAAGTATATTTTGCTTGTGTAGCAATCTCACTTTTGACTCAGACCTTTCATTGTATTTCCACAGGGGAGCAAATTTTGCTTTCTGACAATGCAGCTTCTCTTGCTGTGCAGGTAAATATGTAAATAATGTAATAATTTTCACTTTTGAGTTGCAATTATTTTTTCCTCTCCAGGCAGTTTGTGATTTTTCTGTGTGATTTACCATTATCAGTATAACATCTCTTCTGTGAAGTGTAATTTTATTATGTTAATATGTTTAGTTAATTGTTGCAGTATATAAAATAAAAGTCTTCATTCTTTTTATAAAAATCACTTATATGCTAAATATATTCTCTTAGTAGTGTAGCTTTTGGCTAGATATGGTATTGATTATTTGTGGTGATACGTTCATTTATGGACACAGTTATTTTCTAACTTATTTGTAAAGATATATTTACCACATATTTTTAAGCATCATTCTTTCACTGTGCTCATTCTAGCCTAATCCATTTGTTAATCTTGAAGCAGACATACTCTTCTCTAGCTATTCCTTATATATTTATTGATTACATTAGTGTCTCTTATTCCCAAACCACTTATTGAATGCAGTAGTTCTTTATATTGTATACCACAGTTGTATAATCCAAGAAAGGTTAGTGGTCCTGTAAACTTTAAACTACACCACAGGAAGAATAGAATATTTGGGGATTATTTGCTTTAAAAACTAATAGTTGCTTTAAAAACTGTGTATTAACGAACTGGAATTAAAATAAAAACTTAAAAAAAAACAAAAAACCAAACCTTTCCAGATATTGCTAAAGGGCTCTGTATAATCTTCACTGATTCTGTTTTCCTCTTCCTTCTTTTCCTTTATCCTGAATTTGCTTATCATATGATGGGACTATAGATAACTTATGCATACATAAGAAGGGAACAAAAATAACTAGTATTATAGATTGCTTTTTTAATTCATGTAAATTTAACAAATTGTCTGTGTTTGATTGTTTTTTTGGTACTTGACTTGGTTTTTTATATTTGTCCGTATTGATAGATATACCTCTGATTTACTCATTTTTATTGATGTATGTTATCTCACTGTATGAATACACCACAATTTACTAAAGAAAAAGGGAGAGAAATGTTTATGGAGATTATAGAATTAAAATTATTCAAACATTTTGCATATGTAGCTGTTATTAGTGTTAGCTTACATAGTTTGAATCACAAAGAGGATTTTATTGTGCAGCACTAAAATAACTTAAAAGAGAAACCTAAGACATGTGGCATTTTTGGAGATGGGACTGTGAGCTTCTGGAGGACAGAAAGAAAGGCAAGAGAAAAGCCTGTGAGCTTTTGCTGTGTTCTAGGCATGATGGTAAGCACTTGGGTCATCTCACATTTTTTTTATGCAACTTGATATTCTCTGCATTTAGTTACTGTGTCTGATAGCATGTCATTCAGTATATCTTTGTTTTTATTAAGGCAGGGAAAGAAGGAAAAGATGGAAAGAAAGGTATTTGGACAATAATTTATTCATATGAGTATCTATGAGTAGCTAAGTTTCTTTCTTTTAGATTTATTTTAAATCTTTTTACCAAAAATGTAAATTACATATTTTATTTATTTTCCTTTGTTTTATTTTTATTTTTTTAAAGATTTTATTTATTTATTTGAGAGAGAGCGAAAGCACAGACGGAGAGGGAGAAGCAGACTCCCCACTGAGCCGAGAGCCTGATGTGGGATTCGATTCCAGGACCCTGAGGTCATGACCTGAGCCTCATGAGGTCATGACCTGAGCCGAAAGCAGACGCTTAAACAACTGAGCCACCCGGATGCCCCCCTTTATTTTATCTTTAGATACTACAATTATAACTAGTGAATTTTTTTTCTTATGTTAACTTTTGAGAAGCAGAAATTCTCAGTTGATTATATGCAATAAATGTGGACTTTATACTGCTATTAATCTTTTTCTTTTTTTGGTGAGGGTGAATTTAAATTTGGCTTTCAGATACTAATAACACAGGGCGTAGCATACCAGATGTACTCGGTAAATGTTTGTTAAGTGAAAGGTTTATAAGTGTGGTAAAAGCAATTTCGCCAGATAACTGAAAGCACAAACAAATTATTTGCTGTGTATAAAATAGAATTTTCAATGTTTATCTTTGAAAAAAATAGCTTTCTAACACCGTGAATATTTTAGTTAAAACACTAATTCTTAACCGTTTTTTAATTGCCATTTTTGGGATAACTCTTTCAGGACCTCATGAAAACTGTGAAACATTTCTCCAGAAAACATTCTAGCATACACACACAAATAGACACATACCTAAGCTATTCTGCATATGGTTTCAGGGGGTTTACTGATCTCCTTGCTGAAGCTATTTGGGGATCTCCTATGAAAAGACCCTAAAATTACTGATGTAATTTTCACCAAGTAGAAAGGTATTTTTGAGAAGGAATAGAGCAGTGGTTCTTAACTGAAGGAGATTTCTACCCGACAGAAGACATTTGACAGTGTTTAGACATTTTTGGTTGTCATAACTGTTGGGGAGGGTGCTATTGGCATTTACTGGGTAAATGCCAGGATGCTGTTAAACAGCTTACAATGCACAGGACAGTCTCTCCACAACAAAAAATTACCCAGCCCCAAAGGTGAATAGTGTCAATGTTGAGAAGCCCTGGAATGAACTAGTTTTCAGTACAAACCAAGATAACAGTATGTTATCATTAAAAAAATAATAATAATGTTTTAAGTAATCTGGGGAAGGGAAGAGAAAAGAAATCTTAGTGTGTACTTTATTTAGCAACTCTGTTTTTATGGTTCCTATTAATTTACTTTCTCACCATGGCTTCTCAAATCATAGTTACAATTAACAATAAAACCAGAAAAAAAGAGAACCTTTTAAAATGCAGAATTTGCTTAACCATTTCAATTTTTTTGTTATCCTACATATGTCACCTAGATGATAAATTAACCAGTATATATTAAAAATTCTTAGTTTTCTTCAATATTCTTTGACTTGACAGCTGATAGTAGCCATGACTATAAATGTGACTTTTCCAGATATCTGATGTAAACTTTATGGAGTAATTTTCTTCTATATAGTGGACCAGTATCCGTTTAGAAAAATCAGTTAAATGTGTAAAATTGATCAAAACAATGTGACAGGTATCCATAAATTGGATATTTTCTAGAAGATACCAGATATCAAGCATCAGATATTTTAATAGTCTGCCAGTTAAGCCATCAGGAAATTTAAATTTTATTTAAATTTTACATAGACTTGGCATTTATTATATTCCTGGAACTAAGTGGTTAGATCTTTTTTGATTAAAGGAACCCTTATGATTTCAGTTTAAAAGAAAATAAATTTTTCCCCCATGGCTGTTATTTCCTTCTAGATTTACTTTTTCCCCCTCATCCACAAAGTATTGGTATTACCTGAAGTGTTTGTCTAGTCATATAACAATCTTGTATGTTGAATATAGTATAGTATTAGCGTAGCATGTTCCTCTGGTTCTCATGAGCAGAGTGTGTGTGTGTGGGGGGGGGTGTAGCAGTATGTGGATACTGTATAATCAATTTGTGTGTGTGTAACTGGGAAAAGAATTTTGATAATAACTCTGTTACTGAACAGGCAAATCCACAGAGAGAGAAAGTATATTAGTAGTTGCCAGGAGCTGGGGAGAGGTAGAAAGAGGAAGTGAAAGGTATTGGGAATAACTGTTAATGGGTACTGGGTTCCTTTTTGAGGTGATGAATATGTTCTAAAATTAGACAGTGGTGATAGTTGCACAATTTTATGAATATACTAAAAATCGAACTGAACACTTTAATAAAAAGATGAATTGTATGGTATATAAATTATATGTCAATAAATCTGTTATTTTTTAAATTAAAAAAAAATAATTCTGTTACTACTCTCTCACCTCCTAAACTTGAACCACTGTCCAATAGATATGTAGTGTATATAATGTTGGGCACATATGTAGTTAAAAATTTTGTAGTCCCATTAAAAAATGTAAAAAAACCCCGATGAAATGAATTTTAATCATGTTTTATTTAACCCAGTGTATCCAAATGTTACCATTTTAACATGTGATCAGTACAAAATTTATTAATGGGATGTTTTACTTTTTTATATTAAGTTCAAAATCTGATGTGTATTTTACACTTAGAACACATCTCAATTTGTGCTAGCCACATTTCAGATGCTCAGTAGCCACATGTAGCTGATGGCTCTTTATTGAACAGCACATATCTAGAAATACAGTATGAGCAAATGCATATGAACTTCCCTTCAGTTTTTCTGAATAAAATGTCTTATTTTCTTCAAGTTTATGACTTTACTGATTTGGTATATGCTGTCTTTTATAGTAGCTTTACCAAGTGAAATGGGAGTTGGTCTCTTCCAAATACAGTATACCTTAAAACATTACTCTGTTCCTCATCTCTAAAACGGAGATATAATAACAGCTATTTTATTGTATGTCATGAGGATTGGATGTGATAATATATGTAAAGTACTTAGAAAAGTACTTGGCACAATGCAAATATGCAATGAATGTTGGTTATTATTTCCTTCTCTCCTACTCATTGACAGAAGTGTGTATAATCAATGTCAGCAGGAGGAATGGAAGCTTGCAGGCTTTATAATGCCTAAACACACTGCAGTAATTAAAATAAATTTTAGGTTTAAGAATTTTTTTGGAGGGACACCTGGGTGGCTCTGTCGGTTAAGCGTCTGACTTTTGGTTTCGGCTCAGGTCATGATCTTGGGATCGTGGGATGGAGCCTTTTGTTGGGCTCTGCACTCAGTGCGGGAGTCTGCTTGTCTCTCACCCTCTCCTTCTGTTCCTCTGCTCCTCCCCCAGCTCGCGTGCTCTCTCTCTCAAATAAATAAATAAAATCTTTAAAACATTTTTTGGGGGGCGGACATACTTGAATTTGTGTAACATTCATGCCATACCTAAAAAACTTAATTCAAACAAAGTATTTTTTTTGAGAATGTTGAATAAGATTTGTTTTAAAAGTGAGTTTTTATTGAATACTTTTATTGTTTAAGGCATTCTACTGAGAGCTTTTATGTGAAGTATCTCATTCAGTCCTTACTATAACCCTGGTGTAGGGGACTATTATGAACCTCATTTGTGGAAACTGGAACTAAAGAGCTTTTCCCAAGGTCAAAGAGTCCACAGAGTGTGGAGGTGTAACCAGACAATAACAGCAATAATGGTTGAGTACCTACCATGTGCTCATCACTATGCTGAGCACTTAATTCTTATTAGCTCATTTAATCCTTAAGACAACTTAAGGGGTAGGTGCTATTATAATTCGCATTCTGCAGGTAATGTTAGTAAGAACAACAATAATAACTGAAGCTAAAATGTACACAGCACTTACTCCATGTGCCAGGTCTTGTTAAATGTACCTTTATGTATCATAGGTAACTTTCACACACAGCAACTCTAGGAGGTGGGTAATAGTAGTATTTCTGTTTTACAGATTAGCAAGTGAAAGTGAAGAGGTTAAGCAAGTGGCTCAAACATACATGGGTGGTACTTGGTAGAGCTGGAATGCAAGCACAGGGGGAGTCTAGAGTCAAGAATTCATGCTTATAATACTTTGTTGCATATCATCAGTTCAGTCCAGGGACACAGATCTTTGAATTTTTATTCAAACATAAGTGGACATTGAATTCGAAAATCATTTCTGACACTTCCTAGCAAGTTATATCTTACAGTTTATAGATTACTTTAAGATGTGAAAGATAAACGTGTCTCCGCTTTTGGATCTCTGAAATGTGATAAAGGCAGTTTTACCTATATTATCAGTTATTGTGAAGCTCAAGTTAGATAATAAATGAGAAATTCTTTTGAAAAAAGTGAAAGCAATAGAAATAGCAATAGCATATTTTATGAATGTATATAATAAAATTGTTACTTTCTAATAAGTTTTAGAAAGGATGTTATTTATTATAGGAAGCCAATTTAAAAAGAAACCTGTTTTCCTTTTTTGTATGGCTTAATCTTTTGTAAAAGTTTGAATTTATTTTTAGAGAGTGTCTCAAACTGATGGTCATTATTAGAATGCTGCATAAAAGAGAATGCTACTTTTTACTTACTCAGTTTTTATACTCCCTGTAAGTAACATTTAAGCTCAGGTTAAGGGAAGTATCACTATTCTACTTAATATTCTCATTACCCTACTTTTTGTGAATGAATACTCTGTCTCTAAAAATGAAAGGGCAGACAACAAAAAAACTATTTTTTTTTCTGTTGAATATGTTGTCTCATTTTAAAAAGGCAGCATTTTTATAGGCCCTATTAATTCTGGGCCATGAACACTAACACGTCACATCTGCTGATAAATTGTTAGCTGACCCTTGCTTTTTCCTTTTGGCAAATGATGCCTTTTAGGTAGACATATTAATTAGCAGTTAAATGATAATATCCTCCTGTAGTGATTGGGAAGAGCAGGAGAGAGGAGTATCTCTCTCTCCTTTGGACTGTGAGTCATTTGTGCCATTGGAGAAATAACAGTGATTATGAAAATACATCCACTGTAAACATGTCTTGTTATTCAGATGGCTGCTGTGGACAGCTTACCTTGAGAATGGTAGAGGAAATGATTTTGAATTTTCAGTTTGGTTGGATACATTTTTTCTTTAAACAAGTTGTTCATGGTTATATACAATTTTTTTAAGTGTTCAATCCTGATAAAAATCCAAGTAGGATGCCACCACTGTATATGTTTTAATAGAGAATTATGAGAATACTGTTTTATGAAAAACATTTTTAAAATTGATGTAAGTTAAAGTTTCATGGAGCATAAAAGTTTTTTGAAGTTTGTTCATCCCTTCATTTTGATCATCCTCTGCAAAATGAGGCTTCTGTATTTACTTTCAGGATTAGAAGAAGGAAAGGAAAGCTTAGAGGTAGAGAGAATTTAGGGAATGTTTATTACGTAAGGGGACTTATAAAATCCTTTTCAGTAGAATTTTAGTAAAATGAGAAAAATGGAGGCTGTAGGATGTTTTCTTGATATCACTGAATTTAAATTCTTCAATACCAGCAGTATTAAAGTATTTTGATGATTTATGCTTATAAAACTTGGAAGAATTTAAATATATAAAATATGATCTTCAGAAAAGATAATTTAAATTGAGATAATTAAAATTGAACTTAAATTACAAACAGAACTTAGCAGATTAAAAACATTTTCAGTATTAATATTAATTACTCAACATAAGTGGTATGGTATATACAAAATATTTAAATTAGTCTTATAGGATTTGTAAAAATGAAGCATATTCAAAATAGAATTAGGTGGCTATTAGAGTTGTCATTTTTAGTAAATAGTGAAATAAAATGATTTTGCAGGGTAATGGTTTACTAACATAAGTATTTAACTTAGCAAAAATGCACTTTCCTGCAGTCAGGAGAGATTGCAAGTTAGAATATCAACCATATACTTTTCTGTTTAAAAAGTAAATAGCGAGCAGGATTTTAAAATTTGTTGCTGTTAAACAGAACAGTGAAGACATAGCAGTAAGATGAAAAAATGACAGTCTATTTTTTAAACAGAAAAGGGCTAGGATTCTTCATTATTAGATATATAGTATCAGCATAATTGATCTAGCAGCATTATATTTGAGCTGAAAATACACTTAAATTTGAGGTCATACACTAGCCTGTGTGAACGAAAAATCTTTCATATAGTTCTAAGATGAAATTACCCTTGAATGAATAGCATCTTCATTTATCTTCAAACCTCTTCTGTGCTCTTAGTATATCTACTCTTTCAACATTCCACAACAAGAATTACATTACACCATTATACCAGGGTACTTCCTCAGTGTGAAATAGATTGGTTTGGAAAATGAACCTGGCTTTGCTATAAATTACATTCTCAGGTACAAAGGAATTTGTTATTTTGTTTAAAATAGTCACAAATATAATTAAGGTCTTAATTTATGTTAAACTACAAATATGCCTATTACTTTAACTGGATTAGGAACTTAATCTGTCACTTCAGGAATGATACCTAACACTTTTCATTTGTAACCTTAGATACATTATTTCAATTACAGGTTCTGCAGCTGTTTGATATAAAAAATGAATCATTTTGTAGGTAGATTTGTGCATGGTTTTTAATTTTAAAACATGCTTCTTCAGTAAGGTGGAAAGTAATTCTTTGGTTGTCGTCACAGATTTTTCTTTTGTGTCCTGGTAGAATAAGATATGAATTAAAATTCAGAACCATTTTCATTTTGTGCCCTGAAATTGCATGCTTTAGAATAGTCCTTAGTGAATTCTTGTGTGAAATATTTCAAATTTAATTATGAAATGAATAGGAGCTTTGTCCTAAAGAAGAAAATCCAAAGTCTGCTTTCTAAGGATAGCTTTACATGGTTAGACTGAAAATTGCTTGTTTCCCTATCTAGAATTTGGATAACTTTGTTAATGGGATCTACATACATTTAGAAGCTAAGCTATGTTTATAATCCCTTAAATTCCATAATATTAATCTGTGTAAGGCACCTGATCTTTTAAACATTCAAGAACAATTCTTTAAAATTTTGTAGTATTTTTATATTTTTATTGGCAAGCAATGTTGATTTTATTGCTTAAATACAAAGAGTATTCTTTTGTATTTAATTTGTAAGACAAGTAAATGTTCATTTTGTTTTTGGAATAAAGAAGAGGAAAGAAGGTAGTTGGTGCTGTTTATTGGTAAATGATCCAATGTTGAGTTACTATTAGTTTATCACAATGAATACATATACACAGGCTAGTGTATGGCCTCAAATTTACATTCTGTTCTTCTACTTTTACATATTAGTTTTACATATTAGTACCTCAGTTAATCTGCCTAATTAATTGTATTCATTTTAGAAATGAGAATTTCTATTTTTTACATATCCCTGCCGTCTGCTATTTAGCTTGTCCTAAGAATTTAAAATTTGTTGGATTTTGTTGTTGTTGTTTTTCTCAGTTGGGAGTATTTATCTGTAAATAATAAAACGCTCATTATAGGAGCTCAAAAAAAAGTAGTTTCCTTTCTTTACTCCCAAACTGTTCGTTATTGAGTGCCAAATATGTGACTGGTATTGCTTTAGGTTCTTGGGTTATAGGAATTATTCTCTGTGCCTTTGACTATTTTATAGCTCCTTATACTTAATATTGACCTTACAACTTACTTTTATTTATATTTAATTCTAACAGGGAGAGCTTGTATCTTTTCCTATTCTGGTTATCTTTTTTTTGTTGCTTTCTTTGTGAATTGATTTTTTTTCTACAGCTGTCAGATGTTGATGTATCTAAAGTTGAGTCAGATATTCAAAAGTAGTTTTCAGGTGAGAGTTGTGTTAAGGGAGATTTATTCTCTGATGTGATCTGTCTCATATGTTCTCTTTTCATTGTTCATTTCATGTTTTTGATACCAGATTTGCTCTATTTAAAGCTATTTATGCTCATTGAATTGTGGTTTCTGATAATTTTTTAAGTTAAATTCCTGTTACTGTTTTTCTAAAATGTTATCTGCTTATGGATATATTTGTCATTTTATTGATTTTTAAAAATAACTCTGAATTTAACAGGAGTTACATTTAACTTTTTAATGCAGTGAGCTTTGGTTCCATAAAATAACAAAATACTAATCTTTGTTGTAGCTTACTAGTTTTCTACAAATTTAGGTATGTTTTCATTTATTATTGTGAATACCTATGGCTTAGTCATTGAGCAAATGTTACATGAGAGCCTATGGTATGCTGAGGATAAAGTAGTGAACAAGATAGACATGGTCAGTGTGTGCTCACAGAGCTTACATTCTGGAGGCCTTTTATCAGTTCATTTATCAGCTTCATCAGTATGTGTGACTTTGAAAAATTATTCATAAAATAAAAGTTTATGTTAATATCAAAACATCTTTATTCACTTATTTTTGCCTTGTTTAAAAGGTTTTATATAAGGTACATACTGCAGTCATAGAAATCATTATTTACTCTTTACCTTATTATTCTTTAAAAAAGTACTTTTGGTTCTGTTCGCTTATTTATCCTTTTAACATCTATTTAGGGATTTTTTTATTTTATGCACAATTTTACTATTTTGATTATAAAGGAAATTATTTATCTTTTTCTCTTAAGGAGGTATTAAAGGGTAATAAGTGAAGTCAATTTTCTTTTGAAATCACGAAGGTTAAGCAGTCTTTCTTCCTTTACAAATGGATAAATGAATATTGTTACTAATATTATTACTGTTAATCTTAATAATACCTTATATTTATTGAACTACTATGTGCCAGGTAGTATATAAAATGTTTACATATTAGTACCTCAGTTAATCTGCCTAATTAATTGTATTCATTTTAAAAATGAGAAAGCTTATGAGGTAAAGGAACTTGAGATTCTCAAGACTGCTGCTCTGTTAAGCCCTATCGTTCCTTATTGACTCTTAAAATTGATACAGAGGATTTCTATTTTTCTTCCTTTTTTTTTTAAATTTTTTTAGTAGGCTCCATGCCCAGCATGGAGCCCAACGTGGGGCCCGATCTCATGACCGAGATCATGACCTGAGCCAAAATTGAGTCAGACACTTAACCGAGTGAGCCACCCAGGTGCCCCCTTCTGCTCACTTTTTAACCAGATTATTTGTTTGTTTGTTTGTTTGTTTTTGATGTTAACTTATGTTAGTTCTTTTTATGTTTTAGATATTGACTTTTCAGTTTTTAAACTTAGTGGGCTGTAGATGCAGGGGACAGAAGAGATCAAAGATAACTGTTTTTGGTTGTGTTTTTATTCAGCATAATAATAATAGCTCTACCCTTTTCTTAACACCTCAATACTACCATACTTGCAGGAAAATATTGACAAAGATTATACGGATTTATAGGTACTTTTGTCACCTCTTCCACAAAAGAAATGAGGATGGCCTTTAAGGTTGGGCTTCTCAACATTTGAGTAGAATTGCTTATATGGTTTCAAAGCATATAACTGTGCCTTAGTGACCAGGTCTTTGAAAAGAGAGCAGAGTTGTCTACTAAGTGATATTAGAGAAGTCCATCTTAAAGACTCCCAAGTCTCCCTCTTCCCACCAAAACCTGCTCATCCCACAGTTTTTTCTATTTTGGTAAATGGCAGTTCCATTATTCTAGTTATTTATGTCAGAAACTTTGAGCCATCTTTGGAGTCCTCTCTTTTTTCCTATATTCATAGCCAGTTGTCAGCAAAACCTTTTGGCCCTACCTTAAAAATACAGCCAGAATCTGACTTCTTGTTCCCTTCAGCACTCTTGTCTTAATCCAGGCCACCATTATTTCTTGCCTGGATTGTTGCAGAATCCTTCTGACTAGTGCTTCTGCTTCTGTTCTTCTACTCTCTACAGTCTAATCTTTGTATAGCTGCTTGTAATCCTTTAAAATATTAGATTCCAGCAATCAGCTCAGCACCTTCGTATGATTGTTCATCTCACTCAAAGTAAAGGTCAGAATCCTTAAAATTATCTGGAAGTCCTACATGATCTCCTGGTTATCTTTGATGTCATCTCTTAACACTCACTTCCTTAATCTGCTTTGTCAGATTGGTCTTGTTCCTCAGACACACCAGTTGGAGCATAAGACTGCATGAGCGCCTTTGAACTTGGACTGCTCTTCTCTTAGATATATACATGGCTTGCTCCCTAACTTTCTTCAGATTTATGCTCAAATGTTGCCTTACTGGTGAGCCCTTTATCTGACCACTCTACATATAACAGCAGGACCTTCATACTGCTTTGTATTTCTAAGTAGCAGGGATCACCATACATATTTTCTAGTTTGCTTATCATCTGTCTCCATTGGAATGTGAACTCCATGAAGGCCTAGAATTTATCATCTGTCTCCATTGGAATGTGAACTCCATGAAGGCCTAGAATTTATGTTCACCGCTCTTCTCTCAGTGCCTAGAACAGTTGTGATACATAGTAGCTGCTTAGTAAATCTGTATCAAGTATGTGGATGAATGCATAAATGCTTTCCATTCATTCTTCTAGATAATCAGAATTGTGTCTTCCTGTCAAGTTAGTTCACAGGAAGCTATGCATTAGACCAAATAAATTAGCCTTTTGCAGGCCTTATTGAGTTGTGTTTTAATGTTTTGCTCCAGGGCTTTAGAAAAGAAATAACACAAAAAGCAATTCTGCATATGGTGTATGTTGTCTCATGTCATTCAGTAGCCCTTAGAGAAGATTCCAGATGAGAAATGTCTTTTGGAGTTTAGTGAGGAGTAGTTGAGGAGTGACCCCATTCTTTTTTGAAGACTACAAATACTCCATTGATGGATTCACTGCAGTTTGTTAAATCAGTCTCTTACTGATGGATATTAGGTACTGTTATTATTATTCTAAGTATAAATATTATAAGTATACTAAAGTAGGGTTTAGGCATGAATATCGTTACATATATCTTACAAAATTTTATGCAGATATGTTCATGTATTTCTAGCAATACAATTGTGGTGTCAAAAGATATGTACATTTAGGATTTTTGTAGCTGTTGCCAAACTAACCTTGTAAAAGATTGCATTGATTTATACTCCAACCACTGGTTGAGTATAAATTTTGTGTTTTAAATTTTGACTAAGCAGTCTTTTAAAAAATGTTTTTATTATCAGAAGTTTCTGTTGCTTCATTAAAAAAATTCACATAGGATTAGAACTAGAAGATTTACTGAGTTTTAGACTTCTTTAGTCTTCGTTTTGTGACTTGATGTATTTTCAGATTTTCATGTTTATGCATTCATTTATTGAGCTGATAATCATTATCTGGCACGTAACTGGGAATTACAATAGTAAATGCTAGTTTTAGAAGACAGAGGTATCTGAAAGGAGGAGCAAGAAGAATCAGAAGCTTGCCACCATATTACTGAAAGATTGCTATAATAGGATCCCTGCCTGTATTCCTGATATTCTGTTATCTACAACATTTGAAAGGGTTTTCCCAGCATTGAAGCTGCTAGTTTTATAATCTAATCAAAGCAGCAGCGTTGTTATTTACAGTAACAACTTTTGAATCTAGGATTTAAGGTATTTGTAAGGGTTGAATTGACTGGTAACAGATTGTTCTTGTTCTTTATACTTTGGGCTTTGCTTTCACGTATGTGCAAATAATGTATATTTTATTTTTCAAAATCATCCTTTATGAAAAAATCTGAGCCATGGTTCCCAGAAGATATGATTCAGAAGTAATTACTAAAGAAATAGAATTTAGAATCTCCATGAACATATTCTTTCTATATGATTTTCCCCCCTCAGATTAGTAATTGTTTTATTTAATTCATTTGGGTAGTTTTCTCTCCTAAACTCTGAACAATAATGCTCCCCCTCACAATGGTCAAAAACATCAGATTCTTTTTTTCTCAGAAATACTACCTTTGAAACTTCTGTTCCTTCTACTCTAATTGGAACAGTTCCTTTCTCTGCTGGCTTCAGAGTTGTTTTCTTATGACTGCTGTTCATCATCATCCAGGGAATTCTCTTTGCTTTTCTTTTATGTTGGATCCCTTATTCTCTGGATCCTGTATTCTTTTTTTTTTTTTTTTTTTGGTTCATTATTTTTATTTTGTGCAGCACATTCTTCATTAGCTTCCTGAGAAAAGGTACACGGGAAATAAAAATTTAAAGACCTTGCTTATATGATACTATTTTTATTCTTTCTCCACACTTGATTAATACCTTGACCACATGTAGAATTTTAGGTTGGCAAGATTTTTTTCTTAGCATTTTGAAGGCCTTGTAATACCATCGAGCTTTGGGAGTTGCTGTTGAGACATGAATGTCATCTATTTGCTCAGTCCTTTGTATGCTTCACTTTTCATTTTTCTGTTTTCCCCTTTCTTTTCTTTCCTTTCTTCCTTTCTCTCCTTTCTTCTCTCCCTTCTTTCCTCCCTTCTTTCCTTTCTTCTTTCCTATATGCTGTGATCAGATCCCTTAAACTCTTTTTATGTTTGTGTGTTCCCATATTAAAATAGGCATATTTGTTGTACCTACCTCTTGGGCAAAGCTCTTATGCAAGTACCTGGCACATGGTAGTAAGTGCTCAGTAAATATTAACTATTAAGTTTTTCTTTAAAGTTGTCTTTTCTCTGCTGTTTTTCTTTCCTGTCAGTTCCTTTTTTGTGGCTTATTTTGGCTCTAAATTTTATGTTGGAGGTTTTCCTCAAATATCTATTGGTCTGTGCTAACAGTTTATATTTAAGAGCGAGGCACTAAACAGCTGATGGGGAGGGCGCCTGGGTGGCTCAGTTGGTTAAGCGACTGCCTTCGTCTCAGGTCATGATCCTGGGGTCCTGGAATCAAGTCCCACATCGGGCTCCCCCTGCTCTGTGGGGAGCCTGCTTCTCCTTCTGCCTCTGCGTGCCACTCCCCCTGTTTGTGCTCACTCTCTCTCTCTCTCTGTCAAATAAATAAATAAAATCTTTAAAAAAAAGAAGCTGATGGGGAGATGAGGGAGATGACATGTAGGTCTCACTGTAGACTGCACAGTGAACTGCTATTTTTGTTGGTTACTATCCCACCCTCCCCCACCCCTACCCAAACTATCAGCATTTGTAGAGCTTTTCTACAGTTATCTCTCTTATCTTGGAGGGACTTAATTTGGTTGCCAGTGTAGGGGAGCTGAGAGGGAGAGGGGTGCTGTGGGTCTCTTCAGTCAATGTGTGCACTCTCCCTTAGCCTTTCTCTTTTTAGTGTGATACCCCTACCCCCACCCACCCAGTGCCCACTGCTATTCTTGAGACTTGAGTCAGGAGTCTCTGTTTCGGTTTCTTCCAGAAAATGAACCTCTGTCTCCTACCAGGTTGGGGGGCGGTCTAGTTGTGTGATGCTTATACAGACTTTCAGCCACTCTTATTTTTAGTTCTTTACCTCACCTCTGCCTTCTGTGGTACTTGGTGCCTCCAGTTTTGGAATCTCCTAGTTTCTGTGATGTGGATGCATTGATTTTTTTTTTCCTCTGCATATTCATAGGCTTCAGCTTCCTCTGCCCTGCTGAGTCTGTTCTTCATCTGACAGAAATGGGCAGACCTCTCTGGTTGGCTTTGGTCACCTCTCCCCTTTCTTTGTGTCATTCTGGGTTTATCAGTTTTCTATTTCTTCACTGTTATTTTAGTAGAGTTTTTTTTTTTTTTAAAGATTTATTTATTTGAGAGAGAGAGAAAATGTGTGGGGGGAGGGGCAAAGGCAGAGGGAGAGAGAGAATCTCAAACAGACTCCCCAAGGAGTGCAGAGCCCTATGTAGGGCTGACCCCAAGACCATGACCTTGGCCAAAATTAATGAGCCACCCAGGTGTCCTTATTTTAGTAGAATTTTTGAAAGATTGCAGAGATAAACGTGTAACTTCAGTTCTTCATGTTTAACTGGTTATGCATTATCTGGTATTACTCTTTTTTTTTTTTAAGGAAATAAAAAAATGTATCAACATCCCTTCAATGAGTTTTTTTGATGTTATGAATTTCATTAATTTATTCAATATGTTGAAACTACATCAAGCTTATTAAATTTCAGGGTTTAGAAGTCAGGTACTGGATACTGTGTTCTGTGTATATGTATGTGTGTTTAAAAAATTCCTTACCATTCAGGGGCGCCTAGGTGGCTCAGTTGGTTAAATGACTGCCTTCGGCTCAGGTCATGATCTCAGGGTCCTGGGATCGAGCTCTGCATTGGGCTCCCTGCTCGGTGGGAAGCCTGCTTCTCCCTCTCCCACTCCCCCTGCTTGTGTTTCCTCTCTCGCTGTCTCTCTCTCTGTCAAATAAATAAATAAAATCTTAAAAAAAAAAAAAATTCCTTACCATTCAAAGAATGAATGTATTTATTGAGTCTAGTTTTAATTTATTCATTCTTAAGTTCTTAGTTTTCACATGTTCATAAATTTATGTGACCATTTTATCAGTTGGAGTTGCTTGGCAGAGTAAACTTATATTAGTTCTCTTTAAAATTGAAAGTATTATGGTGCTTAATGTGTCACTGTCATCAAAAGTTGATTGATCGCATGCAGAGTTTGTGGACACTCTAATATTGTGCAGATTATTTTTATAATATTTAGCCTGATCACTTTCAGATGATGTCAGCCTGTCTTGCTAAGGTGTCTTTTATGCACTGATTACCATTGCTGTAGATCCATGTTGTCTAATAGAACTTCCTGCAATGATATAAATGTTCAGTTATTTGTATTGTCCAATAAACACAGTAGCCATTAGCCACATGTGGCTCTAGAGCACTTGAAATATGTCTAGTGTGACTGGGAAACTGAATTTAAAATTTTATTCAATTTTAGTTTATTTAAATTTAAATAACCACAGGTGACTTGGTGGCTACCATATTGGGCAGCACAGTTCTAGATTCTGATAGTATGTGCTAAGTTTTTGGTGCAGATTATTTTATATTGTTAATCACTTGAATTAGTTTGGAATAAAGTATCCAGCTGAAGAATAGGAGTTAGCGGAGTTATCCTAAATTTGCTTATTATAATTAGAACTACATTTTTTCTTCATAAAAATATGAAGACTGCAGTTTCAGAATTGAAAATAAAATGTGTTTTAGGTTGGTGTATCATGCCGTTTTATTGGGGGGCTGATAAGAAATGGAAAGTGAAGGTTGAAATTATTATTTTGTAACCTCTCAGGAATTTTCTTCCATTCTACAAAAGAAAGGAGGAACTACTGTTTGAATCAAAGCCTAGTTTGGATTTAACATTTTTATATTCTCAAAGACAGTCATAGTAGTGTTCTGTTTTATATTTTTAACGTTTGAATGAAAATACTGGGTGCCATCAGACTTCTTTGTAAACTGCAGGTTAATACATAAAATTTCTTTTGAATCGGGGATAAAGAGTAATTGTAGTAAATGCTGCAAAATTAATCTTTGGCTAACTACAATTATGCCATCAGTTGAGGTCTGTGGTGAGTTGAGTGTTGCTAAATTGGTCAAAATGCAATCAGTTATATTTTAGTAAAAAAGTGAAAAATTCACAGGCCTGGAAACACGGCTTTGATTGTAGAACATTACCATTTTGCTTAATCCTTTTTGGTGAAATACAGCTTTTTGAAATAGTGGTTAGTACAGTTACCACTGTACATTTAGTTTAGCAAAATATACAATATTTACCATTTTTATAGTAGTATAATTGTTAACTAACAAGGGAATATATTCAGACATTTAAGAAGATAGTATTAAGTAGTTCTTTCAGATTCTTTTTGTTCTTCTCTGAAGGCCTCATCCCCTTTTATTCCTTCATTCTCAGAAGATGATTTCTTTCCCATTTCATAGAATGTGAACATTCTCTCATCTTCTTGTCCTTCTTGCTTATCAACTGCAGTCATTACTGGCTGCAACCACCCCTTGCGTTAGAGTGGGGAAAGTGTCCTGTTTCCTGGCAGAAGACCAGATACCTATACCTGTGCGCTTACATCCCTTTTTACCTTCTCATGGATCTTGTATGCCTGTTACTCTACCTGTTTTTTGTCCTTTCAGTGTGTTTCCGCTGTGTTTTTTTCTTTTCTATTTATGTTTTAACAATTTCAACCTTTCTTCATCATCGGGTACAGATACATATGTAATAGGAGGAAGACCCTTCTAATCCCTTCTTCCTTTTCTTATCCATTCTTCTTGAAAGAGCTGCTGATACTTCTTGTCTCTAATTCTTCCATTCCTAGCAATCTGTGTTTTTTGATCCTACTCTATACTTGTGGGTCAGTCAAGTAGTTCACTATCGTTGTTATAATTTGGGAGCACAGGACTCTGAGAAACAAACTGAGGGTTCTAGAGGGGAGGGTGGTGGGGGCTATGGGTTAGTCTGGTGATGGGTATCATCAGGTATCACGTCACCCAAGGAGGGCACGTATTGAATGGAGCACTGGGTGTTATTCGCAAACAATGAATCATGGAACACTACATCAAAAACTAGTGATGTAATGTATGGGGATTAATATAACATAATAAAATAAAATTAAAAAAAATAATTTGGCAGCACAGGTTATAGTATTTAGAGGACAGTATACACTTAAACAGACACAAAAGAGTCAACTTTTGGTTGGCTGAGGTGGTGTTTAAAGCTAGAAACAGTAATTATTGATGAATTAGTTAAAATTCACTTTGGCTATGAGTTATAGAAAACCCAAAATAGCAGAGACTTAAAAAGATAGAAGTTTATTTCTTCTTCTTACAAGCACAGGTAATCCAGGTTCGGTGACTCCATGATTCTCAAAGAACTAGGCTTTACTCTTGTTGCTCTGCCATCTTCAACTCTCAGCTTCTGTTTCATGGTTCAGTTTGACTGCTGTGGCTATAGTCATCCTTTTCCTATTCTAGTGAGCGGGAAGGAAAAAAAGCAGAGAGGCCATATCCCTTCCTTTTATTTTATTATTATTATTTTTAAAGATTTTACTTATTTTTTAACAGAGAGACACACAGCGAGAGAGGGAACACAAGCAGGGGGAGTGGGAGAGGGAGAAGCAGGCTCCCGTGGAACAGGGAGCCCGATGCGAGGCTTGATCCCAGGACCCTGGGACCATGACCGAAGGCAGACGCTTAATGACTGAGCCACCCAGGCGCCCATTATCCCTTCCTTTTAAAGAAACTTCCTAGCAGTGGCCCAGAACTTTAAGGCCCATTGGCTAGAATTTAGACATTGGTCACATCCAGTTGTAAGGGAGGCTGGGAAATAAGCTTATTTCCGATAGCCATGTGTGAAGATATAATTCATGGTTTTTAAAAGGGATTGCATAACATTCCATGATTTGGATTCACCATAAATGATTTACTTGTTCTGTATTGATAGACATTTAAGTTGCTTATGAGATTTTTGTTACTATAACAAAGTACAAATCAACAACTTACGTCTTGGGGATCCTGGGTGGCTCAGTCCTTGAGCGTCTGCCTTCGGCTCAGGTCATGGTCTCAGAGTCCTGGGATTGAGCCCTGCATCGGGCTCCCTGCTCGGCGGGAAGCCTGCTTCTCCCTCTCCCACTTCCCTTTCTCGCTGTGTCTCTCTCTGTCAAATAAATAAATAAAATCTTAAAAAAAACCCAAAAACTTATGTCTCCAAAAAGTGAATTAGTGAGCATAAAAGCTACACATTAGAATACTGAGTATTATAGGAGAGAACTTGGAAGTAGCAGAAATAACATTTTGAGAGTTTTTCTCTAAGTCGAGAAAGGTGAAGATCCCGTAAGGAGTAGTGGAATTAAGCAATACCTTATAAAATTTGGACTTTAGTCATCATTAAAGAAAATTAAACCAAAATATAGTATTGCTGGCTTACACAAACTAATGCAGTAAAATAAGTGTAGATAATTTACATTTTTTTTCTTAAGCGTGTATAAATGTCATATATTTACTGGTGTCTAAGTTACATTGATTTTTTTAGTACTGAAATGACGTTTTGTTTTGTTTGGAATACAGATCTTTCACTTTAATTTGTTTCATTCTTTTCCAATAAAGTGTTACTATGTGAGCTGTTAAGTTTAGAAAATAAACAAATAAAAAGTTGTGTTCAAATATATATATACTTTCAGTAGGCTAACTATACTTCTCTTGATTTGCAGGCCTTTTTGCAAATGTGTAATCTGCCTATCAAAGTGGTTTGTAGGGCAAATGCAGAATATATGTCTCCATCTGGTAAGTTTTTAAAAATTCTCTGTTAATATTCTGCATTGATACAATTGTAGTGTTAGTCCAGTTTGTACCTACAATTTTAAAAGGCCTATTTTTGTTTGTTTGTATATTCATCCTTTGAAGAATTTCCCCATGGTTTTGTAAAGTAACAGTTGTAAACTTGATAGTCTTTGGGTGGACATGGCTATTCATTTCAACTCTGTGGTTATAGTTGGTTACTAGAAAGTTACAGAAATTGTTTTATGTAGTAAATATTAAGAAAATACATAATCTCAGATATCCCCAGTCTTATTTACATAGGACTGTTTCCACTTCAGAAAACAAATTTTGGTATTAATGAATCCATTCGGTATTAAACACACTTCTCCAAACTATGTTCTATTATTCAGAGGGAAGAAGAGAGATTATGGAATAATTAAATTTACTTGTCAAAGATCTTAAGTTCATCTCTGAATGCTTTTGGTTTCTAATCTTTGTTTTATTTTTATTTCAACAGATTTTAAGATACTTATTAAGATTTTAGCCTTTCTGCTATTTTTTATGATCAGTATTGCCTTTTCTGTGTGTCATGTATTAGTAGATTAAGGTAAAGTTTTAAATAAATGTGGTTCAGATAATTTCTAATATAAAAATATAGTGCACAAAGCTGATAAATGTTAACTAGAATTGGTATGGATTATAATTATGGTTCTGCTGCTGCAGCAATAACACAGAATCATTCCTTTATGGGTAAATCCATTGAATATAAATGATTGGGATAAATGTGTTACATTGCTTTTTTAGGGAGACATTTATCTATCTCCTCCCTCTGAAGGTAACTTAGAAATGATTTGTGTAAACCATTTCCTTTTTTTCTTTTCATCTTAGGTTCTTAAAGGTGGTAATAATTGTCAAAAGCTGTGAAGACAGCCTCCATACACACTGAAAATTCTACATTAATACCTCTACACTTAAAGATTTATGAATATGGGACACCTGGGTGGCTTAGTCGGTTAGGCGGCTGCCTTCGGCCCGGGTCATGATCCCAGGGTCCTGGGATTGAGTCCCACGTCGGGCTCCTTGCTCAGCAGGGAGCCTGCTTCTCCCTCTCTCTCCCTCTGCTTGTGCTCTCTCTGTCAAATAAATAAGATCTTAAAAAAAAAAAGATTTATGAATATACATTTTAAGACATCTCCATAAAAGAATTTCTAGACTTGTAAACATAGACATATTTTAGATTGTTGAAGGCCATTAATTGACTCATTTTCTGTTAATTTTGAATGTAGGTTTTATAAACTTTCTGAATTCTGGTGAGATGAATTATATTGGATTCTGTCCATCTTTTTCCTTTATGTAGTCATATAAAAAGAGTGTAGCTATACATATAAAAAAGTTAATAATCTGATATTAAAGTTGATATCTTTGGCGAATGAGGAGAAGCCATAGAATTCATCCACCTGTTTCCTAAAAGGACTATACTGAGTACCACCCAGGTAGATATCTTTTTATAGACTCTATGAAAGACAAATAACTATTATAGAGGCTGCAGGACACACACACACACACACACACACAGAGTCATAGGAGGAGTCTCCTGTAGGCAGATGAAAATGGCACTTTCTGTTAAGGCATTTATTTAAAATTTCATCATAAGTAGTAGTATTCTCTTTTATCATATGATTTGGGGTGATTAGGGGAATGTTTTATTTTTTTGCTTGATCTTGTTGTGGTAGGTTTTTAAAGCAGAGAACATCGTGCAGTATTCAGAAATCAAGTCACTTTTGGCTAAGAGTTAGGAAATTTTTACTCTAATCCTTCTGTGACCTTGTCACATATTGACAGTTTCTTTGGGAAATTTCACTTCTCTTTTTTGAGCTTCAGTGACTTCATCTGTAATATGTGGTGGTTGGACTAGATGGTATTTGAGGCTCTTTTTATTTCTAATATTTTCTGAATCTACAAACTTGCTTGCTTTCTTCTTGCTTCCTTTGTTTAAGCTCTGAGAATGATTATTCTGCCTAAAATAAGAAGTAGGGCCCTCAGTTTGTTTTTCTTCTTTTAAAATGACCTTTGATTGGTGCCAGAGAATAAATGTCTCACCGTGCTTTTGCTTGATACCTGCAATAAGAATATAACATTGGCTTCACTTTAAGTCAGGCGAGTGACAAAAAACTTTATTCACTTCTAATTTGTTGCCTTGATTTTTATATATTTCTTTGTATTTAGGGATAGACTACCCACACTGCTTTCCTGCTTCAGAATCTACAATACTGAAAGTATTTTTACAAAAAGAAAACACAAACTCCTTCTTCCAAGAATGCCAAACTGGATATTGAAAATGAGAGATACACTTCCCTTTGAAAATGTTACAACCTAAAAATAGCCTTCAGTCTAGGCATTTATCCACACATAGTTTTCATTCTCAGATCATTTTATCTCAGAGGACCTGTACTATTTCTAGCATTAGAGTACTTACAAAGATTTTATCTCAAGTTAAAAAACGGTATGACCTAATACCCAGATAAATTCTTTTCTTTTTTGCAAGATTTATAAAGCAGTAGAAGAAGGCAATGTGGAATTCAGTGTTTTTATATTGGTTATATGGAAATGTCTTCTAAATATATCTATTGAGTTGTTGTTTCCCTGAAGGCCTGCCTGCCTTTTGTGATACGTGTTATCCTATGGATGTAGATGAAGCTTTTGTTGGTGCTGTGCACCTCATCCATTACCCTTGGGCTGAGTGAGACAGAGAGGAGTGAATCTGTTGAAAAGGACCATGAAGAAGCCTGCTGTTAGTGTGAACTCTATTTGAACTAGGTCTGATAGCAAGTTTCATCCTCTAGCTTTTGGGGTGAACTTTGTTGCTATTTAGAGACTATTTTGTTATCATCTCTGATAATTTCATCAAGTATTGGTATTTATAAAAATGAAATACTACTTTTTTTAATGTGACACTTATTTAGAGAAGCCAGTTTTTATAAGCCTACTTCTTATTTTTTCCCCCCAAATGTGTCTGGGAACATATTTTGTATTATAATTCATAAACTAGCTTATCTTCAGAGATTGCTAATTCTCTTAATTCCTGATTTTTTTGAGTCAAAGACATTATGGTACCATTATGTGCTTAAAATTTTGAACTTAATGGGTATCTGAGATTTAAAAATAGATATAAAAAGAAGTCATCTTTTTTTTTTAAAAGATTTTATTTATTTATTTGACAGAGAGAGACACAGCGAGAGAGGGAACACAAGCAGGGGGAGTGGGAGAGGCAGAAGCAGGCTTCCCGCAGAGCAGGGAGCCCAGTGCGGGGCTCGATCCCAGGACCCTGGGATCATGACCTGAGCCGAAGGCAAACGCTTAACGACTGAGCCACCCAGGCACCCCAAAAGAAGTCATTTTCTTAAATGTAGTTTAAAATATAGATTGATTCATTATACTCTGAATAGGAGGTCCCATTACATTTCTTTCAAATCTATCAGTGGCTGTGAACCAGTGTTCGGCCTTGGTTCGTGTAATTTCAATAATTAGTATTTACTGCTATATTATATAGCGATTTGTTAGGGTTAGTTCTGAAAAAGGAATATTGTGATCAGTTATTATATACAAGTGAGAACTCTAGAAATGAATCTCCTTTTTTTTTTTTTTTTTAAGATTTATTTATTTATTTATTTGACACAGAGCAAGAGATAGAGAGAGCAGGAACACAAGCAGGGGGAGTGGGAGAGGGAGAAGCAGGCTTCCAGCCGAGCAGGGAGCCCAGTGTGAGGCTCAATCCCAGGACCCTGGGATCATGACCTGAGCCAAAGGCAGATGCTTAAGGACTGAGCCACCCAGGCACCCCGAATCTCCTTTTTCTTTTAAAATTAGTAATTGTTGTTTAAAACTTTATAGAATTTAATATACACATTTAATTATTATTTTCCAAAAGTTATAGGGATACAAAATCAGTATATTAATAAAACACATTCTATTTTTGTATTAATTTACTGAAAGTGTTTTCATACATTTTTTTTTCCCTCAACAGGTAAAGTACCTTTTATTCATGTAGGAAATCAAGTAGTATCAGAACTTGGTCCAATAGTCCAATTCGTTAAAGCCAAGGTAATAAAAAAAAGATATTAAATATATTTGATCAGTCTTAAGTCATTCATCATTCTTTAGTGTGTCTTAACATTTATATTGATTTTAACCTAGTTTTATAAAATGCCAATATAAACTAGTAGAGAAATATTTCTAAAGTGTAATTTTTCCCCCATAATGTAAATCAATGGCAGAAGATGTAATTTGATCTTCACAAAATGGTACATAATTTTCTAACTTACACTTATGAGAGTTTTGGTCATAAATAAAAACTTAGGTTGTTATAAAATGTCAGGTTAACCTTTGAGAAGGGAGATATAGGATATATTTAGAAGTTGAACGTATTAATATATACATTTGAATTCAGTTTAGGTTTTAATAGTTACAAAGGACAACCTCCATTAACATTTTGGGGAACATCCTTCCAGACTTTTCCCTATACATACACAGAAAAATATAGATCATACTATTATGTGGTATTTTGCAACCTGCCTTTTAAAATCATCAATATGTTTGGAGATTCTTCCATGTTAATGACTGTAGAAATATATCATCCTTTTAAGTTGTTGTATAGTATTTTATTGTATGGATGTATTATAATTTATTTATGTAAGCCTTTATTGATGGACACATAAATTGTTGTCAGTTTTTGGCTCTTATTGAGTGTTAAGATAAATATTCTTCTACAGATACCTTTGTACACTTGTCAGATTATCTCCTCAGGATAAATTCCTAAGAGTGATCCTGCAATATTAAAGGGTATGCATTTTTAAAGTCTCACCACAGATGGCTGGATTGAACTAAAGGGTTATATACCATTTTATGCATCTACTCATTATTATAGTATATGAGAATTTTAAAATTAGTGTCTATTTCCCTCTACATTTACTAACATTTTTTTTTTCACCTTTGACCACTTTATAAGCAACACGTGTCAATCTTTTGGCATTTATTTTATTACTAATAAGGTTAGTCTCTTAAAAAAAAAAAACAAGGTTTACTGACCATTCTGTTTTCTTCTTTTGTGAAATAATTGATAATGTAATTTTGTCCATTGAAAGATGCATTTTTATAATGGCACATAAATACTACTTATTAATATTTTGTAGTGATAGATTATTAACTATTTTTTCATATATAATTTTATTTTAGGAGATATTTTAGAAATTTATTAGACATTTATAGTAAAAACATTGATGTAGTAAAAACATTCATATTCACTTGGTAGTAAGATAACTGAAAGTTTTTGTCTATTTAATATGATGCTCTTTTAAATTTTTTTAAATTCCCTTTAGGGCCATTCTCTTAGTGATGGGCTGGATGAAGTCCAAAAAGCAGAAATGAAAGCCTACATGGAATTAGTCAACAATATGCTGTTGACTGCAGAGGTATAATAGAAGATAATAGGCCTTGAAAAGAAACTTTCCTCTCATAAAAGATCATCTTTCTTATGGGCTATTTTAAAGTTATTGAGAAATAGGAATATAGTCAAGCAATTCTAGGGCTAGGATGGTTACTGAAATTATTTGGTTATTATGTTTGAACAAGTTGTCTGACATTTTCAGATCCAGTTTTCCTATTGTAAAAAGGAGTGATTCTTGCCCACTCATTATTTGACTTTGGCCTTGGGAGGTTTACTTAAATAATATCTGTAAAATACTTTAATGGTATTTAGAGATGTACTACTGTATGAATAAGAAATACTTTTATTAAGTATTACCATTAATTAAATTTAATAATTCTGTATAGCAACATTAGCCAGAGGAGGGAAAACTCATATATGTGACTTTTATAAAGTTGGCTTATAAAAAAATCACCATGGCAAGAAATGTTTCTTTATCCATTTTCTCTTTGGTATTCTAAAGTTTTAGTGACTGTTCTTTTGTTCCTAGTTGTATCTTCAGTGGTGTGATGAAGCTACAGTAGGGGAGGTGAGTGGTTCTGCAGCATTTATCTTAATTAAAATTTAATGAGAAAACACTTTTGCTCAGGATCGTAAGTCCCTGCTCATAAATGAAACATTGTGGTTTATACCATTAGTGATACAGTTTTTCACTTACTTTAATTTTGCTTGCACATACATTTTAGGGAAGCTATATGTCATTGTTTGATATAACTGGTTGCAAAGTACATAAAAGTTTATATATTTTTAAAGGAAATGGTTTGAAATTTTAATTTTTTAGATTGCAAGCTATGTATTTTTTTCAGATTGCTGTATTTGTGTTCTGAAAATATATTTTCCTAAGTATTCTGTTTGTAAAAACAGGCTTTGTTTTTAGAAAGAATCATGTTTGTCACAAAATCTTTTTGCTCTAGATCACTCATGCCAGATATGGATCTCCTTATCCTTGGCCTTTGAATCATATTTTGGCCTATCAGAAACAGTGGGAAGTCAAACGTAAGATGAAAGCTATTGGATGGGGTAACAAGACTCTGGACCAGGTGAATTCAGATAATTCAGATCGAAGTGAGGGTTTCCTCAACTTTAAGGCATAAGAAACTCATTTTTTGTGTTGATAATCTTTAAAAATCTCAGCATAATAAAAAAATTAAGAAAACATTTGCTCTTATTTTTTTCTGACATGAAGTGGTTTTTATTTGTTTTATAAAAATCACACATGCTTATTGTAAAACAAACTATATAATACAAAAAAGTTCAAAAAGGAAATAGAAATTGCTTGAAGTCCTACCACCTAGAAATTGCCACTGCTAATTGTTTGGAGAACATTCTTCTAGATGTCTCTGAATAACATTTTCCTTAAATGGGGATCATATTATACCTGGCACTCTGTAATCTAATTTCCATTCACCAATACATTGTGGGCATCTTTTATGTCAATAGATACAGATCTGCAGCATCAGGGCTTAAAAACCGTGTTAAATACAGCTCTTAATATATCTATTTTTCTTTGGTCTTAAATTTACCGAAATCGCAAAATTTAAAAAATATATAGCTTTTCAAGGTCATGAGATTGAACTAATTCAGTCATTAAACTAATAATGTCTCTTTTCCAAGGCTACTCATAGTCCTAGCCAGCCAATTTACTGATGTGTGACACACTGGGGGATTGGGTAAATGAATAGGGATTGAGTATATAAAATCCATCTCCACTAGTGGGAAAACAACTCAAATGCTTTTTTACTCATGGTGGGTCAGCAGTGTCATCTTTATGAAGCAGATTTTTTTTATATATGTAAAGTCATTTGAATCTATGGATTCAGGAAAACATTTTTGTAGGGGGTGAAGTTTTGAGATAGAAACTTTCTTAATAGTAATCCTTGTAAGTAACTTAAATGTACTTGTGTTTAAAGGAACTTTGCTCTCAAATTTTCTTCCTATTTCTTATATAGAAAGTATTACTTATGTTCTATACATGTTCTGTAGTCTGATTTAAATATATTTAAAAGGTTACCTAAATTTACATTTTTTGTTATAAACTGTGATACAAATTAAGTTTTGACACATTTAATTGTTTTGCTAATTTAAATATTTTCCTTTGGGTCTGTTGCCTATGTTAGGTCTTAGAAGATGTAGACCAGTGCTGTCAAGCACTTTCTCAAAGACTGGGAACACAACCGTATTTCTTCAATAAGCAGTAAGAAACTTTATCTTTTTTTTAGTTTCTTTTCTGTATTGTTAGGTTACAGATTTATTTTACCATGGAGGAACTGTTTTATCCAGAAATATTTATGAAAAGATTTTGTTTTCTTTTTCATTTTTGCCATCATTAAATATTTACTTAGCACTTCTTGGTTATCAGGCACAGCTCTAGGCTCTGGGATACTAAAATTTCTAAAATGCAGTCCTTGCCATTAAAAATTTGTCTTAAGGGCAGACATGGAAACCAGTCATTAGTTTATGATATGATAGAGGTACTACTAGAGGTAGTTGGAGGTGCTGTGTATGGAACTACATTATCTTAAAATCTACATTTGCAAAATACTGTTAAAACATGAAGTATAACCATACTTGTTTATACAGGGTGATACCCTGGGGACCAGAAAAGTGAATAAAACTAAACAATAAAAAATTTTGTTGGATGGACAAGCACCATTATGAACTTATCTTTTAAAAGTTAATGAAAGTATTTGTAAAGCACAGAAATTAGTATGAAAGATATAGGTTAAATATATATGCACATATATCTAAATTGAATAATTCATGTTTCATTAAGGCAGAATTATTTTGTAATCTGGAAAAGAATATCTAATATAGGCAAAGAATGGATTTCCTTTTTTTTTTTTTTAAGTTACAGTTTTAATGTATTAGAATCATCCTGTGATCCAGTTTAAGATGGGCTTAAATTAACATTTTAATCTTAATGTTTTACTTAGAAATTCTAGCCTTTTCTTGGCTCTGTAATAAAAATGTTTCCTTTTTAGAGTGATAATTTTTTAAAAGGTTTATTTGCTATTAATTATTATATCTTTATAGGCATTCATCTTCTATAGCCATATCCTATATCTTTTGGTAGAGATACTAATATTAGCAAAAATGACAATGATGATAGCTTGGAAGTATTTGTTATATTAATGTATGCTACATATAACTGAAATTTGGGGTCTTTTGATCTCTGAAGCACAAAGGTCGTAGAATTCAAACCATGAAATCCTGGTAGGTAAAGCTTCACCAGCTATGTTCCTATTTCTAGTGATGTTTGTGATGCAGAGTCTATTTGTTTAGTCTCTAACACAAAAGAAATATAGCTACATATTAGTACCAGGTAGTTCCTTTTCTTGCTGATATAGGAATTCTTAGGGCTGAAAAGCCCAGAAGAGGTGTGTTTTACTGTTTGAAGTGCATCATTATGTTTTAGGAGTTAGTTTTGTTATGCATGTTCTCTTCATGGGAGGCCAGGAGAATATATCTGACTTATTCTTCTCATTTAAACCCAGTGTCAAAGACTTCATTCATAACCAGATATCATTCAGCATGTGATTTAGTGGAAATATCAAAGTATATTTTTTCTTATAAGGGTACAATTATATTTAAGCTCATAATGAAAAACTCAAAATTTAGAACAAGCACAAAACCAAAGATTTGCTATGGAGGAACCGTTTAATTGATATTAAGATGTAGGTTTCTGGGGTGCCTGGGTGGCTCAGTCGTTAAGCGTCTGCCTTCGGCTCAGGTCATGATCCCAGGGTCCTGGGATCAAGCCCCGCGTCGGGCTCCCTGCTTGGCGGGAAGCCTGCTTCTCCCTCTCCCACTCCCCCTGCTTGTGTTCCCTCTCTCGCTGTGTCTCTCTCTGTCAAATAAATAAATAAAATCTTTAAAAAAAAAAAAAAAGATGTAGGTTTCTGAAATAATTTTACCTTGTATGAGACTTACATAAACATTTTTCCCTAATGATTGAAAAATATATTTCATTTTTTTTAGATTTCATTTTTAATTTTAGTTTTACCCCATTGTCTAATTAGTAGTAAACTGTAATTACGAAAAAGTCATTTGTATTTTCACTTTGATGTGACAGCATTTTTCTCATTTTTTTTTATCTGTCAGGAATCATTACTTTGTGAGATACTGTGCTTTAGTGAATAGAGCACTGGCTTAAGTCTAGATAATGTAGTATTGGATTCCAGGTCAGTGGGCCTGAATTCTGTTCTTGGCTCTAATATATATCAGACTTTGGCAGGTTACTTTATTTCCCTGTGTATCTTCCCTTTACCCCCTAAAATTAGAATAAATTTTTCTCCTAGCTAACCTCCTGGGGATGTTGAGAAGACTCATGAAAGAAACTCAGTAGTTTTATTTGATGAGAGAAGGGGAATGGGTAGATGAGGGAGATCCTGCAGCAAGAATAGGAATTGGGAAAAGAGGACAAAGAAGATAAATGGTGGAAAGAAAAATTTAGGAAAGTGAAATTGAAAGAAATTAGAAATAACACAAGATAGATACTAACACTGGTGGCCTTTTTTATCTTTTATAATGTACAGTGTTACTTGGTAGCTTTTAAATATTTAAGTCATATTTCCGAAATGCAACAAAAACAAAATCAGTATTTCCTGTTGTATACAAGCTATCTTATTGATGTGGTATCTGTTAAGACACCTATCCAAAGGCTACTGGGTCATTTGTTCTTTTTCATGTGGTGGGCATGGACTCAGAATGAAAAAGTAAAACTTTTCTTAAAGTGTTATTTTTATGTTACCTTTTTTCCCCTACGTGTAGTCAGGATAGAATGAGTTATACAATTGTAAAGCATTTATGAGCTCCTTGCAGGTCTGTATGTTTTCTAAACAAAACCTGCTTATCAGCAGAGGGTCAGTAAGTGTTGGTTAAAAGTAGCTTAAATTGGGAAGTTGGAAGAGGAGTTATATTTGAAAAAGAAAGAGTTCTGCATTAACTATTAAATGGTAAAACTTGAAAATATACCCTCATATACTGATGGGAAAGGGCATTGAAGAAATGCTGCAAAAATTATACATGGGAGGGGTGCCTGGGTGGCTCAGTTGGTTAAGCGACTGCCTTCGGCTCAGGTCATGATCCTGGAGTCCCGGGATCGAGTCCTGCATCGGGCTCCCTGCTCAGCAGGGAGTCTGCTTCTCCCTCTCCCGCTCCCCCCTCTTGTGCTCTTTCTGTCTCTCACTCTCTCTCCCAAATAAATAAATAAAATCTTTAAAAAAAAAAATTATACATGGGAATCTTAAGATGAAAAATTTCAGGGAAGAATTGGATTTTACTGAGGTTTATTCAGTAAAGAAATTACCAGTGGAGAAATTGAGTCCGTAATCAAAACACTCCCAACAAACAAAAGTCCAAGACCAGATGGTTTCACAGGTGAATTCTGCCAGACATTTAAGAAGAGTTAATACCTATTCTTTTTAAGCTATTTCAAAATACAGAAGAGGAAGGAAAACTTCCAAATTCATTCTATAAGGCCAACATTATTCTGATACCAAAACCAGGTGAAGATACTACAAAAAAAGAAAACTAGGCTAGTATCTGTAATGAGCATCGATGCAAAAATCCTCAACAAAATATTAGCAAACTGAATTCAGTAGTTTATTAAAAGGATCATTCACCAAGATTTAAGTAGGATTTACTTTATTTTATTTTTTTAAAAGATTTGTTTTAGAGAGAGAGAGCGAGCACATGTGAGCAGGGGGAGGGGCAAAAGGGGAGGGAGAGAGAAAATCTCAAGCTGACTCCCTGCTGAATGTGGAGCAGGACTCGGGGCATGATCTCTTGACCCCAAGATCATGACCTGAGCTGAAATTAAGAGTGGACACTTCACCAACTGAACCGCCCAGGTGCCCCAAGATTAAGTGGGATTTACTCCATGGATGCAGGGGTGGCTCACTATTCTCAGATCAATCAGTATGATACATCACATTAATAAGAGGAAGGATAAAAACCATATGATCATCTCAATAGATCAGAAAAGGCATTTAACAAAATACAACATCTCTTTAGGATAAAAACTCAACAAAGTGGGCATAAGGAGAACACACCTCAACATAATAGGTGCCATTTATGAAAAATCCAGCTAACATATTCAATGGTGAAAAACTGAAAGTTTTTCCTTTAAGATCAGGAACAAGGTAAGAATATCCATTCCCACCACTTTTATTCAACATAGTACTGGAAGTCCTAGCCACAGCAGTCAGATAAGAAAAAGAATTAAAAGGCATCCAGATTGTTAAGGAAGAAGTAAAACTGTCACTGATTGTAGATGACATGATAATATATGTAGAAAATCCTAAAGACTCCATTAGAAAACTATTAGAACTCAAATGAATTCAGTAAAGTTGTAGGATACAAAATTAATATATAGAAATCTTTTGCATTTCTATGCACTAACAGACTAAGAGAGAAATTAAGAAAACAATCTCATTTATAATTATATCAAAAAGAATAAAAATATCAAGGAATAAATTTAACCAGATAGGTGAAAGACCTATACTATGAAAACTATAAGACATTGATGAAAGAAATTTAACATGACACAAATGGAAAGATACAGCATGCTCATGGATTTGAAGAATTAATATTGTTAGAATGTCCATACTACCCAAAGTAATCTACAGATTGAATGCAATCCCTATCAAAACACCAATAACACTTTTCACAGAAGGAGAACAAATATATCCAAGGTATGCATGGAACCACAAAAAACCTTGAATAGCCAAAGCAATCTTGAGAAAGAAGAAGAAAGCCGGATGTATCATAACCCCAGATTTCAAGATATACTACTAATCTATAGTAATCAAAACAGTATGGTACTGGCACCAAATCAGATACATAGATCAGTGGAACAGGATAGAAAGCCCAGAAATAAACTCATACATACATTACATGGTCAATTAATCTATGACAAAGGAGGCAAAAATATACAATGGAGAAAAGGATAGTCTTTACAATAGTGTTGGGTAAACTGAACAGCCACATGTACAAGAATGAAACCACACCCCTCTCTCACACCATACACAAAAGTAAACTCAAAATGGATTAGAGACCTGAGTGTGAGACCTGAAATCATAAAACTAAAAGAAACATAGGCAGTAATGCTTTAGACATCATCCTTAGCAACATACTTATGGGTATGTGTCCTCAGGCAAGGGAAACAAGCAAAAATAAACTTGGGGCTAAAAAAGACAACCTACTGAATGGAAGAAGATATTTGCAAATGATATATCTGATAATGGGCTAATATAGAAAATATATGAAGAATTTCAACAACTCAACATCAGAAAACCAATCTGATTTAAAATGGGCAGACAGAGGACCTGAATATTTTTCCAAAGAAGACATACAGATGGCCAACAGACACATGAAGAGATGCTCCACATCACTAATCATCAGGGAAATGCAAATCAAAACCACAATGAGATATCACTTCACCAGTCAGAATGGCTATTATCAAGAAGATAAGAAATAAAAAGTGTTAGTGAGGATGGAGAAATTGTGTGCTAGTGGTGGGAATGTAAATTGGCACAACCACTGTGGAAAACAGTATGGAGTGTCTTCAAACAATTAAAAATAGAAATATCCAGTAATTTCACCACAAAGTATTTATCCAAAGAAAATGAAAACACTAATTTGAAAAAAATATATATACCCCCTATGTTTATTGTAGCGTTACTTATAATAGCCAAGAAATAGAAGCAAGCCAAGTGTCTATCAGTAGATACATAGATCAGTGGAACAGATGTCTATCAATAGGTGAATGGATAAAGTGTGTGTGTGTGTATGAAATATAAAATGCTATATATTATATATATGCATATAATATGGAATATTAATCATAATCCATGAGATCTTGCCATTTGCAACAACATGGATGGATAAATCAGACAGATGGATAAATCTGAAATAAATCAGACAAAGAAAGACTATGATTTTACTTATATTTGGAATCTAAAAAACGAACAAAAAAACAGATTCTAAAATAAACTGGCAGTTACTAGAAGGGAGGTGAGTAGGAGGGGTAAGCAAAATAGATAAAGGTGATTAAGAGGTACAGACTTCTAGTTATAAAGTAAGTCATGGAAATGAAAAGTAGAGCATAAGGACTATAGTCAGTAATATTGTAATATAGTTGTATGGTGACTACTCACAAAGTGCCTCTACATTTATCTACCTTCTGCATCCCTGGTTCTTTTCAGATATCCATTTGTTATTGATTCTTCATTTGTAATGACATTATTCATGGTGCTATTTAGTCCAAGGACACTTGTGATTTTTTTTTTAACTATCTTGTTGGCTACCCTCTTAAACATGACCATTGACTGCACATCTGACTTTGATTAATAATTCTTGATGAATGTGTCAAAAAAGGGAAGGCTTTTAAATATCCTACATACCTTAGGGAGGATGCTTTCCCTCTATTTGCATTCAGCAAATACTGATTCAGTTCCTTTCATCCTTTTCTAAGAAGTGGGGATATAAAAGATGTGTGCAGTGTCACCTCTAACCAGCTTAGAGTATGAGGAGAAACGGTTAAGTGGACACAGTTATAGTGTGGCGTGAGAAATGCATCACCTTTTTATTGATTCATTCAAAACATATTAAGAACTCTCTCTCAGACATTGTTCTAAGTATTGGGGACACAGCAGGAAACAAGTAGAGAAGATCCTGGTAGAGGGAGACAGACAATAACAAATATTAGATAGTATTAAGTGCTACATGGAGAATTCAAATAGGATCACATGGTAATATGTGACTGCATGTCCACTTTTTTTTTTTAAGATTTTATTTATTTATTTGACAGAGAGAGAGACAGCAAGAGAGGGAACACAAGCAGCAGGAGTGGGAGAGGGAGAAGCAGACTCCCCACAGAGCAGGGAGCCCGATGTGGGGCTCGATCCCAGGACCCTGAGATCACAACCTGAGCCGAAGGGAGACGCTTAACCATCTGAGCCACCCAGGCGCCCCATGCATGTCCACTTTAGTTTGGGTGTTCAGATGTGACATTTAAGCCTTGTTCTGAAAAACAAGAAGGAGCCAGCAATGTGAAGTCAAGGGAAAAGTGTTCCAGGCAGCAGGAATAATTGGGTCAAGGCCCTAAGATTGGCTTGAGTTTGTTATGTTCAAATGGAGAAGGCAAGGCCAATATTGGTTGTGTGTTGACAGTGGTAGGAGATGAGACTAAAGAGAAAAGCAGGGACCGGGCCAGGTCATCTAGGCTTTCTATGCTTCAGGTAAGGAGTTTGGCATATTAGTGTAAGTGGAATGGATATTCATTAGAATAGTTTATGCTTGGAGTGGTATGGTCTGGTGACATTTAAAAAAAAATCACTCTGGTTACTATGTGGACAATAAATAGGAGCAGGAAGGCATGTTAGGAGGCTATTGTAGTGGTCTAGGTGAGAGATGATGGTGGCTCAGAGTAGATGATAATGGGGAGAGAGAAATGGTAGTCATCAGGACATATTTGGCAGTCCTGTCTCACAACACTTGCTAATGGATATGAGAGGGTAAGAGAAAGAAGATTCAGGAGTAACCCTGAGATTTTTGGCTCAAATAGCTGAGTGGATAATGGTGCCTTTTATTTTGGGAATATGAGATGAGCAAGTTTGAGATGCTTCATAAGCATTCAAGTAGAGATGTTATGTAGACATTCGAATTTATGATTCTGGGCGTTAGGGGATTAGAGATAAATATTGGGGAATTAGTGGCATAAAGATGTGTTTAAAACCATGCAACAGCATGAGGTCCTTCATCATTAGTGATCAAGACCACATAGCTAGTAAGTAAGTGGCAGAGTTAGGATTCAGACTTCGATTTGATGGACCCCCAAATCTGTTCTTCCAAACCAGATTACTGAAACATACTTTCACATGTAGGTAGGCTAACACATATTTTCTCAAAAACTTTATCATGATGGGACTGACAGCAATAATTAGTTCATAATTATGGTGATGATTTTCTCCCTTCGGTAATATTTTAATATTATTGGTAATATTTTAATATAATGTAGTTTGGTGAAGCCTCATCTATAGACCATTAGTAGTGAGGTAGATAAATTTCAATTTTTTATTACTAATACCTAATTAAAGGGGAAAAAAACACTAGAAAATTTTTTGTTGAAGACATCTTTATTTCTCCTTCAGAAAGTTAAATTATTGAGGTGCCTGGGTGGCTCAGTCAGTTAAGGGTCTGACTCTTGATTTCATCTCAGGTCATGATCTCACCGGTCCTGAGATTGAGCTCCACTTTGGGCTCTGAGCTCATCGGGGAGTCTTCTTGAGATTCTCTCCTCTCCATTTGCCCCTCCAAACCTCCCCATCTCTAAATAAATAAGTAAATCTTTAGAAAAAAAAAAAGAAAGCTAAGCTATTTTTAAAAGTGGTGAAGTTAAAATTAAATCATGTTGTTAATATATGGTTGGGTAATCAGGTGTCATTTGTCCAGCACCACAGTGAAATCCTCTGTGCTTTGATACCATTTTGTTTATGCTTCTATTAAAACACTTACTAAATTGCGTTGTTAATTTATGTTTTGTGTCCATGTCTTAGAATATCTTTCATGTTCTTACATCTCTATCGTCTAGCACAGTTCCTGGCACATTGGAGACCTGCTGTATTTATTTAGTGGATAAATTAATGAGTAAAATGAATATGATCCGTTACACCAATATTATTTTAACTCATTACTACTTTAAAAAGCAAGTCACACAACTAGCAAATTATAATTTAAAAGTTTTTTTTTTTTATATCTAACAGCAGAAACTCCAAGTAAAAACAAAATAAATTCTATCAAGTTGAGGTAGGATTTATTTCTTGTGTGACTTTTTCTTTTAAATAGATGAATAAAATGTTTTAAAAAGTAGTGTATATTCTGCCATACAAGTTAAATGCTATTCATGTTACTTTCATTTCTACTTTTGTTTTAGGCCTACTGAACTAGATGCACTGGTATTTGGCCATTTGTATACCATTCTTACCACACAATTGACCAATGATGAACTTTCTGAGAAGGTGAAAAACTATAGCAACCTCCTTGCTTTCTGTAGAAGAATTGAACAGCACTATTTTGAAGATCGTGGTAAAGGCAGCTCATCTATCAAATCATCTTAGAGATAATGTCTTAATTTAGTCATTATTTAAAAAAAAAATTTAACTTGAAATGTGTTACTTGGAAGTTACAGTAAATAATGGTATCAGAATTTTAAAACCAAAAACACTGCTTTTTGAAACCTCAGAATAAATTATATAATGCATCCTATACATGTACTTTATATTGTTAATTAAAATAATTCTGAATGATTTCATTTGATATGTTGTACTTGATATCTTGAAATTTTTGTTTTCATAGAACATGTATGCATATAAAAATAAAGCTCAAAGAACTGTATGGCTGGTGTATTTATTTCCTTTTGATCTTTCTGAAAGCCACTCTGGAAGTCTTTTCTAAGATAAGTAATCTGTGTTCCATACTTTTCAGGTGACTTTAATAGATACATGGTGAACCTGGGCATGGGAAAAATGTTCTTAACAAGTATGTACTTAGAAAATGTAAATAATTGCAAGGCAGTTAAATCCTGGAACAGATTACCATTTAAGAGCATTCTTCATATCTAAACCTAATTGAATTTGTGAACATTTCATCACAGCAGCTATATTTTTATAGTTTCAGGGACCTTATTTTTTTGAGTCAAGAATATTTTAATAATATTTTATTCCTCTTGTGGGAAAGGGAGTATAGTTTTCACAGAGGTGAAATTTGTATATAAGCATAAGGATTATAGGTTTTATCCCTTTCAAATTTTTAAATATTTTGTATAAAACCAAGGATGCTGTAAAGAGATGTGAAAATCATGTCATTTTTTGAAAATATCGAGAATAATATTTATAATATTATAATTTATAATATAATACATATTAAATAGTATATTTATTATATATTATATTATATATATATAATAATAATATTTATAGGGGCACCAGGCATTTTTACCTCATTTAATCCTTACTAAAACACTATGAAGGATATTATTCCCAGTTTACAGAGGAGGGAATGGTAGACAGAAAGCATAATGCTTTGTCCAAGGTCATAGAGTTAGCAAGTAGTAGAGTTGGAATTCAAACACAGGCAGCCTGGCATCTGTTTGGCTTTTAGTGAACACTACACTTTATTTATTTATTTTTTTTGTTAAGAGTGTAGATTTATACAATATAAAGAATATATTAGGTTCTCCTTAGTCTAAATCCCATATAAACTTTGGGTACTCTCTTTGGACCATAGTGCTATTTATAGCTTTCCTAAACTAATTAGTTTTGTAATGTATATTATTAAAATAAAAAATCCCAAGTCACCTGCGTTTTTGCAGTTTTTATGATGGGTTTTTTTGTTTGTTTTTTGATATATATTTTTGTGTATTTGTTTTGTACTTGATGCTTTTTTCTTTTTATCGTAACATTTAATTGAACAAAAATCATTTGTACTTCAGTATATGAAATCTAGACTTTTTTCTTTGAGTTTTTGGATATTAAGATATTCCATCAAAATAAGTTGTGGTATTTTTATCTTTACTACTGGCTGTATTCTTATTTTAAAATGAGGAACATTGGGAGACAATGGTTATTTATTCCAAGTTGAGTTATTTGCTCTTCTTTAAGACTTACTGTATCTATGGATCACTCTGGGAGGCCTTGTTTTTCTCTAGTGTTGAGTGAATCACCATCAAAACAATGCATTAGAAAGTAGAAACCTTGATTATCCCATTTTGGTGATTCAGTTACCTCCTTTTATCTTTTAAATTTGGGTCCACAAAGCCAATTCTTAGTAGCTAAAAATGATCACTGAAAGGCTAGTTTGCTGTCTAAAAAGTTAAATGTTGTTTTACTGCCAAAATAATGTGTGTACTGAATTTGAGAATAACTAGGATGATCCTTTATTTAAATTAAAATTTAAATCATGAGTAGTGAGAAAGTTTAAATCAAGGTATAGTCTACAGTGTCATTTGATGACTTCTGAATGATGTGCATTATTGGGTTTAATATATCTTCTATGAAACCCTTTAGAAGTCCAACTTGTTACTTTTTAATTGACTTTACTATTGGACAAGTAGACACTGTATTAATTCATTAGGAGCCCAAATCCAGGAAAAGTAGTATTATAAAATGTCAATCTGAGAGATTCACTTAATACATCTTGATACTTTTTGTTTGTTTGTTTTTTGGGTTTTTTTTTTCTATTTATTTATTTATTTATTTTTATTCTTATGTTAATCCCCATACATTACATCATTAGTTTTAGATGAAGTGTTCCATGATTCATTGTTTGTGCATAACACCCAGTGCTCCATGCAGAATGTGCCCTCCTCAATACCCACCACCAGGCTAACCCATCTTCCCACCCCCCTCCCCTCTAGAACCCTCAGTTTGTTTTTCAGAGTCCATCCTCTCTCATGGTTCATCTACCCCTCTGATTTCCCCCGCTTCATTCTTCCCCTCCCACTACCTTCTTCTTCTTCTTTTTTTTTCCTTAACATATATTGCATTATTTGTTTCAGAGGTACAGATCTGAGATTCAGCAGTCTTGCACAATTCACAGTGCTTACCAGAGCACATACCCTCCCCAGTGTCTATCACCCAGTCACCCCATCCCTCCCACCCCACCCCCCATTCCAGCAACCCTCAGTTTGTTTCCTGCAATTAAGAATTCCTCATATCAGTGAGATCATATGATACATGTCTTTCTCTGTTTGACTTATTTCACTCAACATAATACCCTCCAGTTCCATCCACGTCATTGCAAATGGCAAGATCTCATTCCTTTTGATGGCTGCATAATATTCCATTGTATATATATACCACATCTTCTTTATCCATTCATCTGTCGATGGACATCTTGGCTCTTTCCATAGTTTGGCTATTGTGGACATTGCTGCTATAAACATCGGGGTGCACGTAGCCCTTCGGATCCCTACTTTTGTATCTTTGGGGTAAATACCCAGTAGTGCAATTGCTGGATCATATGGTAGCTCTATTTTCAACTTTTTGAGGAACCTCCATACAGTTTTCCAGAGTGGCTGCACCAGCTTGCATTCCCACCAACAGTGTAGGAGGGTTCCCCTTTCTCCGCATCCCCGCCAACATCTGTCGTTTCCTGACTTGTTAATTTTAGCCATTCTGACTGGTGTGAGGTGGTATCTCATTGAGGTTTTGATTTGGATTTCCCTGATGCCGAGCGATATCGAGCACTTTTTCATGTGTCTGTTGGCCATTTGGATGTCTTCTTTGGAAAAATGTCTGTTCATGTCTTCTGCCCATTTCTTGATTGGATTCTTTGTTCTTTGGGTGTTGAGTTTGATAAGTTCTTTATAGATTTTGGATACTAGCCCTTTATCTGATATGTCATTTGCAAATATCTTCTCCCATTCTGTCGGTTGTTTTTTGGTTTTGTTGACTGTTTCCTTTGCTTTGCAAAAGCTTTTTATCTTGATGAAGTTGGTTCATTTTTGCCCTTGCTTCCCTTGCCTTTGGCGATGTTTCTAGGAAGAAGTTGCTGCGGCTGAGGTCAAAGAGGTTGCTGCCTGTGTTCTCCTTTAGGATTTTGATGGACTCCTGTCTCACATTGAGGTCTTTCAACCATTTGGAGTCTATTTTTGTGTGTGGTATAAGGAAATGGTCCAGTTTCATTCTTCTGCATGTGGCTATCCAATTTTCCCAACACCATTTGTTGAAGAGACTGTCTTTTTTCCATTGGACATTCTTTCCTGCTTTGTCGAAGATTAGTTGACCATAGAGTTGAGGGTCCATTTCTCGGTTCTCTATTCTGTTCCATTGAACTATGTGTCTGTTTTTGTGCCAGTACCATGCTGTCTTGATGATGACAGCTTTGGAATAGAGCTGGAAGTCCAGAATTGTGATGCCGCCGGCTTTGCTTTTCTTTTTCAACATTCCTCTGGCTATGCGGGGTCTTTTCTGGTTCCATACAAATTTTAGGATTATTTGTTCCATTTCTTTGAAAAAAGTGAATGGTATTTTGTTGGGGATTGCATTGAATGTGTAGACTGCTCTAGGTAGCATTGACATCTTCACAATATTTGTTCTTCCAATCCATGAGCATGGAACGTTTTTCCATTTCTTTGTGTCTTCCTCAATTTCTTTCATGAGTATTTTATAGTTTTCTGAGTACAGATCCTTTGTCTCTTTGGTTAGATTTATTCCTAGGCATCTTATGGTTTTGGGTGCAATTGTAAATGGGATCGACTCCTTAATTTCTCTTTCTTCTGTCTTGTTGTTGGTGTATAGGAATGCCACTGATTTCTGTGCATTGATTTTATATCCTGCTACTTTACTGAATTCCTGTATGAGTTCTAGCAGTTTTGGGATGGAATCTTTTGGGTTTTCCACATAAAGTATCATATCATCTGCAAAGAGTGAGAGTTTGACTTCTTCTTTGCCAATTTGGATGCCTTTGATTTCTTTTTGTTGTCTGATTGCTGTGGCTAGGACTTCCAATACTATGTTGAATAGCAGTGGTGATAGTGGACATCCCTGCCACGTTCCTGACCTTAGGGGGAAAGCTCTCAGTTTTTCCTCATTGAGAATGATATTCGCTGTAGGTTTTTCATAGATGGCTTTTATGATATTGAGGTATGTACCCTCTATCCCTATACTCTGAAGAGTTTTGATCAAGAAAGGATGCTGTACTTTGTCAAAAGCTTTTTCTGCATCTACTGAGAGGATCATATGATTCTTGTTCTTTCTTTTGTTAATGTATTGTATCACATTGATTGATTTGCGGATGTTGAACCAACCTTGCAGCCCAGGGATAAATCCCACTTGGTCGTGGTGAATAATCCTTTTAATGTACTGTTGGATCCTATTGGCTAGTATTTTGGTGAGAATTTTTGCATCCATGTACATCAGGGATATTGGTCTGTAATTCTCCTTTTTGATGGGGTCTTTGTCTGGTTTTGGGATCAAGGTAATGCTGGCCTCATAAAATGAGTTTGGAAGTTTTCCTTCCATTTCTATTTTTTGGAACAGTTTCAGAAGAATAGGTATTAATTCTTCTTGAAATGTTTGGTAGAATTCCCCTGGGAAGCCATCTGGCCCTGGGCTCTTGTTTGTTGGGAGATTTTTGATGACTGCTTCAATTTCCTTAGTGGTTATAGGTCTGTTCAGGTTTTCTATTTCATCCTGGTTCAGTTTTGGTAGTTGATACATCTCTAGGAATGCATCCGTTTCTTCCAGGTTATCTAATTTGCTGGCATAGAGTTGCTCATAATATGTTCTTATAATTGTTTGTATTTCTTTGGTGTTGGTTGTGATCTCTCCTCTTTCATTCATGATTTTGTTGATTTGGGTCACTTCTCTTTTCTTTTTGCTAAGTCTGGCCAGGGGTTTATCAATCTTGTTAATTCTTTCAAAGAACCAGCTCCTAGTTTCGTTGATCTGTTCTACTGTTCTTTTAGTTTCTATTTCATTGATTTCTGCTCTGATCTTTATGATTTCTCTTCTCCTGCTGGGTTTAGGCTTTATTTGCTGTTCTTTCTCCAGTTCCTTTAGGTGGAGGGTTAGGTTGTGTACTTGGGACCTTTCTTGTTTCTTGAGAAAGGCTTGTATTGCTATATACTTTCCTCTTAGGACTGCCTTTGCTGCATCCCAAAATTTTGAATAGTTGTGTTTTCATTTTCATTGGTTTCCATGTATTTTTTAAATTCTTCTTTAATTTCCTGGTTGACCCATTCATTCTTCAGTAGGATGCTCTTTAGCCTCCATGTATTTGAGTTCTTTCCAACTTTCCTCTTGTGATTGAGTTCTAGTTTCAAAGCATTGTGGTCTGAAAATAGGCAGGGAATGATCCCAATCTTTTGGTACTGGTTGAGACCTGATTTATGACCTAGGATGTGATCTATTCTGGAGAATGTTCTATGGGCACTAGAGAAGAATGTGTATCCCGTTGCTTTGGGGTGGAATGTTCTGAATATGTCTGTGAAGTCCATTTGGTCCAGTGTGTCATTTAAAGTCTTTATTTCCTTGTTGATCTTTTGCTTAGACGATCTATCCATTTCAGTGAGGGGGGTGTTAAAGTCCCCCACTATTATTGTATTGTTGTCGATGTGTTTCTTTGCTTTTGTTATTAATTGCCTTATATAATTGGCTGCTCCCATGTTAGGGGCATAGATATTTACAATTGTTAGATCTTCTTGTTGGATAGATCCTTTAAGTAGGACATAATGTCCTTCCTCATCTCTTATTACAGTCTTTGGTTTAAAATCTAATTTGTCTGATATAAGGATTGCCACCCCAGCTTTCTTTTGGTGTCCATTAGCATGGTAAATGGTTTTCCACCCCCTCACTTTCAATCTGGGGGTGTCTTTGGTTCTAAAATGAGTCTCTTGCAGACAGCATATCGATGGGTCTTGTTTTTTAATCCAGTCTAATGGCCTGTGTCTTTTGATTGGGGCATTTAGCCCATTTACATTCAGGGTAACTATTGAAAGATAGGAATTTAGTGCCATTGTATTGCCTGTAAGGTGACTGTTACCATATATTGTCTGTGTTCCTTTCTGGTCTATGTTGCTTTTAGGCTCTCTCTTTGCTTAGAGGACCCCTTTCAAGATTTCCTGTAGGGCTGGTTTTGTGTTTGCAAATTCCTTTAGTTTTTGTTTGTCCTGGAAGCTTTTTATCTCTCCTTCAATTTTCAATGACAACCTAGCTGGATAGAGTATTCTTGGCTGCATATTTTTCTCATTTAGTGCTCTGAATATATCCTGCCAGTCCTTTCTGGCCTGCCAGGTCTCTGTGGATAGGTCTGTTGCCAGTCTAATGTTTCTACCCTTGTAGGTTACATATCTCTTCTCCAGAGCTGCTTTCAGGATTTTCTCTTTGTCTATGAGACTCGTAAGTTCTACTATTAGATGTCGGGGTGTTGACCTATTTTTATTGATTTTGAGAGGGGTTCTCTGTGCTTCCTGGACTTTGATGCCTGTTTCCTTCCCCAAATCAGGGAAGTTCTCTACTATAATTTGCTCCATTATACCTTCTGCCCCTCTCTCTCTTTCTTCTTCTTCTAGGATCCCAATTATTCTAATGTTGTTTCGTCTTATGGTATCGCTTATCTCTCGAATTTTGCCCTCGTGATCCAGTAGTTGTTTATCTCTCTTTTTCTCAGCTTCTTTATTTTCTATCATTTCATCTTCTATAGTACTGATTCTCTCTTCTGCCTCATTTATTCTAGCACTTAGCGCCCCCATTTTTGATTGCACCTCATTAATAGCCTTTTTGATTTCTACTTGGTTGGATTTTAGTTCTTTTACTTCTCCAGAAAGGGTTTCTCTAATAACTTCCATATTTTTTTCAAGCCCAGCTAGTATCTTTAAAGTGACGATTCTGAACTCTAGATCTGACATCGTACTGATGTCCGTATTGAGTAGGTCCCTGGCAGTCGGTACTACCTCTTGTTCTTTTTGTTGAGGGGATTTTTTCCGTCTTGTCATTTTGTGCAGAGGAGAATAGATTAATGAGAGAACAAAATGCTAGCAGAGTAACAACGTCCCCAGAAAATATACTCTAAACAAATCAGAAAAGACCTGAAGCAGTGGGAAAAGAAAGGGAAAGAGAGAAAAAAGAAAAAAAAAAAAAGAAAAAGATAAAGATAAAAACAAAAACAAACAAAACAAAACAACAACAAAAAACCAGAATGTGTTCAAATATGATCAGGCTGGTATATAGATCAGTGCCACACACTAGATTTGGGGTGTATTTTGGTCTTTTAGAAGAAAGTGCCTCCCAAAATTTTAAAGAAAAAACTTATATATGTACAAAAATAAGGGTTGATATGATGAAGGGATGGAATATGACTGTAAAGATGGAAATTATAAAAAATTTTATAAAAGGAATTGATAAGAAGTTGTTTGAAAAAAGAAAGAAGAGGATTTAAAAAAAGAAAAAAAAAGGGAGAGAATGTGATCAGGCAGGGGAATAGAAAACACCATATACTAGAGATTTAGGGTATATTTTAATCTGTTAGAAGAAACTATCTCAAAATTTTAAAGAGAGAACAACTTACATATATAAGCCAAAAATACGGGTAACTACTATGAAGGGATAGAATATGACTCTCAAAATGAAAAATAAAAATGTTTTTTTTTTTTAAAAAAAGGGATTGATAAGATGTTGGTTGAAAAAGGGAAAAAGAAAAATTCAAAAAAAAAAAAGAAAAGAAAAAAAGATAGTTAAAAAAAAGTTAACTTTGAAAGACTAAAGAATCATGGTAAAAAAGCTGTGAATTCTATGTGCAGTAGTCCCCTAGCGCTGGAGTTCTGCCGTTCTCATTGATCGGTAAACTTGGTCTTGGCTGGCTGTTCTCGCTGATATTCTGGGGAGGGGCCTGTTGCCGTGGTTTCCAAATGTCTCTGCCGGAGGCGGAATTGCCCCGCCCTTGCCCCCTCCCGGCTAAGTAATCTGCTCGGGTTTGCTCTCCGGGGCTTTTGTTCCCTGCGAGCTTTCCGTACAGCTTTGGAGGCGGAGAGTGAAAATGGCGGCCTCCCAATCTCTGCCCCGGAGGAGCCGAGAACTCGGGGCCCGCTCCTCAGTGAGCCCCCAGAGAAAAGCCGTCAGTCACTCCCATCTCCCCGGTCTCCGGCCGCACTCCGTGCTCACCCGGCCTGTGACCACGGATTTCTATCTCTGGCACCCGACCCCGGGTGGAGTCTCCAAACCCAGCAGATCCCTGCAGTGCACTCTCGCGCGGCTCCTCCCGGGGGAGGAAGGTGAGTCTCCCCGGATCTGCCGCTTGTTGGGTCCCTGCTGGAGGAGCAGGGGCCCGAGTGTGCCGCGGATCACGGTTTATGGCAACCCCGAGCTGAGAGCCTGCGCCTGGGCTCCGCCTCTGCAGCCGGCTTCCCTGCTCGGTTACCTGGGAGCTCGGCCGCACTCAGGCACCCCCGGTCTTTCTGTGACCCCGAGGGTCCTGAGACCACACTGTCCCGGAGGGTTCCACCCCCCGCTTAGCCACCAGAGTGACGTCCCTCAGCGGAGCAGACTTAAAAGTTCCGATTTTGTGCTCCGCGGTTCTATCACTTGCCAGAAGCGGCCGACGGAGGCCCCTCCCCCGCCGTCTATCCTCCCGAATATCGCCTCGTATTCACTTCTCCGCACGTCCTACCTTCCCGAAAGTGGTCGCTTTTCTGATGAGAGCTGTTGCTGTTCTTTTCTTCGATCTCCTGTTGAGTTTGTAGGTGTTCAGAATGGTTTGATCCCTATCCAGCTGAATTCCTGAGAGGAGATGAAATCCAGGTCTCCTACTCCTCCGCCATCTTGTTCCGCCCGATACTTTTTTTTTTAAGATTTTACTTACTTACTTAGCAGAGCAGGGGCAGAGGGAGAGGGAGAAGCAGACTCTCCACTGAGCAGGGAGCCTGACACGGGGATCCCATCCCAGGGTCCTGGGATCATGACCTGAGCACATGAAAGCAGCCGCTTAACAGACTGAGCCTTCTTGATGCCTTTTTGATGAACAGGTAGTGAGTAGTAGTTTTCTTACTGTTGTGTATGATTGTCATTCAATGAGGATGGGTAAAATGTAGCTATACATTGAGATATTTCAAGATACTGTATTCTAAAGTAAAAATAACTTTTTTGAACTTATTTTAACTTATTGTTTTAAAGTAGTATAACCAGTTGTTTCTTATGAGCTAATTTATATATTTTATTGAGTCTTAAAAGGAAATATTTAAAATATTAAATATTAATATTAATATTAATATTTTGATTTAATATTAAAATTGATTATAGCTAGACTGATATAAATATTTTCCTAATCTGTTTTTAAGTTCCTAAGAATTGGGGTTGGAATTCTAGCTTTAGGTTTTGTTTGTTATTCTTATGTTTTTGTCAAATTACAGTAATTGAATTTGTGATGAAACTGTAGTAGATTCTTTGGGATTTCCTATTTTGACAGTCCTGTGTTCTGTGAATAGGAATGGTTTTATTTAATTCTTTCTAATCCATATGCCTTTTGCTTGTATTGTTTTATTTCGTTTTTTTGTTTTTGTCTACAGCACTGACTAGGACTTCTAGTACAGTGCTGAACAGGAGTAGTGAGAAAGGACATCTTTGCCTTATTCATGATCTTAGGGGGAAAGGATTCAGTCCACTATTAAGTGTGATTATAGGCTTTTTTAGATGCCCTTTATTAGGTTGAGAAAGTTCTTTTCTGTTTCTAGTTTGTAGAGTTTGTATATGTGTGTTTAAATCATGAATGAATGGTATATTTTATCAAAGGCTTTTCTGTACCCATTGAGATAAAATTTTTTTTCTTTAGTCTGTGGGAATGAAAAGTTACATAAATTGATTTCAAATGTTGAATCAGCTTTAGTTTCCTGGGATAAATCCCATAGGATGTGATTTCCTAGATTTTATTAAGGATTTTTGTGTTTATATTCATGAGAAATGTTGGTCTTTAGTTATCTTGTAATGCCTTGGTTTTGGTATCAAGTTAATGCTGGCCTCATTAAATGAGTCAGGAAGTATTCCTTCCTCTTAGAAGAGTTGACGTTGGTGTTTTTTCTGTTTGGTAGAATTTACCAATGCAGGTGTCTAGGCCTAGAGATTTCTTTGTTGGAAGATTTTAAAACTAAAATTTTAACATATTTAATAGATTTAGGACTATTTGGTTATATGTTTCCTCTTGAGTGAGCTTTGGTGTGTGCCTTTCCAAGGAACTTAGCTCTTTTATCCATGTTGTTGAATGTATGGCCATAGAGTTATTCTTGGTATTCCATTATCCTTTTAATGTCTGCACCATCTGTAGTGATGTCCCTTCTTCTTCATATTTGTAATTTTTGTCTTCTCTTTTTCTTAGTCTGGTTAGAAATTTATCAATTTTATTGATGGTTTTTCCAGAAATCCAGCTTTTGGTTTCATTGATTTTATTTTTTTTTTTTTATTTTATTTTTTTTTTTAAAGATTTTATTTATTTATTTGAGACAGAGAGAATGAGAGACAGAGAGCATGAGAGGGAGGAGGGTCAGAGGGAGAAGCAGACTCCCTGCCGAGCAGGGAGCCCGATGCGGGACTCGATCCCGGGACTCCAGGATCATGACCTGAGCCGAAGGCAGTCGCTTAACCAACTGAGCCACCCAGGCGCCCCTGATTTTATTTTTAATTTTATCTTATTATGTTATGTTAGTCACCATACATTACATCATTAGTTTTTGATATAGTGTTCCATGATTCATTGTTTGCGTATAACACCCAGTGCTCCACTCAATACATGCCCTCCTTAATACCCATCACCGGGCTAACCACATCCCCCCACCCCCCTCCCCTCTAAAACCCTGAGTTTCTAAGAATCCATAGTCCTCTCATGGTTTGTCTCCCCCTCCGATTCCCCCTCCCTTTATTTTTCCCTTCTTACTATCTTGTTTCAGAGGTACAGGTCTGTGATTCTTCAGTCTTACACAATTCACAATGCTCACCATAGCACATAACCTCCCTATAGTCCATCACCTAGCCACCCCATCCCTCCCACCCCCCACCACTCATTGCTGCTATAAACATTGGGGTGAACATACACTACACTTTTTGGATCACTACATTTTTATCTTTGGGGTAAATACCCAGTAGTGCAATTGCTGGGTCATAGGGTAGCTCTATTTTCAACTTTTTGAGGAACTTCTGTACTCTTTTTGAGAGTGGCTGCACCAGCTTGCATTCCCACCAACAGTGTAGGAGGGTTCCCCTTTCTCTGCATCCCCACCAACATCTGTCGTTTCCTGACTTGTTAATTTTAGCCATTCTGACTGGTGTGAGGTGGTTTCTCATTGAGGTTTTGATTTGGATTTCCCTGGTGCCGAGCGATGTTGAGCACTTTCTCATGTGTCTGTTGGCCATTTGGATGTCTTCTTTGGAAAAATGTCTGTTCATGTCTTCTGCCCATTTCTTGATTGGATTCTTTGTTCTTTGGGTGTTGAGTTTGATAAGTTCTTTATAGATTTTGGATACTAGCCCTTTATCCGATACATCATTTGCAAATATCTTCTCCCATTCTGTCGGTTGTCTTTTCGTTTTGTTGACTGTTTCCTTTGTAAGGAAATGGTCCAGTTTCATTCTTCTGCATGTGGCTGTGCAATTTTCCCAACACCATTTGTTGAAGAGACTTTTTTCCATTGGACATTCTTTCCTGCTTTGTCGAAGATTAGTTGACCATAGAGTTGAGGGTCCATTTCTGGGCTCTCTGTTCTTTTTTTTTTTTAAAGATTCTATTTATTTATTTGAGAGAGAGAGAATGAGAGAGAGCACATGAGAGGGGGGAGGGCAGAGGGAGAAGCAGACTCCCTGCCGAGCAGGGAGCCCGATGCGGGACTCAATCCCGGGACTCCAGGATCATGTCCTGAGCCGAAGGCAGTCGCTTAACCAACTGAGCCACCCAGGCGCCCCTCTGGGCTCTCTGTTCTGTTCCATTGATCAATGTGTCTGTTTTTGTGCCAGTACCATACTGTCTTGATGATTACAGCTTTGGAATAGAGCTTGAAGTCCAGAATTGTGATGCCGGCAGCTTTGCTTTTCTTTTTCAACATTCCTTTGGCTATTTGGTCTTTTCTGGTCCATACAAATTTTAGGATTATTTGTTCCATTTCTTTGAAAAAAGTGGATGGTATTTTGACAGGGATTGCATTAAATGTGCAGATTGCTCTAGGTAGCATGGACATCTTCACAATATTTGTTCTTCCAATCCATGAGCATGGAATGTTTTTCCATTTCTTTGTGTCTTCCTCAATTTCTTTCATGAGTATTCTATAGTTTTCTGAGTACAGATTCTTTGCCTCTTTGGTTAGATTTATTCCTAGGTATCTTACGGTTTTGGGTGCAATTGTAAATGGGATTGACGCCTTAATTTCTCTTTCTTCTGTCTTGTTGTTGGTGTATAGAAATACAACTGATTTCTGTGCATTGATTTTATATCCTGCCACTTTACAACTGATTTCTGTGCATTGATTTTATATCCTGCCACTTTACTGAGTTCCTGTATGAGTTCTAGCAGTTTTGGGGTGGAGTCTTTTGGGTTTTCCACATAAAGTATCATATCATCTGCAAAGAGTGAGAGTTTGACTTATTCTTTGCCAATTCGAATGCCTTTTATTTCTTTTTGTTGTCTGATTGCTGTGGCTAGGACTTCTAGTACTATGTTGAATAGCAGTTGTGATAGTGGACATCCCTGCCGTGTTCCTGACCTTAGGGGGAAAGCTCTCAGTTTTTCCCCGTTGAGAATGATATTCACTGTGGGTTTTTCATAGATGGCTTTTATGGTTTCATTGATTTTTATGTGTACTTTTGTTGTTCTCAGTTTCTTCCTTGTTCTTATTATTTCCTTCTACTTGCTCTACATTTTTTAAAGCTTATTTGAGTAATCCCTACATCTAACATGGGGCTCAAACTCATGACCCCAAGATCAAGAGCTGCATGCTCTACTGACTGAACCAGCCAGGTGCCCCTACTTGTTCTGCATTTTATAGTTTGATGTGGAAGTCTAGACTGATTTGTAAAAAAAAGTCTCTTTTCTAATATAAGCTTTTAATACTATACATTTTCCTCTAAGTATTGCTTGAAGGGAAATCTGAGATGTTGTGCTTTTATTTTCATTCAGTTTGAAATACTTTCTAATTCCCTTGTGATTTCCTCTCTGACCCATGGATTATTTATAAGTATATTCTTTTATTTGAAAATATTTGAGGATTTTCCAGATACCATTCCATTATTGATTTCTAGTTTAATTCTGTTCTATTTCTAGAACATACTTTATATTTTATTTCTTTTTAGTTTGTTAAAGTTTGTGTTATGGTCCAGAATATAGTTTATCTTGGTGAATGTTATCAAATTACAGCGATTTGTGATAAATGTGCAATTGAAAAGAGTGTGTATTTTGCTGTTATGGGATAACAGTATTCTATAATGTTAAGTTAGTCTAATTTGGTTGATACTGTTGTTCAGGTCTTTTATGTCCTTATTAATTTTCTGTGACTTGTTCTACATTACTGAGAGGAGTGTAAAATTGTTTTTTTCTCCTTTCATTTTTATCAGATTTTCTTCATGCATTTTGAAGATCTCTTGTTAGGTGCATATAGATATTTAAGGTTATTATTTCTTCTTGGAAAATTGATCCCTTTATTGATGTGTACTATCCTTCCTTATTTCTGGTAATGTTTTTGCTCTAAAGTTTTTGTCTGATATTTATTATTTCAGTTAATTTAGTTATTTATTTGATATAGCTACTCTATTTCTTTAGAATAATATTTGCAACGTCTTCTTATTTTTATCATTTTACTTTTAACCTATTTATATCCTTTTGTTTAAAATGTTTTTCTTATAAACAGCTTAGAATTGGATCTTGGATTCCCTGACAATTTCTTTCTTTTAATTGATGTGTTTAACGTGTTAACATTTAAAGTAATTATTGATGTTGGTGGATTCAAATATATCATCTTGCCAGGTACTTTTTATTCCTTCTACTTGTTCCATGTTTCTTTTAACTCTGTTTTCGAATTGGTTTTTTTTTTTTTAATGAGGCCATTTTATCTCCACTGTTGGCTTATTATTTATATATTAAAATTTTTTTATACTGGTTACCCAGGGTTTACAATATCTATCTTTAATTAGAGCCTAAGTTCAAATAATATATATTGCTTTACTCCCAGTCTATGGCTTGTCTTTTCATTTTCTCAGTGGTGTTTTTAGAAAAGCAGAGATTTTTAATTTTGAAGAAGTAGTTTATTACATTTTTTTTATAGATTATGCTTTTGTTGTCATATCTAAGAAATCTTTACCTAATGCAAAGTCCTAAAGATTTTCTTCTGTGTTTTCTTTTGGAAGTTTTATTGTTTTAGCTCTTAAAGCATTAGGTTCTGTGATCTATATTGAGTTAATTTTAGTGGAATGAAGTGAGAGTCTAAGTTGGTTTTATTTTTCCATATGGATATACAATTGCTTTTGTTTGGCACCTTTTGTTCTGTGTGAGAAATAGAGGAGAAAGATCCAGGTGGGGGTTTTGTGCCTTTATTGCAACTACTGCTGTTCTCCTCTCCAAGGGACAAGGGACACTTTCTTAGATTCCCACCATGTCTCCAGTTTTTTTTTTTGTAAACTTCCTGTGAGGTCCTTGGACAAGAGCCTGCGAGTGAATGTGAATTCCTCTTTTTGTCTTTGGCCCCAAGGGTTTTAATAGTCTTTTGTGAGGCCACACTCAGCTTTTAGCAATTAATTAGAAATTTTAGCTAAGTTCTTACTGTTGACCAGTATTTTTAAAGTGAACAAATGCTTGTGTATCTTCTCTTCTTAAGCTGGGCTAGTTGGCCCTGCAACCTCAGCTCTCTGCTGGTCAAGAACTGGGGTGAATTTGTAGATTGTCTGTTCATCATTATTCTAAGGATGGGAGCAATGCTCTTTTCAGCTTTCTACATTCTAAAAATGGAAATCTGGAAATCTAGGCTGCTTTTTAATCTTGAGATAAGAAATGCTCACTTAGAATTAAAAGTGCTAAATTCTTAAAGAGGTTTTATTATGTAAAATTTCAAACATGCAAAAAGGAGACAAAACAATAAAAACTCCCATGTACCTATGAACCACTCCCTTGCCTCAGATGCTACCAACTGAGGGCAGTCTATAATCCCATTCTTTTTTATTCACTTTATTTACTTAATATATGTTGTACATAAGTTCATAGAAGTTTGCTTTTTAAGATATAATATACGAATGTGTTTTTTTCTTATTACTGTTGCTATGTAGATCATACCCGCACCTAGATTTTAAAATAGAACATTTACTAGTATCTTGAAGACCTCTATATGACACTGTTTTCACCTGATCCCAGCTCTTTACCCTACCACTGGAGGTTGCGACTCTCCTGAATTTTGTGTTAATCATTCCCATGATTTAGTTTTTTTCTTTTGATCTTTCTATAAATGCAATCATAATATATGCATTGTTCTGTGTTTTGCTTCTTTCACACAATATTACATTTTCTATTTCATCCATTTAACAGTGGTTAATTATACAGTATTTTATATGCAAATGTAACAATTTCTCCGTTCTCTTGTCAGTTGACACTTTGGTTGTGTCCAGAGTTTTGCTGTTATAAAAAATTTTGCTTATGAACAATCCTGTACATATGTCCTGTTATGAATGTGCAACAATTTTTCCAGAGCATATACTTAGGAGTCCAATTTCTGGGTTGTCAAGTATGTGTATATTTAACTTTACTAGGTAATTCCAAATTGTTTTCACAAATATTTGTGCCAGTTTGCAGTTTATACTTCTTTCTTTGCCAACATTTGGAACTATTAGACACTTTTTTAAAATGTGGTTATAGTTTGTGTTTTCTTTTTTTTTTAAGATTTTATTTATTTATTTATTAGAGAGAGCACAAACGGGGGGAGCTGTAGGCAGAGGGAGAGGGAGAAGCAAGCTCCCCTCCTAGCAGGGAGCCTGATGCGGGGCTTGAACCCAGGAGTCTGGGATCATGACCTGAGCCAAAGGCAGATGCTTAACCAACTGAGCCATCCAGGCATCTCTATAATTTGTACTTTCAAGATTACCAATGGGCTTAGTGTAAATTTATATGTTTATTGGCCAATGTTTTTTTCTTTCTTTTTTTTTTTGTGTGTGTGATATGATTACTTACGTTGGCTTTGTCTATTCTTAGTATATGGGAGTCCTAGTTGTATTATAGATATTAATGCCTACTGGGTTATAAGTGCTGCGAGTATTTACTCCTAGTTTGTGGTTTGTCTTTTCAGTCCATTTGTGGTATGTTCTAATGTACAGAAGGTCTTGAGTTTTATATAGTTGAAGTGTTGGTCAGTCTTTTTCTTTATGATTTGAGTTTTTGTGCCTTGTTTATAAAAAAGGAAACCCTTCCAAATCCTTATGTATAATTCAGGGGTCAGTTTTAGTGTCCCATCATTTATGAGAATAAGAAGGCCTTATTTTTTCCATGGGAGGTGACCCCTAAGCCCTTGAGGCTGACTTATTTTCTGTATTTTAACCTATCAGGTGGACACAGTCTTGAGAACCAATATGGTTATGGTGGATCTCAGTGTCATAGAGCCCATAACTGGAAACTAAGTGCATCGTGTGATGTTGAGTAAAATATTTCTGTGTATTTTAGTGTTTCCCTTATAAGTTTTGCCTACTTTATTAACTTAGGGAGACCTTAAAAAACCATATGTCAAAGTAATACAGGCAAAGAACACTTTGTGTAATGCCTAAGCACATTCACTTTACTTTTCATTGAAATTTGTAGAGGAAGACAATGGGAAATCAGATATGTTGAGAAAGATGTAATTTTCACCTGCATAACACACCTCTATAAAAGTTAAGGAAAAAAGTTCTTCAGGTACTGGTTGGCATGAAGAATTGTCTACAAAGGACTAAACTCTGCTTACTTGGCTCCTGTGTTCCTCACAGGGTATTTTGATGACAATTTATGATGACTATATTAATGAACAAATCTTCCAAAATATTGAGCAAAACTAAACAAGATCCCACTAGAATTTACTCTAAGTAGTTTAGGTAAGAAGAAATTTATTACAAGATATTAATGGCTTACAGAATTTTTTAGCATACTGAAGAAACACTCTAGGTTGTACTTTCAGGAATGAGTCCACAGAACTCAGTCACCAGTGATGCTCCTGCCTCCTATAATCAGGAAACCATGGGCTCTACAACCCTTCCATCACTGCTGTGATCAAAAAGGTGCCATGATTGGGATGCCGTTGCCATGCTGCAGCATTGAACAAGAGTCAGACAATGCCTGCTGGAATATGCATTGGATAAATGGATGCCCACATCCTGCTTCTTAACAAAGCTAGTGACTAGATTATCGGGACCTCTGCTGATGCTGCTAAAGAAAAAACAGAACCTTTATGAAAACACTTGCTAGAGAAACAGAATTGTACCTTGCGCCTTATTTTCACTTTTCAAATCTTTCACAAATGCATCTGAATGACTGAACCTAAATAACGTCCAGAGCCCTGTTTGTAAAGGAGTCTGGAAAATGTTAAGTTTTTACTTAGTGGCTTCTGCAGGAGAGAAAGGCACCCTAAAAGGATGGTGCAATGGGTGTTGAACATCAATCCACCATATTCATCAACTTTCCTCAACATTTTCTTATACAAGTTTTGCCTCTCACATTAAAGTTCTTAATGTACCTGGAATATCTTTTTTTTTTTTTAATGGTATGAGGTAGCTATTTAATTTCATTCTTTTCTCAAAATGGATAACTAATTTTCCCAGCACTGTTAATTGACCTTCTTGACTGGTCTGAGTTTTTTTGGTTGATATATAATCCCAATTCTGTTATCTATCCAGTTGCACATAGAATTGTTTCTTGGCTATCCTATTACATTGGTCTATTAAGTTGACTATCCTATTTTGCATCAAAATCAAGTGCTCATAATTACTGTAGTATATACCAAGTTTTGACATCTGATAAGGCAAATATCCCATCTTATTCTTTGTCTTCAGGAATTGAAGTTGGATCTTTGCACTTTCATGCAAATTTTAGAATCAATGTTTAAAATTCCATCAAAAGCAAAAAATAGGATTTTGATTGGGTTTACATGGGGTTATTTTGGGAAGAATCAGTACCTTTACAAAATTGTGTCTTTATATTCATAAATGGGTCATGCTTCCATATGTTTCTTTAATGTCCTTCAATAAAGTTTTTCTCCATAAAAGTCCACCTGTTTGTTGATTTTGTTGCTATTTGCTCACTTTTTCTATTTTTAGCTATTATAAATAATTAAAAATTTAAATAGTATAAAGAAATGTTTTTGACTTTTGTGTGAAATCTATCCAGTAATTCTATTGAACCTTCTTATTCTTTTTTTTTTTTTTTAAGATTTTATTTATTTATTTGAGAAAGAGTGTGTGGTGGGGAGGAGGGATAGAGGGAAAGGGAGAGGGAGAAGCAGGCTTGAGTAGGGAGCCAGCCACAGGCTCCATACCAGGACCTGGAAATTAGGACCTGAGCTGAAGGTAGATGTTTAACAGACTAAGCCACCCAGGTGCCCCTGAACCTTCTTATTCTTTTTTTTTTTTTTTTTTTTTTTAAAGATTTTATTTATTTATTTTGACAGAGAGACAGCGAGAGAGAGAACACAAGCAGGGGGAGTGGGAGAGGGAGAAGCAGGCTCTCCACGGAGCAGGGAGCCTGATGCGGGGCTCAATCCCAGGACCCTGGAATCATGACCTGAGCCGAAGGCAGACGCTTAACGACTGAGCCACCCAGGAGCCCCTGAACCTTCTTATTCTAACGATCTTTCTAACGATCCTTTTTGGTTTTCTATGGATAAAAGAATATAATTCCCAGGAAATGGCAGTCTTTTAAATTTTGGGGTTTTTTTCTTGTCATATTATGGTAACCAGCACCTCTAAGTTAATGTTAAATAAAAATAAAAGACCTTTTTATTTGCAGATTAATTAGATGGGAATTGACATCTTAAAAATACTGAGTTTCCTTTCTTAAAACATGTTAAATCTCTCCATTTATTTAGGTTTTCTTTTGTGTACTTCATGAAAGTTTTATGTTTTGCTACATATAGACTCCTAGGTTTTATCTTTCTGTTTCATTGCATGCCTAGTAACTTTTCATTTGATGCCAGATATTGTGAATTTTATCTTTTGGGGACCTGGAAATTTTTGTATTCCTTTGACCATTCTCCAGCTTTGTTCTAGGGGGCAGTTAAATTACTTGGAAATGGTTTGATCCTTTTAGGTCTTTTTAATATTTGTCAGACATGAGAGGAACAGTATTTAGTCTAGGGCTAATTTTCTCTTCTGAGACAAGACCCTTCTAAATACACTAACATTTTATGAATTATGAAAAAATCTGTGGTAGGAATAGGCACTATTCTTACCCTTGTATGATCTCTGAACACTGTTCCCTCTAATCCTTTCCTTGTGTTTTCCTGGCCCCAACCCCAGATAGTTTCCCCATACATGTGCACTGATCAGTATCCTGCTGAATATTCAAGGGGGATCCTCTGCAGATCTCTGGAGTTCTCTTTCGCCTCTACTATTCTACCCTGCAGACTCTGCCACTGTCTCCCTGGACTCTCCCCTCTACCTCCTCAACTTAGGGAGACTACCAGGCTCTGCTTGAGTTCCTCTTCCTGAGCCCTATCCTGGATACCCAAGACAATCGGGCAAGCATAGGAATCACCTTGTTTTTTATCCCTCAGAGAAGGGATCACTGTCCTTTGTTGCCTGATATTCAGTGTCTTGAAACCATTGTTTCATGTTTTTGTCTGGATTTTTAGGTATTTCAGGTTGGAGGATAAATCTGGTTTCTATTACTCTTATCTTAGCAGAAGCTGCTATCCAAATAAGAGTATTTTTAATTTCCAAAGTTTCTATTTATTTTTGTTTCACAGATAACTATTCTCTTGAGTCTCTGAAGATCTTATTTTAAATTTATCTTTGGTTACATAAGTCACTCTTTTTGGATGATAGTTTCTCTTTTGAATTTGGAGTCTTTCTCATGGGGTTGGTTTTCTTCATGTGTTTGACAATTCTTGGTTGTCTGCTTATCTTTCTTTGCATTTGAGAATTGTTACACATTTCTTTGTAGATGCCAGTAATATAACCTTATCTGGTTCTTCTCATTTTTCATGCTAGACTTCTAAATTTAGTTTGGTGGCCGTTTGTCTTGTGAGTGTGGTGTTTCTCATTCTTGGGATTAGTTCATTGTGTACTTCGCTGTCTCTCTGATCCCACATCTGTGCTCACTCCATCATCCTGGGAGCAAATACTACTGTTGAACATTTGCTTCTTATTCTTAGCAAAAGCTAGAGATGGAGAAGAGCACCATCAGCCTGGCTTCTCAGAATTCATTTTTCTTTTTCTTTTTCTTTTTTTTTTTTAAAGATTTTTTTATTTATTTGACAGAGAGAGACAGCGAGAGAGGGAACACAAGCAGGGGGAGTGGGAGAGAGAGAAGCAGGCTCTCCTCTGAGCAGGGAGCCCGATGCGGGGCTCAATCCCAGGGCCCTGGGATCATGACCTGAGCTGAAGGCAGATGCTTAATGACTGAGCCACCCAGGCACCCCTAGAATTCATTTTTCTAATTAATCACTTGAATACATTCCTTCCTGCACTTTATATAAGGTGCCACTGACCTATGGAATTTCCTTAGACTCATTTTTTGTGATAACCCTCTGCTATCATTTGGAGTTTTGGTTTCTTCCAAACTTACTTCTATGTAGATCTAATGCCATCTGCATTCTTTTTTAATCAGGAGTTCTTCAGAATTTCTGGCCCTCTGGGAACATTTTTTTCTTGCTTTCCACTGTTGTTATGAATATATTTTTTAAACATATGTATCTTTTTTGACAGTTTATGGGCTATAGGGTAGGAGATGTGTACACATGTTCAGTGGTTCCATAACATTTTATTATATAAAGATGTGCCATTAAGAGATTTTGGTGGTTTACAGTGTGTATAAGTTACATTGTAATGAACATTCTTGGACATATATCTTTACATGTTTATGTAGTATTTCTGAAGGGTAAATTCCTAGTAGTGGAAATTTTCTGTCAAAGAGTATGTGCTTCTTGCTTTTGATAAATCTTTTTTTAAATTTTTAAATTTTTTTAAAAAGATTTTATTTATTTATTTGACAGAGAGAGAGAGAGTTAGCGAGAGCAGGAACACAAGCGGGGGAGTGGGAGAGGGAGAAGCAGGCTTCCCGTCGAGCAGCAAGCCCGATGCAGGGCTCCATCCCAGGACCCTGGGATCATGACCACCCAGGTGCCCCTTTTGACAAATCTTTAAAATATATATTGTCAAATTAATCTTTCTAAAAAGTGTATTTACATTTGTCCAGACCCATAGAATCTACAATACCAAGAGTGAACTGTAATGCTCTATGAACCATGGACTTTGAGTGATTATGATGTGTCTGTCAATGTGGATTTGTCAGTCATAACAAATGTACCACTCTGGTGGGGGATGTTGACAATGACTATGCATATGTGAGGGCAGGGAGTATATGAGAAATCTTTACTTTATCCTCAACTTTGCTGTGAGCCTAAAACTGCTCTAAAAAATAAAATCTGAATTTTTAAAATGTATTATTTAATGAAGATATATAGTGCTTACAATTTATGAGGCACTGTTCTAAGCTCCTTACAGATATTAAATAATTTATTCTTCACAACCCTATGATATAATATCATCACCTTTTTTCAAGATGAGAAAACTAAGGTACAGAGAGATTAAGAAATTTGTTCAAGGTCATATAGCTAAGTTATATCAATTTATATTCCCATAAAACTTTTACTGTGAAACAAATCTGCCAATCTAAGTGAAAAATATCTCATTACTCTTTGATTTTGTAACTCCAGTTATATAAGTGAGGCTTAACATTGTCCTATCTTTATTGGTTATTTGTAATCTCTGGTTTTGTCTGTTGCCAATTGAATTTTTTCTTTTCTTATTTACATGACATGTGATCTTTGTATCATAGATAAATTAACCCATTGTTTTCATAGGTGTTGTGGATATTTGTCCTCAGTTAGCTATTTGACTTTATTTTTTCCAGAAGTAAATTTAAAGATTTTAAATGTGTTGAGTTATATCATTCTTTTTCATTATGGCTTTCTGATCTGTGTGCTTCTTGTGGTCTCTAGAAATTGTGAGGCAAGAGATGAGAGACGTAAAGACTTGGCTTTATTGTTTGTTTATATATTTATTTATTTACTGGCTTATGCAAATGGCTAGGCTGTTGTCCCAATACTATTTTATGAATTCACTGATTAGAAATGCCATATTTATCATACTAAATTGCAATTTGAAATTTTGTCCTGAAATGTTACAGTAATTTTAGTTATTATAGTAAGCTATAGCTTTTCTTGTTAACATGGATTATCAGTTTTCAAATGATTAAAATGCAATAGAAGGTACTTAACAGTGAAATTGCATCTGGCATACTTTGAATTCCTCAGAATGAATCAAAGTATTCTAGGATATTGTAATGCTTTAGGGTTATTTTTATTAAAAGCAGTTATAATTAGAATGAAGAATTTTAGTGCCAGTTAACTAATATATGTAGTTGCTAGAATGCTAGATACATGTTTATATTATAATTATTTATCTTTATAAAATTCTTAAACTTTGATTTACCCACATCATTACTATTTATTTATTTATTTACTTCCAGTGTCATTGAGAAATAATTGACATACATCGTATTAGTTTAAGGCGTATAGCATGATGGCTTGATTTACATATATTGTGAAATGATACCACAGTAAGTTCAGCTAATATCCATCTTTTCATATATATTAAAGAAGGGAAAAGAAAGAAAAAAAGGAATAAAAAATTTCTCCCTGTGATGAGAACTCTTAGGATCTACTCTCTTAATAACTTTCCTGTATATCATACAGCAATATTGTCTATAGTCATCATGTTGTACATTATATCCCCAACACTTAATTTATTTTATAACTGGAAGTTAGTACCATTTGACCACCTTTTTCATATTTTCCCTCCCCTTACCTTCTGCCTCAGGTAACCACAAGTCTTATCTTTTTCTATGAGTTTGGTTTTTTGTTTTTGTTTTTGTTTTGTTTTGTTTTAGGTACCACATATAAGTGAACTCACACAGGATTTGTCTTTCTCTGATTTATTTCACTTAGCATAATGCCCTCAAGGTCCAATCATATGGTCACATATGGTAGAATTTCCTCAATTTTTATGGCTGAACAATATTTCTCCTGGCTTGAAAAGTTTCTGTTGAGAAATCCAACAATAGTCTTATGGGAGTTCCCTTGTATATAACTTCTCTCTTTTGCTGCTCTTAAAATTCTTCCTTTGTAACTCTTGACTATTTAATTATAATGTGTCTCTGTGTAACCTATTGAGGTTCAACTTATTTGGCGTCCTTTGAGCCTCATGGATCTAAATGTTCATTTCCCCAGGTTTGGGAAGTTTTTAGCCTTTGTCTCTCTAAATATACTTTTATCCCTTTCTCTTCTCTTTTTTGGAATTTTCATAATGCAAATATTGTTTTCGTTTCCTTGAGTCCCATAATTCCCATAGGCTTTCATTCTTTTATCATTCTTTTTAACTGTTGCTTCTCTGACCAGGTATTTTCCAATGTCCTATCCTTCAGGTTGCTGATTCTTTCTTCTGAATGGTTGACTACTTTTATAACTATTCAGTTCTTCAGTTATTGTATTTTTCAGCTCTAGGACGTCTGTTTTGTTTTTGTTTTAATGGTTACTATTTCCTTGTTGAACTTCCTGTTTTGTTCATGTATTGTTTTCCTAATTCCGTTTAGTTGTCTGTTTTGTCTTCTTGTAGTTTACTAAACTTCCTTAAGAGGATTAGTCTGAATTATTTGTCTGACAGTTCATAGGTCTCTATTTCTTTAGGGCCAGTTATTGCAGCTTTATTAATTTGCTTTGATGGTGTCATGTCTACCTGATTTTTCATATCCTTGATTCCTTACATTGCTATCTGCGCATTTGAGTAATCAGGCTTCTCTTTCAGACTTTAAAGGTTTGCTTTGGTAGCCTAGCCATTCAGCTTGTTTTGGGTTTCTAGGTGTGTCTTCTGGTAATGTCCTTGGGCAGGTGGGGCCTGCCATTATGTATTTTTGGATGAGGCAGCTGTTTGAGCTCTGAGGACAGGGATGGAGCGGGGGTGCCTCTGACTGAGAACAGTTGGATTGGACTGCTGGCTTGGTTCTCTACCCAAGTGAGGCTATAGGATGGGCTCCATGGTTGCCTGGATTCTCTGGTTAGGCTTACTAGATGGTCGGGGCTGGGTACCATAGTCAGTAATAGATAGGGCTATGAATTAGCTTCCCTGCCCTGGTAGGGCAGGACGATAGGACCAAGGATCAATACAACTTGTTGTTTGGGGACCCAGTTCAGTCTAGAGTGTGCACTTAATTCTCTGGTCAGGTGAAACTACTGGTTTTGCTCTAAAGACAGGGGAAGCCATGGGCTGTATTCTCTGTACATAGGGCTGTTGAATGGGCTTCACAACTTCCTGTGTGCTCTCTAGGTGTCCTGAGCAGAGAAGCTGAAGGCTGTATTCTGCAATGAGCAGGGCTATGATTAGAAATAGTGGCACAGTGGGAGAAATAGCTCTAAAGCTGGTGAAGCACTTTGATGTTGTCTTAACTCAAGCCAACCCACACTCAAGTCCCCTGACCAAGCAGGACCACTGGCTTTGTTCTGCGGACTGTTGGCTCTGCCTGCCTCTGAGGCTTGGGTGCTGCAGGGCCAGTACAGCTTTCAGAAGTTGTCCCAGCCCTTCTGGTCAGGTGGGACTGGAAGACACTCCACAGTGTGTGGGGCTATGACTTAGCACTTCACCTGGGCATGGACACCTGGGTTCTAGGGCCAGCAAAACTCCTTGTTTGAGGATCTGGATAGGCAGATCTGCACCTCATTGAGTCTCCATGGTCAGAGTGCAACCCTGACTTCATTGTACAGATGAGGAAAGCCACTGGTTGGGATTACTACTTGAGCATTGCAGATATGCATTTGGTCTGCCAAGATCTGTGTGCTGGTTGTTGCAAGCCCCTCTCCTCTGTCACAGTCAGATTCCCAGTGGTGCTGGGCCCTGCAGATCCCCCTGCAATCTTGTGATGCAAGATCAGAGTAGAGGTGCCTACAAAGTGACCTTCTCTTTTCCCAATGGAGGGATCACAGGCTCAGGGGAGACCTCTCTGAGTGGTGCTACGCTGGCCTGGGGAGGGGCGAAGTGGTCAGTGTGTAGCTGCTCTTCTTACTCTTCTAATGCAGCCTGTCTTGGTCTCTGAGGTACTGGGGGTGCTTTGGTCTTACCCCATGTTCTAGGATTCTGGGTGGTGTCTTGTTCTTTTTTTTTTTTTTTCCCCAAGTAAACTCTATGCCCAACGTGGAGCTTGAACCCACGACCCCAAGATCAAGGGTCACATGCTCTACCCAGTGAGCCAGCCAGGCACCCCGAATGGTGTCTTGCTCTTGAATAGTTGTTAGTTATTCTTGTGAGGGGGAGTGAAGTCAGGAACAACCTATGTCACCATCTTGGTGATGTCACTCCAGCATTCACATCCTATAAAACACTGAAGATATATAGTATTCATTTTATCCTCGCCTACCTATCGATGAGGTTGTGTTGGAGGAGAAAATATTATTCTAATTTGAAAAATGATGTTTTTCCCTCGTGACCCCTACCTTCTTCCATTAGTGTGAGATAGTCAAAGACTACACCTTAAAAAACACTTTGTTATTTACTAAGTATTTTGAAAACTTTACCAAATATGTCAAATTACTGAAATATGAACTTAGGTGATTCTTTTTTTTATTATGTTAATGTTAATCACCCTACATTACATCATTAGTTTTTGATGTAGTGTTCCACGATTCATTGTTTGCATATAACACCCAGTTCTCCATGCAGAACATACCCTCTTTAATACCCATCACCAGGCTAACCCATCCCTCCACCCCCTCCCCTCTAGAACCCTCAGTTTGTTTTTCAGAGTCCATAATCCCTCATGGTTCATCTCCCCCTCCGATTTTCACCCCCTTCATTTTTCCCCTCCTGCTATCTTCTTTTTTTTTTTTTTAACATATAATGTATTATTTGTTTCAGAGGTACAGATCTGTGATTCAACAGTTTTACACAGTTCACAGCACTCACCATAGCACATACCCTCCCCAATGTCTATCACCCAGCCACCCCATCCCTCCCACCCCCCACCACTCCAGCAACCCTCAGTTTGTTTCCTGAGATTAAGAATTCCTCATATCAGTGAGGTCATATGATACATATCTTTCTCTGATTGACTTATTTCGCTCAGCATAACACCCTCCAGTTCCAACCACGTCGTTGCAAATGGCAAGACCTCATTCCTTTTGATGGCTGCATAATACTCCATTGTATATATATACCACATCTTCTTTATCCATTCATATGTCGATGGACATCTTGGCTCTTTCCATAGTTTGGCTATTGTGGACATTGCTGCTATAAACATCAGGGTGCATGTACCCCCTCGGATCCCTACATTTGTATCTTTGGGGTAAATACCCAGTAGTGCAATTGCTGGATCATATGGTAGCTCTATTTTCAACTTTTTGAGGATCCTCCATACGGTTTTCCAAAGTGGCTGTACCAGCTTGCATTCCCACCAACAGTGTAGGAGGGTTCCCCTTTCTCTGCATCCCCACCAACATCTGTCGTTTCCTGACTTGTTAATTTTAGCCATTCTGACTGGTGTGAGGTGGTTTCTCATTGAGGTTTTGATTTGGATTTCCCTGATGCCGAGCGATATTGAGCACTTTTTCATGTGTCTGTTGGCCATTTGGATGTCTTCTTTGGAAAAATGTCTGTTCATGTCTTCTGCCCATTTCTTGATTGGATTCTTTGTTCTTTGGGTGTTGAATTTGATAAGTTCTTTATAGATTTTGGATACTAGCCCTTATCTGATATTTGCAAATATCTTCTCCCATTCCCTCAGTTGTCTTTTGTTTTGTTGACTGTTTCTTTTGCTGTGCAAAAGCTTTTTATCTTGATGAAGTCCCAATGGTTCATTTTTGCCCTTGCTTCCCTTGCCTTTGGCAATGTTTCTAGGAAGAAGTTGCTGCGGCTGAGGTCAAAGAGGTTGCTGCCTGTGTTCTCCTTTAGGATTTTGATGGACTCCTGTCTCACATTGAGGTCTTTCAACCATTTGGAGTCTATTTTTGTGTGTGGTGTAAGGAAATGGTCCAGTTTCATTCTTCTGCATGTGGCTGTCCAATTTTCCCAACACCATTTGTTGAAGAGACTGTCTTTTTTCCATTGGACATTCTTTCCTGCTTTGTTGAAGATTAGTTGACCATAGAGTTGAGGGTCCATTTCTGGGCTCTCTATTCTGTTCCATTGATCGATGTGTCTGTTTTTGTGCCAGAGCCATGCTGTCTTGATGATTACAGCTTTGGAATAGAGCTGGAAGTCTGGAATTGTGATGCCGGCAGCTTTGCTTTTCTTTTTCAACATTCTTCTGGCTATTCAGGGTCTTTTCTGGTTCCATACAAATTTTAGGATTATTTGTTCCATTTCTTTGAAAAAAGTGGATGGTATTTTGATAGGGATTGCACTGAATGTGTAGATTGCTCTAGGTAGCATGGACATCTTCACAATATTTGTTCTTCCAATCCATGAGCATGGAACGTTTTTCCATTTCTTTATGTCTTCCTCAATTTCTTTCATGAGTATTTTATAGTTTTCTGAGTACAGATTCTTTGCCTCTTTGATTAGATTTATTCCTAGGTATCTTATGGTTTTGGGTGCAATTATAAATGGGATCGACTCCTTAATTTCTCTTTCTTCTGTCTTGTTGTTGGTGTATAGGAATGCCACTGATTTCTGTGCATTGATTTTATATCCTGCCACTTTACTGAATTCCTGTATGAGTTCTAGCAGTTTTGGGGTGGAGTCTTTTGGGTTTTCCACATAAAGTATCATATCATCTGCAAAGAGTGAGAGTTTGACTCCTTTGCTGATTTGGATGCCCTGAACTTAGGTGATTCTATTGACTGTTAGATCAATGTCCTAAGTTTGGCTTATTAGATATTATTCAGTATTTTTGTGTTTTTTACACCCAAGTATTTAATATGTGCACTTTCAATGATTATTGAGTTGAAATTCTGTTCCTGAGGGGAGAGTGTACTCTGCTCCCATATTACATGTATATTTTGTTAATGTTCAACTTGTAATTATTTCATTTTGGTTTAATAATATATTTGAAAGAAATACCATTCGCAGGCAGAAAGTTGTTTCTGGGAGATTAGCTCCTTATTGTTTTTCACTGCCTAGGTTTTCAAATTAAACTTAGCAAAATTGTTTTAAAAAATAATAATGTGTAAAAGAACTATAAACTAAAACTATTAATTTTATGCTGTTTTTTTCTTTAAATCAGAAATGTTGCCTTACTGTACTTAATGCAATATACTTTCATCAGTGTAATGTGTCATTCCTATAAAACCAGAAAGAATTTAAAACAAAACATTAAGGATATTGCTATTTTTAGGTTTTTCTTGTATGTATTTAGTTTGAATTCCTGGTCCTATGTATTTTTTTTCTGTTGGAATAAGCAAGGTATGATCACAGGAATATTATTTAGAACTAGTATAACAAAAAGGGAAACTGAAAACCAAGAAGAAGATACCATGAGGAAAAACATATAAGCAAGTCTCATTATTGATAATACATGGAGTCTCAAAGTAAAAAGACAAATCTAATCATAGAATTAAGGCAATTAATGATTTTTTTTTTTAAATCCAGTCTTCTCACTAGGAAAGATCACTCCCTAACTGTCTAGTTGTTTGTCATGATAAATACTTGATGTTTTAAATAGACTGAAAGATTAATCTATGATATATTCCTGGATATAAGGCCATAATTATGTAAACAATAATTTAACACACTCATATAATGTAGATTCACAGTATCATTTATTGCCAGTCATTTGACTATATGATGTTAAAAGTTTTTTCTGACTAAAAGCAATAACAGAATAGGCATCCATTATCTGTCTGCTCCCTTGGAGAATTTAGAAGTGCTGCATTTCTCATTGGACAGCACAGGAAGCCTTTCGTCAAGTTCTTGAATAACCATATTGTCTTTCTCTTGGTATCATATTCTTATTTCATTGCTAGACTAATACTGTTGACAGTTAAGTTCTAATCAGATTTGATGTTTACATTCCCCAAACTGCTTATTTTTACTTATTTAATAAAAATCTTTAGTTTGCAGGATCTGTGCAATATAAGTAGTCTGGATAAAGATCTGCTACCTAATTTACTGCTCCTTATCTCCAAGGTTGTACCTATTGAACTTGTAGATACTCAACAAATAGTTACTGAATGAATTTAGGTAGGGATAATCCCCTGATATTTGCAAGTGAAACAACACACTTCAAAATAACCTAGGATCAGAAACAAAATCACAAAGAAAACTAGAAAATATTTTGAAGTTAAGAATAACAAAAATATATCCAAATTTGTGGGATTTAACTTAAGCTGTGCCAAGAGGGAAAATTATAGCTTTAAATGTTCATATTAGAAAAGGAAAAATAATTTATGATCAGTGATCTCAGCTTCCACCTTTAGAATCTAGAAAAAGAGCAATTAACCCCTAATAAGTACTATAAAGGAAATAAATAATGGAAATCAATGAAATAGGAAATGGACATACAATAGAGAAACCCAAAATGACATAGAAAACAGAAACACAATAGAGAATAATAAAACTCTAAATAATTCCAAAAGAAAAATGGATAGCCTTTTAGACAGGTGGTTCTGGAACAACTCAATATCATATTTAAAAAAATCTTACCTCAACTATCCACAAATATTAACTCAAAATATATTATAGATCTAAACATAAAAGTTAAAACTTCTAAAAGAAAATACTGGGAAAAATCTTCATGACCTTGGGATAGGCAAAGATTTTGTAGGTAGGATACAGAAACACATAAAAAATTAAACTATTAAAAAACTGGACTTCATCAAAATTAAAAACCTCTGCTCTCCCAGAGACACTATGAAATGAGGAGGGTTGCCACAGACTGGGAGAAAATATTTGCAATAATGTATCTGATAAACATCTTGTATCTAGAACACATAAAGAACTCTTAGAACTTAATAAAAAGACAACCCAGGTTAAAACACGAACAAAAGACTTACACAGAAATTATATAAAAAATATTGTCAATGGCCAATAAATTCATGAAAACAAATTTAATGTCATTAGTTATCAGGTAAATGTAAATTAAACCACAATGAGATACCACTACACGCTTAATAAAATGGCTAAAATTGAAAAGTTTGACACTAACAAGTATTGGCAAAGATGTGTAGTAACAGTTGGAATTCTCATACACTGCCAGTAGGAATACAAATTGATGTGAGCACTTTGGAAAACTAGCAGTTTCTTAAACATGCATTTACTATATGACTGAACAAATCTACTTCTAAGTATTTGCCCTAGAAGAATGAAACCATATCCATATAAAGAATTGTACCTGAATGTTCATTCCAACTCAATTTGTAATAGCCTGGATTTTTTTTTTTTTTTAAGATTTCATTTATTTATTTGGGAGAAAGGGAGAGAGCATAAGCAGGGGGAGCGGCAGAGGGAGAAGCAGACTCCCTGCTGAACAGAGAGCCCGATATGGGATTCGAGCCCAGGATCCTGGGATCATAACCTAAATCGAAGTAGCCGCTTAACTGACTGAGCCACCCAGGCGCCCCTGTAATAGCCTGGATTTTGAGAGAAATCCAAAAATCCATCTATACATATATCAATAAATTATGGTATATTCAAACAGTGGAATACAACCCAGTAATAAAAAGGGACAAACTACTGTTACTTGAAACAGTCTGGATGAATCTCAAAACCTTAGTGAGGGTAGGAGGCCAGAAGTCAAAGTGTAAACTCTATGTACATATATATGAAATTCTAGAGTAGGCAAATTTAATTTATAGTGACAAGAAATCAAAGGTTGCCTGGGGTGAGGTGTTTTTTTTAATTGAATACAGAGGAGCACAAGGGAACTTTTTGGGGTAATGGAAACAATTTTTATTTTGATATGGTGTTGTTTATAGGATATATAACAAATTTTGGCAAAACTCATCAAACCATATTTTATTCTAGGAAAATTATACTATACTTGAATAAGGTTGATTTAAAGAGATGAATTAAGTGACACTTTCTCTTTGTTCTCTGAAACCTATATAAGATAGGGATTACCATTCTTCAAAAGTTACTGGATTTGTGTAAGACTGTTGAATCACAGACCTGTACCTCTGAAACAAATAATACATTATATGCTAAAAAAAAAAAGAAGAAGAAGAAGATAGCAGGAAGGGAAGAATGAAGGGGGGGAAATTGGAGGGGGAGATGAACCATGAGAGACTATGGACTCTGAGAAACAAACTGAGGGTTCTAGAGGGGAGGGGGGTGGGGGGATGGGTTAGCCTGGTGATGGGTATTAAAGAAGGCACATATTGAATGGAACACTGGGTGTTATACGCAAACAATGAATCATGGAACACTACATCAAAAACTAATGATGTATGCTGATTAACATAACATAATAAAAAGAAAGTTACTGGATTTGGGGGAGGAGTAGAATTTTTACTACTAGTGCAACTTATATTTTTGGTTATTAATTTCTTTAGGTTTTCTATTTCTTCCTAAAGAGCAAATCAGTGATAAATCAGTACTCTAGATTCCAATTTAAGTTACTTCTCTTTACTTTTTATTAAGAATTATGAGATATTAATGAGGGAATTTTCATTGTCTTTCTCCACTTACTTCAAATCCTAGTTAAGACTATTCTTAAGAGTCATCCTGAGATCTAGGTTTGGTTACTTTCCCCTCTTCTGTGTTTCCACATCACTTCCAACACTGCAATTTTCAAGTGGTTTTGATACCATGCCAGGCAATGCTTGTTTAGATAAGGCAGAAGTAAAATATTTCTTAGCTGAAGAAATTGATGCTTATATAACTTGTGAATCTTGAAAATCTCTGGATATATTTAGCGCCATATCCCGGATCCAAGTTATTTTTTTTAGATTTTTTTTTTCTTGGTTGTTATTTAATACTTCTCCATTTAGCCAGGAATGACAAATTCAGTTCAGAAGCCAGGCTTGTAATGAAGAGAATGAGACAGACTGAATATTAAGACAATAGGTAATAGTGGGGGCTGTGCCGAATTGGAGAATGCATCCCTCTACCTAAGCATTAAAATAACATTAAAAAAAAAAAGACAACTTGCCTGCCAAACAAATATGTCTATAGGCCATACTAAACTGGTTGACCACCATTATGAATCCATTGACTTGTGACTTAAAATATATAGTACCACTCAAAGAAGTTTCTCAATTAGGAGACAAGGAATATTGTGGGAAGCTTTTCAAACAATACATATTCCCCTTACCATCTTCCTACTTGAGAACCACTGGTATACTACCTTCATATCTAGTGTTAAAGGATAATAATCAAGTTGATGGCACCATGTGGCTTTAGTTACTGGCCATTGCTAACAGTTTTCATTTTGCCAGCAGAGAATGGTAATTTTGCTATGGGTTTGAACAAAACTACATTTGTGCACAATTGCATTATTACAGATAAGACAAGAGATAACCATATGTAGCTCTCAAATGACCCATATTACAATGTTGAGTACTTGGGCAAAAATTCTGTTTTCTCATTTATTATTCATTCATCCATTCATTCAACCATTCAGTAAATATTTAAATGCATGCAAAAATGAGTTAGTGCTTTCTTTTCTCTGAAGATACTTAAAACTTAGTGTTGGGAGGGAGAAAACCTAGCACTGGTATTCAAATGGCGAATGTCGCTGAGTTGGGCTTAATGAAGCCTCTTAGGATCAGCTGGCCTGCTAGCAAACGCTTCATTTCCTGTGGATTTCTTTCCTCACAGGCTGAGCGGAGCTCCAACAGTCCTCACAACAATTATCACCCACTTGTTCTGTAGGTCTCAAGTTTTTTTGCATTAGTCAGGTTGAAGGATTCATGGTATTAATCACGACTGAAGTTGTTATTTATCACCTGCTGGGTGAGAAATAATAATTTTGGCACTAGTGGGGCCGCAGGCCAGAGGTACCAAATTAAGTAAAACATCTAAACACTAGCAAGGATCATTTCTCTGATTAATGAATTGTTGCAAAGAAAAAGTGCTACTCATTATCTGGTCTTACCAATACAAAGTGGGGCATGTAAGGAAAAAAGAAGTACCAGCTTGCTCAGTCCAATTCTTCTGTTTATTTTATTCTTTCTTTTTTGCTCTCCTTCTTTTTCCCTTTGACTATGAACAGATTTGTACAGCCAGTCACATTATTTTTTATTTTTTTGCTACCAAATAACACAAAGGGAGAAATACCTTATATTTTAATAGTATATCAGGCCATTTCAATACAGTGCTTTTTGTGACCTTTAAGAAATTAAACTGATTTCAAAAGAGGTTAGGTAAATCGCCTTTAAAATGTTGAATTACCTCCTTATACCTGGAGAAGTCAAAGATTTTACTCTGAAGAGTTGATGTATTTTCCTTTTTCTACTCTGAATTGAATACCATTGTTGAATGGTTTCTTTTAGAAAGGATAAATTTTCATTTCTGGGTTTTTTTTGTTTGTTTATTTGTCTGTTTGTTTTGTTTTTGAGTTCCAAAAAAGAAAAGCTCATTTTTCCTGATACCCTAGAGTAATCTTTACCTTTCAAATTTGATCTAAGAATTTCCACTTGTAGTCCTGATAGGAGTATAGGAGTAACAGGGACTGGATTTATTCTCCTGCCTTAAACAACAACAAAAAAAAGCAGACAAAATATAGGAAACAATGGTTTTCAGACATGAAACGGTAGTCAGTTCAGGATAGTGATGTTTGCATGAAGGAAAACAAATTGAGCCCTTCAGTTGCCCCAGCTCCTGCTTAGTGAGCATTTCTCAGCTGCAGCACAAGAGAGGGGAACCCAAACAGAGTCCACGAGGTTCCCTGAGTTGAGAAGACAAGAGTTCAGAGTTCAAGAAGGCCAACATGTCCAGAAAACACAAAGCAGAGTACCAGAGAGGAGACAACAGCATAGAGAACTCTAAGAGATCTATAGAAGGTTTTGCTTCTGGTCTTGAGTGTTGATCATCACATGCATAAGAAGAAACTACCAAGACTCAAGGAACTATTGAAAAAAAGCAAGCAAGATGATCTTTAGAGCTCATGGTGGGCTGGAAATAATTTGTGTTCCAACCAGTCAAGAGTGGAAAGATCACTTGATACACGTGGCATTAGTGTTGCCTCAGAAGGGGATTAGGGCCAAATTCGGCCTAGAATGAAGGCTGTGTAGACCTTCCTATGAAAGCGTCAAAGCAAACCTCAAAAGAATTGAATTAATTCCAAGTAACTTAACTTCATTCCAGAACAAAACCTTAAAATATCTAAGGAACATAAAAATCTCCAGCACCCAGTAATGTAAAATTCACAATGTCTGGCATCCAAAAAAAAAAAAAAACTATCAGGCATGCAAAGAAACACAAGAAGAAAAATCAATCAGTAGAAACAGACCCAGAAATGATACAGATATACAACAGCTATTATAAATATACTCCAAATGTTCAAGAAGGTAGATGAGAGAACCCTATGTAAAATAAGTATTATTCTATGTATACAATTGATGTTAGAACTCTGAAAGTGTGCTAAGGACCCAATAAATGCAAATAAGCCAAGATTGGTATGATTGGCTTTTCAGAGGAATCATTTCAGTAAGTATAGAAAACCTTTAAAAAATTGTTATTTGTATTTTCAAACAATAGGAAAAGAAAATTATCCTGAAAGGAAAATTGAAATGCTCAACTTTATCATATTTATGCTTGTGTTAGAAACCATCTTAAGATGATTAATATATAAAGGAGTAAAGTGAAGGCAAATGTCCATTTCATTTGGTATGTTGTCAAAGCTTTATAATTTATTCAATAATTACTATTGATTAATGACACATTTCTGTTATAGAAGTTGTTTCAAATGGTTTTCTAATAGGAGTCAGTGAACACCATCTCTGTGTAAACCTAATCAGAAGATAATGTGTCACATGAAAACTTGACTTCCAAATGAGACCAAGAAAAAAGGTTACTTTATTTTAAAATCCTCATTTTATGATGATTAATAATATATATAGTATTTAAAGAACTAAAATTTAAAAAATATCAAATTAAATTGAAAGCATCTAAGAGAGGGTAGTCAAGATGCCTGTATATGGAATACTATAATAATACTTATAAGTATTGTTATAATACTTATAAGGCCAGATATAAAAGCCATCTACTAACAAAACTCAATTGAAATGAATTTAATTCAAGTAAACAAATATATATTTTTTTAAGATTTTATTTATTTATTCATGAGAGACAGAGAGAGAGAGAGAGACAGAGGCAGAGGGAGAAGCAGGCTCCCCGCAGAGCAGGGAGTCCGATGCGGGACTCGATCCCAGGACCCTGGGATCATGACCTGAGCCGAAGGCAGACACTTAACCGACTGAGCCACCCAGGCGTCCCTCAAGTAAACAAATATTTACTGAACATCTTGTATTTGTTAGATTCTGAAGGAGATACAAAGACAGACACAGCCTGTGTTCTCTAGCAGATTGTAATCTATAGGGGCAGATAAGGAAAAGATGTGTGCAAAGTTAAATGAAAAGGCAAAAAAGCAACCCTTTAAGAAGAGACAGAAGGTCATATGTAATTAAGTGTTCCAAAAATGACAGAGTTTAAATATGTGAAAAATTATTGACATTTAATGGAATGGTTGTAGAAAGCTTCATGGAGAAGGTAAACCTGAATTGCATTTTAAAAGGTAGGAAGGTAGACTTTGAATAGGGGAAGACTTTTATTAAAAGGTTACAGTATGCGTAAAAAGTGCCCAGCAAATTCATGGATGGTAGGTAAATCAGTGTGTTGGATCAAAGGTTTCTGTAGGATAACCATAAAAGATGAGGTTATAAATATAAATTTGGACTAGGTAACAAATGGCCTTGAGCACACTTAAAAATTTTTTGACATTTAGGCAAAGAGCAGTTGTCCTAGAAAGTATGGTGTAATGGAAATTTCTCTGGGCTTGGAGTCAAAAACCTTGCGTTGGACTCCTGGCTTCAACTGGTAACTGTGTAAATGGTCTCAGGCAAGTTATGCCCTCTCCAAGTTTTATCTTCCTCATCTACAAAATGGAAATGTTAATACCTGTTCTGTCCACTTCACAAGTTTAGTGTGAAGATCAAACAAATTAAGAGATGTGACAGTGCTTCGTGGATTATGAAGCAATCTACAAATCCAAAGTATTATTTTTATTGAAGAGAAGGATAAGCTATGATTAAATTGGCTCTTGAGCAAGCTTGGTAAGGAAATGAAGTGTTCTATGCCTCCTGTGGCTAGGAGAAAAAAGGAAAGCCCCTTTCATTAATTTAAGTTGAGGTAATGAGTACTTGGATTCGGAAGGTTGCCAAGAAAAAGGAAATAGAGGGGTAGATCTGAGAAAAACTTGGGAGAAAAAGGTTGCAGGGCTGATAGCTAATGAGATGGGGTGGAAGAAAAGGTCGTGGCAAACTTTGGAGCCTCGATGGCAGAAAGAAACCCAGTTGACAGAAAAGCATATTCATGAGACATTGACAGTCTGGGCACCAGTTTTGGACATGTTGAGTTGGGCGTCCAAGTGGCAATGTCCTGTAGGCAATTTAAAGAGACATTAATTTTTACAATTCTAATTTAACAAATCATCCAAAGAATCTTCTCTACATAAGAGAGGTCTTTACTATCCATGTCCTTGGTATTTGTAGGGTATGGGAAAACAAAAAGCCTGGGGATGGAGGAGGGATAAATCGGGTGTAATTTAGCTCTGCCAACCTTGACAATGCTCATTTTAAAACATGTAAATTAAACTTGTCAGAATAAGTTCCTAGGGGGCTGCTGGCCACATTTTAAAAACTCCCCAAATGTAAATTTACAAAATCCATCTTGCTTGTTTTTCTATAATTTTATTATTAACATTTGTATGTTTCCATTTTCTTCCCGCTTGTCGTTAATTGAAAGAATTACAGGTAATCAGAAGTGGCAAATATTGATGGAAATTCTGTTAACTGGCTGTTCTTTTCAATTGAGAGTATTCATTTTCTGGAAATCATATCCTATTGATTCACTACTAAGATGGCCTTGATGGCTTTTATTTCACTTACTCCCATAAGCATAACTGGTTCTAAATGGGATTTTTTTCATTTTGGTAAGTACATAGATTTTTGTTTTGTAAATTAATTTTGAGGAATGGTTTCTTTTTATTAAAAATAAGTACTTTTGCTCAAGCTTTCAAAGTCCATGTTTGAAATTTTTTTTGTTTATATAATATGGTAAATGATAGAAGACAAGAACTAAATATCACATGTCTTCGTTTAGTTCTTCCACACACACCCGCACAACCCGCCATTGAAAGAGGGGGGCTGGGGAGATATTTTATGTCCATGTGAATTTTATAGGAAAATAAATCCATATGTTTCTGATGAATTTACACTTAACTCATCAAAATGTGTGGTTTTGTAAAAACTATTTGATGTCTAAACAGATCCCTTTGGGACAATCTTTAAACTTTTTGGTTCTTCTCTATTGCTCCCTCTCCCTCCCTGATAAAAACAGAGGATCATAGTAAGAAAAGAATCAAATGTCTGGATTCTGGAGAGCATTTACAAGTTAAGTAAGTAAGTAAATAAATAAATAAATAAATAATCCCGTCTTAATAGGGGATTTTAGGATCTCACTTGTATTAGGATCTCACTTGTACCCTGTGTGTGTGTTTGTGGGGGGGTGTGCATATACATAAAAGAAAATCTTATTTATGTGTTCCTAAAACTTCAGACCTGCAGAAGAGAGCTGCCTTGTTATGTCATCGTAGGGACGACAGTTCCCTCTACTTCTTCTGGTCTATAGTCGCGGCAAATCCCTACAACTAATTGCACCTTCTCGTTGTAGGTGTGACCTTTCTGTTTACAACTAATGACACCAAGTACACCTGACGCTACGTTCTCTTCCAAGGGGACAAAACACAGGCCGTTTGGAAGGCTGTTGACACAGCAGCTAACCAGGGGATGGCCCGAGTGCCCTTTGCTTTCCCCTTTATCAAAATATCTTCATTCCAGTTTTCAAATCGCTGTTTTTGAGTCCTAAATCTCTCCCCGCACTAATTTCTGCAGGTCAGACTTTGACCCTGATTGGAACAAAATCTGGAGGCGGATTTTCACCCCAGAGCAGCCCGCCTCCCCGCGTGTCAGAAGCCATCTCGCTGCAAATGCCTCACACACCTTGGAGCGCAGCTTGTGGAACTGATGAGGTGAGAGCGCAGCACAGCGGCGCGGGCCTGGTAATCACAGGGCTGAGGAAACACATACATCATCTGCCACCCAGGTTGGCATTTCAAGTAAAAAACCTTCACACTGGGTAAGATGTTGGACAAATGATGGCCATATGCATGTTTGTCTGGGTGCAGATGGCTCTGCGTTCTCAGAGAGGAGAAAGCTGAGCTCGGCTCTTTTTGCAGACAGTTTAATATTGGTGACACAGTTTATGTCCTCTGCAAAAACAATAATGGAGGAGAAGGTGACATAAATTATTTGCAAATCGTTTGACATATGCAGGGCATTGTCCTTGCAATAATCACCATCAGTCTGTCAGTTTAAGATATGAACCGTGCCACTGCCATTTTATATCACTGTGTTAAGCTTTCACATGCTGTAATTTTACACATTTGTTCTTTGGAGAGTCACTGCAACACAAATCAAACTGGATTATGTTTAGTCATGTACTGTATCATGCACATTGCTTAGGATAAAAATAAAAACGCGCCTTCTGTGGGATGGGGATCTTGAGGCAGTCTTCCATCCTGTATCTCTGTGAGGTGGTGGTTAAATAAACGTCTCCATCTGCACCATTATTCAACTTCTGTTCATTTGTCAAGTTGGTGAGGTTCTTTTTTGAGAATATTGACTTGCGTCTCTCGCTATAAAGATATCTAGATTGTGTATAGGATGAAAATGGCCCATCGGGAGGATTTTTGTTATGTTTTCTAGTACATTTAAGAAATTAATATGCAAATGTTCAATGACACCTCATGGTGACCTTTCATTTTACATGTGGTAGTCCTGGATGTCTCTCTCAACCCAAGAAAATGACCATAAATGGTACTTCAAAAGTAGACCCGTGGTCCCAGTTGCTGTAGTATGAACTTAATGCCACATGACACATTGTGCTTACTGAGTTCCTGATGCCAACTGATGTTGATGACTGTGTCTTGCAGTTGAACCATGCAGAGCAAATGTAGGCACTCCTGAATCATTGTTCTATTGCCTATATTTGGACCAAGTGATAAATGAAACAGTTTCTCAGTTTCCCAGAGTTTCCAAGAAAACTACCAATTCCAAAACAGGGCTTTCAGAAGTTGAGCACAAAGATTTCTAAAGGGAAATAGGATTTGTTTTCATTTGGAAAAGTTAGCTCTGTTTAGTCACATCACATCAACCGAACTGCATCTACTTTCCCTCTCTCAGTACACAGCCCTTGAAACAAAGAGTTATTGCATTTCCCTCTTTGAGGTAACATTTTTTCTCACTGGAGGCAGCCATTATCACTATACTATTTTATATCTGTACGAATAAATGCAGTGAGGCAAGCATTTATAAATAAATTGCTTTAATCTATCTTAAATGATGCACTTAAACAGTGCGTCAGGGAATTTAACATTAGGTTCAGATGATTTCACGAAGTCTTCATAGTAGCATTAAATTGGAATATTCTTTACTTAGCATTCAGGAAAGATTTAAATAAATAAAAATGTAAACTCGATGAAGAAGCTGATAAAATAAAATATTGCATTTATAGGACCAAAGTGAAAAGATGGCAATTTTTGCTGTCTTCCAACAAACTTAACTCGTCCATTTATTTTGGAAGTCGTTGCTATATGCTGATATGACCTCCGTCTAACCTTCCTTTGGACCCATGCAATTGGATGTCCCATTAAGCACCTCAGATTCTACAGTCCTTTCTTAATTCATTTTTTTTTAAAGATTTTATTTGAGAGAGAGAGAGAGCACACGCAGGGAGAGGAGCAGGAGAAGCAGACTCCCCACTGAGCAGGGAGCCTAACATGGGGCTCAATTCCAGGACCCTGAGATCATGACCTGAGCCGAAGGCAGACACTTAACCAACTGAGCCACCCACGTGCCCCTCTAACAATCCTTTTCTGAACTGCTCTTCCTCCAGCATTCCCACCATCTCAGTTAATGCCACCATCTATTCAGTTGCTCCTTAGTCTATGTTCTCTTACAACTTTCATGCTCATTTCTGCCATAAAACATTTGTATATATCATAGTTAATTATTTAAATTATTTATCTCTCCAATTAGACTGCCAGGTCTTCGAAGCCATGTGCGGCACACAGCTGTTCAGTAAAGAATTGTTGAATTGAATTGAATCATCTTTGGCTCCTCTTTCTCCCTCATCTCAGTATCAAGTACTGTCAATTGTTCCTATGAACTGTCTCTAGAATTATAGCACCATCTTCATTCCATTGCTTTGTTCCTGGTTTCTGATCCTCATTGTCCTTCTATTACTTTGTGCTCGCTATTCCGTCCAGACTGAAGTCCCCCATTTCTGCCCCTGCTCTAGGTGGACACATGTTTCCTGGTGGTCCATATGCTGCTTTCGTCTTGCTGTTCCAGGGACTCATGGCCTCATTATAGGATTGATTATTTATGTTACCAATCAGGACTTATCAAATATTAGCTTACTGTCAACTTTTTGCGTAGATTGAGTTTTAGAATATAATTCTTTATATTGAGTTGCAGCTTTCACCAAGTCTGATCTCTCTTCTTTGTGACATCTATTTTTAGCTTATGTGACCAGATTAGATTTCTCCTTTCCTTTCAACTGTTTACTGGTGCTTAAAAAAACTTTTTTATTTTGACAAATTTTAAACATACAAAAATCTATAGAGAATAACATAATGAACTCCCTGTACCCACTGTCCAGCTTCAACAGTAATGAACTCATGGGCAATCTTCTTTTGTCTATACATCTATTCCCATTTTTTCTGTGCATCATTGGGTGGAGTCGGATCCTAGATGATCTGTCAACTTTAAATATACTATATATTTCTAACTGACAAAGACTCCCTTGAAACTTTATTAAACACCGTTATCACACTTAGCAAAATTGACAATAACACCTTACTGTCATCTAATATGTAGTTGATGTTCATAGTCCTTGGTTGTCTCATAAAATGTATTTTAAAAATTATGTTTGTTCAAATTAATATCTAAATGAGGTGTACACATTGCTGTCAGGTTGAAGAGTGACTTAATCTTGTGTAATCTATAGAGAACACCCCCAACTCTTTATTTTTTCTTGGCATTTAGTTGTTGAAAAAACTAGGTATATATCCTACAGCTTTTTCTGCAGCCTGGATTTGCTGATGGCATTTTCTTTCCCTTTATTTACCAGTTTTCAAATTAATGAATTGGTTTCCTAACAATCTTTAGTGACTAATGAGTGTGCTTTTTTTTCAGTACCATTATGAACAAAAGGATTTTTAAAATTTGCTTGTTCACTCCATGTATTTATATTCTTTACTGATGCTCAAATGGTCTCGTCCTCGTCCAGTGGGAGGTTCTCGAGTTTGGCTCTGAATCCTTTTGACTCGGGTAGTATTTGTTGGCTTCCAATTTTTATTTGGGTTTTATTATGATCCATTTATACATGTCCTTTCCCAGGCCTGGGATGAGCTGTCTGTCTTAAGAACTCTGGCTTTTTCTTGATGGGAAACGGTATTTAGAGAACACAATTGAGATACTCATTGCAACTGGGTTGATCATTATTTTAGGCATTTTCAGTGACTAGATGTAGGAAACATAGTATAAGTATATTCATATACATAATTGAAACAGGAGGCATATTCAGAGAAGTCTAACTTGCATTTCTGTCCTGAATATATCACGGTCCTTAGGTATTTAGGTGTTTTCCTATTGTTCTGCTTTCTATTGCAGAAAACACAGTACTTTAGTGAAAAATTATATTTAGTGAAAAAATATATTTTTTTTCCATATTTTTGCTAATACACCTTTGGCATTGATTCCTAGAAGTGAGATATATGAGTTAAAAGTAAATGCCTATGTCATTTGGTCACTACTGGCAAATTCCCTATGGATGATCTAATTTTGCATTGTCACTAGTAATATATGAGTTTCTATTCCCTCCACATCAACATAGTATGTTTTCTAACTCTTTGATTTTACCAATCTAATAGGTGAGAAATAATATCTCAATCTAGCTTTTAAATCAACTTTATTGCGGTATAATTTACACATAGTAAGTGTAAATTTTAGGTATACAGTATTCAGATTTAGAAAAAAATATATATCCATGTGACTCCCACCAAAATTAATATATAGAATATTTCCATCATCCCTCAAAGTTCTTCTGTAGTCAGTCCTCACTCCCTACCCCACTCCTGGTCCCAGGCAACCACTAATTTGCTTTGTATCTCTATAGATTAATTTTTCCTATTCCAGAAGTTCATATAAATGGAATTATATGTATGTACTTTTGTGTTTGACTTTTTTTCAATTAATATGAATTGAGATTCTATGTAAGATTCATCCATGTTGTTGCATGGATCAGCTCATTTTTTGAAATGCATTTTATAAGTTGTAGGGATATACTACACTTTGTTTATCCACTCACCTCTGGATAGATATTTGTGTTATTTTAGGTGTTTGGCTATTTTGAGAAATGCTGTTATGAATACTCATGATCACGTATAAGTTTTTATGTGGACATGTTTTCATTTGGCTAAACACCTAGGAGTAGAATTGCTCAGTGTATGCTAAGTGTATATTTAACCTTATGAGTAACTACAAAATGTTTTCCAAAGTGGTTGTACTATATGGTAGTCCTACCAGCAGTATTTGAGAATTTTAATTGCACCTCACCTTTGCTATCACTTGGTGTTGGCACTTATTTAAGTTTTAGCCATTTTAATGCATGAGTAGTGGTATCTCATTGTCATTTTATTTTGCATTGCCCTGATGACAGGGATGCTGGGCATCTTTTGTAGACCTACTGGCCAGTTAATATGTCTTTGGTTGTGAAGTGTCTGTTTAAATCTTTTGCCCAATATTAATTGGGGTCTAAGAGTTTATTTTTAAAAAATCCTGGCTATAAGTCTTTTGTCAATATTGCTAATATATTTTCCCAGGCTGTGGCTTGCGTTTTCAGTTTTATAAAGAGTATTGTTGGAAGAGCAAAAGTTGTAAGTTTTGATGAAGTACAATTTATTACTATTTTCTTTCTAGGTTTGTGCTTTCTGTGTCCCTTTTAAAACGTCTTTTCTTACCCCAAGGCCACAAAGATTTTCTAAAGTCTTAGCTTTCACATTTATTTCTGTGTGTGGTGTGAGGGGTAGAGTCCGTTTTTTACCCCATATGGATATCCAGTTGTTGTAGCCCTATCTGTTGAAAAGACGGTTCTTTCCACACTGAGTTACTTTGGTACTTCTGTTGTAAATCAGTTGATCACATATGTATCTGTTTGTTTCTAGACACTTTATTCTGTTCCATTAATCTATATGTTTATTCTTATGCCAATACCACACTGTTGTGGTTACTGTAGTTTTATAGTAAGTCTTGAAATCGGGCAGAGTACATCTTTCTATGTTATTTTTCTTTAACAAAAAAGTTTAGGTGATTCTAGGTCCTTTAAATTTCTATGTAAATTTTAGAATCCATTTGTCAATGTTTATGTACACGCAAAAACTTTCTGGGATTTTTGCTGGGATTTCTTTAAATTTAGGGAGAATTTACATCTAAACAATATTGTTTCCTCCATCTAGTTATCATAGTATTTATTTAGGTCTTCTTTAATTTTTCTCAGCAATACTTTATAGTTTTTAGTGGATAGTTCTTACTCATGTTTTGTTAACTTCCCTAGGAATTCCATGTTTTTGATAAAGTTGTACTTAGTGCTTTTATATTTCATTTTGGACTTATTTGTTGTTAATATATAAGCATTTATTTAAGTTTTGTGTATTTCTTTTGTACCTACAGCTTTGCTAAGTTTACTTATAAATACTAATAGCTTTTTGTAGATTAGTTAGATTAGTTTTTTACATACATGGTCATGTTACATCTGCAACTAAAGACAATTGACTTCTTCCTTTCCCATCTGTATGCTCCTTATTACTTTTTTCTTCCCTTATTGTACTGGCTTGGACTTCTAGTACTCTGTCGAATAGAAATGGTGAGATGAAACATCACTGCCTTATTCTCAATATTAGGATCTCAGATGTTTACCATTATATGAAATTATTTGCAGTTTTTTTCATAGCTTTTTTTTTAAAATCAGGTTGAGAAAGTTCCCTTCTATTACAGTTTGTTTTTTTCAAATAACTTTAATCAACTTGTTTAACTCCAGAAGTGAGAGGAAGATAAGTGGGGGAGGTACTTGTTGTTCAGAGGGTACAGATCTATAGATAAAGTTGCATTTCAGCAGCATTTTGAAGGTCAATATTTCTGAAGCAGGTGTTGCATGGAAGGGTAATTGGGATAAAGGTCACTTGGAAAGTTGGAACCTGATGAAGACATTACTAATCCTTGATGTTTCAGCAAGCATGTATGAAAAAACAAAGAACAGAAATCCAAAATAACAATGAAAGAAATAATGATTTATCTTATTCTTTTTGTACTAATCTGATTTTATGTGTCCCATTGCAGTTTTCAGTGAGAGCTAATTTGTCCAAACCTTGACATTTCTCATCCTGTAAAAGAACAGAATTGTCTGCTGCCCTTTCAGATAGGAAAAGACATCCCCAATCCAGTCTTGGTCACATATATATACCAAATTGACTAGCCACTAGCAGAAATGGTCTGCTGTAAGCCATCTGCTCTTGGTGTAGTGGGGGGCATCACGATGCCTTAGCAAAAGTGCAGCCTTTGGGCGCCTGGGTGGCTCAGTTGGTTAAGCGACTGCTTTCGGCTGAGGTCATAATCCTGGAGTTCTTGGATCGAGTCCAGCATCGGGCTCCCTGCTCGGCGGGGAGCCTGCTTCTCCCTCTGACCCTCCCCCCTCTCATGTGCTCTCTCTCTCTCATTCTCTCTGTCTCAAATAAATAAATAAAATCTTTAAAAAAAAAAAAGTGCAGCCTTTGGAATCAATCACACCTGGGTTCAAATCTTACCACTTCTGCTTCCTAGTTTTGTGACCTTGGGAAGTCAGTTTCTCCAATTGTAAAATGAGCATCTAATACTTACACTATAGGTGCTGAGCTGATTAAATGTCAAATGCATAGTAGTCTCATTTCTCTCCTGCCATTTATTAAGGCATCATTAATGCAGGTGAGTAGGGAGGGCTACAATTTATTTTCATGCCCTGGTCTTTCTCTGTAGTATGCCAATTGACATATCCAGGGGTTCAAGCTGTGATCTTGGCCTTATTGTCATTGTGTTGGTGAAGAAACTCTAAATTTATATTTCATTTTATTTGGAGTTAGAATGTTAGAAAAAATAAAGAATGTGTTTGTCTTTTTGCTAGAATCATATTTGAAACAAAAGCTGGTAAAGTAGAGAGTAGTAGGTAAGCCTCCTGGCCAGGCTCCTCGAAGATGTGAATAGATCCAGGAATATCTGCTGCTCTCCTTCCACAGACACAAATGGAATCTTTCCTGGATGCAGAGAAAACCAGTACACAATTTGGGAGATCTTAGAACTAGAGCCGAAAACCAAGCTAGGGCCTGATGTACGTTTTCTTAGACTCCAACTACATAGATTTTTCAAAAAAACTCATTTCAAACCTTACTCAATAAAACCTATGCTAAAGGTCATTCAACACTTTTTAATATTGTATGTGCCATCTGAACTATTTCCAAACAAATCTTGCTGGACTCCTTGATTTCACACAACTTCCTGAGCACCTATGGTGAGTCAATTACTGCCAGGTGACTTTCTTGTGCTAAAGTGATTTCTGGACAAATAGAGGGAAACTAATGTGTGTAATAAAGAAGTTCAATTTCAGTTGTATTTTGGAATCAGTTTCTGATTTCCTGATGTGTAATGGGAAGTAATGGGATTCTTTTTTTTTTTTTTTAAAGATTTTATTTATTTATTTGACAGAGAGAGACACAGTGAGAGAGGGAACACAAACAGGGGGAGTGGGAGAGGGAGAAGCAAGGAGCCCGATGTGGGGCTCGATCCCAGGACCCTGGGATCATGACCTGAGCCGAAGGCAGATGCCCAACGACTGAGCCACCCAGATGCCCCAATAATGGGATTCTGTGTATACTAAAAAAACCAGAATACCCAAGAGTATAGGAGATGGCTGAATAATTTCCTTAGTCTCTAAGATATCCCATGTATTTGGAAATGAATTATGCAGGATAATTTTTGATCTTGAGTCACCTTGGTATTTTTACTATAATTAATTTTTAATTAATTAATTAATTAATTTTTATAAAAATTATTTGACAGAGAGAGAGACAGCGAGAGAGGGAACACAAGCACGGGGAGTGGGAGAGGGAGAAACAGACTTCCCACCGAGCCACTGAGCAGGGGATCATGACCTGAGCCGAAGGCAGACACTTAACCACTGAGCCACCCAGGCGCCCCTAATTTCTAATTTCTTAATTTATGCAAATGCTTAATCAGAGGTGTTCTGTGCCTTTTACAGGTACATATTTATAAAAAGAGATATATGTATTTTGCATTGCCCAAAATATCTATAATTTTATTTTTTATTGCTGACTTTAAAAAATAGTCTGTTTAAATCAGTGCAGTCAGTTCTTTTCTGATTTAAGGGGAAAGCCCTCAAACACACGCATATCCAAACCTTAAACCCCAAACAATAAATAAACACGCCAAGTTTGCCGATCTCAAAGCATAAGTGCCACATTAACACTCCCTTCTTTCTTTAATTTAAATGTAACTGAGTGTACTTAGCCCCTTGTCACTGTGGTCTTGTTAGAAATGCACAGATTCCCATAGAGATGGTGGTCTTCCTGTTTGGAAGGCTACTACAAAATGCAAAGTATTAAGGCTTTGTATTGTATTAACTCAAGGGAATTTAACAAGAATAAAAGCACTGTGATAGCATGCAATGTCCTTCTACTTTAAGCAGGAACAAGATTATCACTGAGATTTTTCCTTTGTACCAAATCTACTGCTTTTTGCCTAAGTACTCATGGTGTTCGGGTAATATTGAACCAGGTAAATTAGTTCAAATTTAGTTTCTTATCTGTAGACTCAAGTGTGGTCTCCTTTTGTAACATTGAGCTGGTAGAGTTACCAGGTAAAGTATAGGATGTCCAGTAAAATTTGAATCTCAGCCTAAGAATGAATATATTTTTAGTATAAGTATTTTAGTATAAGTATGCCCCAATGCCCCAGTATAGTGAATGGGACATACTTATACTAAAAAAAATTATTTATCATTTATCTAAAATTCAAATTTAATGGGTGTTCAGGATTTTGATTTGCTCAATCTGGCAACCCTAGTTCTTGGGCTTCTTGGAAAAAGACCATTCTTATAATATTCATATTTATGTATCAATGAATTTAGCACAGAAGTATGTCTAAAATAAGCCCAAAATACATGTGTATTTTGTTTTTAGAGACAGATGTCTCTGTCCAGAGATCCTGGTACAACTTACCTGTTCCACATTTAGAACTTTTAGAATGATTAAATAATAATGTAAACATTCTGGGAATGAAAACACCCCTGGGATGTTTGCCTTCTCTTACCCCAGTCCATAGGGAGTTACTCTGAGCTGGATTACATAATCATTTTCTGTTTTCTGGCTCAATATGAGACTGGGTGTTTCCATTTCACCTCCAACAGGTCACAGTAGGAAAAAAGTCTTCTTCTCCAAGTCCAAGTTCAATATTTGGCTTTTGTTAAATATTTCACAACTACTGATTTTGCATGCCAGTATTCCTTTTATTGGATTTTGATGTCTGATTCTGTCTCCTTCAGAGGAATTGAATCTGCTCAACACAAAGATTCAATTTGAAACTTGTTATAAGGAATTCCCACCCTTACATCTGGGTATCCAGGGCCACCAGCAATGGTATTGTTCTCCTGTGTTACTCCCACTGTAATGAACTTACAATCCTGAATCTTTAGATCTACTGCAAGTTTAATTGAAAGAAGCATTTCAGCATAAGATCTATTATCCAGTAAATTGAAGGGGAAATAAGAAAATAACATTGATGTATGTCTAGGATTCACAAACATACCAGATGAACAAATATATTGGCTCATAATTTATTTTGAAAAGGGTCTTGTAATACAAAATGTTGAATAATGAAAAGTGGTTGATAGGTGCCTAGACTAAGGCTGACATCGTTAGAGAACTATCCCCTTTTCCAAATAAGAGTCCACATCGTAAGTGGCCAGTCGTTAATTATATGGAGAAACAAAAGTGATAGAGTGAACATATCCCATTCATGGGCAAGCATCTGAATAGGAGAATTACCATTATCAAAGGCCTGTACACTGTCTCATGAAGGCAATATGTGTTTTAAAAATAATAGGTTATGCATGGGAGTGCCTCGCCTGGTGATGGCTTCTACTCCCTGTGACATTTCATGTAATTCTTTTAAGTCACTTCGCTGTTGTAAGCTGATTCTGATCTTGGCTGGCAACATCTGTTCAGTTGTAAACATAATTTTTACAATGGTTGTACTTGTTTAGGATGTGAGAAATTTTTGCCCAGAAGAAACTTCTCTTGGTCCTCTATGTTATCCAAGAAGAGGTCTTCCCAGATTTTTCAGACTGAGTGTCCCCATATAGTGAATCAACATCTGTTATTGATTGATTTGTGATCTTTCCTCTGCCTTTTGTTGAAGGTTTTAGCAATCAAGGAAATGACTATATACAAGGGATCAGTTTGACTCAGACTTACAAAAATATTAACCTTGTCCTAAACCTTTGGGGGTTTTGGAATTGGTGTGTGAAACAGTTGTATTTGCGATTCTAGTTAATTGAGCTCTTACTTAGAACATATTCACTTATCACAAACTATTGAAATACGAGTATGTTTTAGAAGCACCCATGTACCATATTTATTAAGCTTCATATGTCTTCCCCCTGCTGGCAACTTATACAAATCCAGTACAAGAATTGTCTTTTCTTGGTGGTTCCTAGGATGCAGAAACCCCATAATCTTATTGATTTGGACACTAAGTATTTCAGATGCTCTCAAGCTGAAATTTGGCAAAACCATTTCTATTCTAGATATGTTTAAAAAAATCTTTTATCTACTTGGGATGCTATTTAAAATGGTAGCCATGAATGTTAAAATCCATTTTTTGACAAGCAGGTGAGAATCATGCCTTTTTGGGGGGACTGCCTTGCAGCAGCATAGTGCTGGGTAAGTTAAAGCACAGAGTGGGGGTGCAGTGCAAGTCCCGACCCCTTCCTCAGACATTTATGGTCCGGGAGGCTGAAGGAAGGAGCGGGGCTGAAGAGAAGGGCATCTGGAGGGAGACCGGAGAGGGACACAGGAGGACCAGGAGTTGCAGCTGCCAGGTGGTGGCTCCCTTGAATGGCCTGTGGCTTGTCAGCTTCCATGATGATTCTTGAGAGGAAGATTTTGAATGGACTTGCTCCGAGGGGCAGAACTTGAGGAAACCACAAAGGACATTTTGAAGGAAGCTGAAATTTTACACAAGCCCTTGGGAAACTGAGCTAATCACAGTCAAATATTGTTACTTGGACCTTCATGGTCTCCAGAAGCTTGGTGAGGCTGGGGAGATCTGGGGTCAGTCAAGCTATCCACAAATAGCCCCAGGCATCATGGAACATCCCATATCATTGAGAACCTTCTGTACTTTTCATCGGTACCAGTGCTCAAGGGGATTCAAGCCATCTAACATAGTGCTAATTGGTATATTCGAGATGAACCACTGGCCAGGTGAGAGAATTTTTGCAATTAATACTACTGATCCTAGGAGTTTCCCGCCTATACTTTTAGGATGGTGTTTCCCAAATTTGCTGCAGCGTAAGAATCATCTGAGACATTTGTTGAAAAACAAATCCCAAGGCACATCTTTTGGAGATTCTGACTCAGGAGGCTGGTAGGAAGGTGAGGTGGGATGGTGATCTGTGCAGTGAGGTCTGGGATCTGTATTTCTAACAAACTCCTCAGGTAATCCTTATGATCAACAGGTTTAGGAGACATTGACTTTAGATAGGGTTTATGTATGGAATGCCCTGGTTGGCTGGATTTTGTCTAGAATTTGATCTCTGGGATTTGATGAGCAAGCACATCGTTATCCTACTCATTGTTTATCTTAATTTCATAGATTTTGGTACATTTTTCCTTTTAGCCTTTATTGGATAGGGAGTCAATTTTTTTTTAGTATTTCTTTCTATGAGAAATGCTTCACCCACATGATCACTTTAGTTGCCTTTTGTCTAAGCTTCTGGTCATGTTTGGATATTGAATATGAGGCCAGAATTGTATACACTTTTCCAGACATGGATGTACCATCGTTCTCATGAGGGTAAGAGCAAGTATTTACCTCTCACCCCTGATCACTTCCAGACCCCATCTCTCTGTCTCTGCATTCCTACCCCTCCGAACAGCTTCATCAACACCCCCAAAGCCTCCCCATGGGCCTTAACTCTTGTAGTTTTTTCTTTCTGGGACACCAAATCCTTTCCAGCCAGCCATCTACATTCAACTAACTCCCACCACTTCTTTTACCTTACTTGACCCCAACCATCTAGGCTATGTGTTCTTTTTCCATACAGCATCATGTGGTGCGCCTAGGAGAGAACTCATCACATTCCATCAAGTTGTTACACTGTAAGACCAGAAGCTTTGCATTTCCAATAGCAAGCGTAGTGCTTTGCACATAGTCTATGTTCAGAACATGTTTATTGAAAGAAATAGTGTTTATTTGTTATATCTTCTGATACCATCCACATATATTCATTTATTTGCTTGCAGGAAGATGGCAGGGGACAGCGTGTATTAGAGAAAGCCCTTAAACTCTTTGGCAAGACTAAAAGCCCAGACTGTGGAGTTTCATAGAAACACTTTGCATGACTTCTCTAAATGCTGACACTCATCTTTCAATTTTATATCAAATCACAGAGTTTTGAGAGATCCTTTTAGTATTTTGCTCCTATCAGCCCTTCACATTTTAGCTATCTTAGTGTTGTCTATACTCTGGGAGCTTTCTCTTGTGCTCTCTTGCAGAACACTTATAAAACATCAGATGGTCCCAATTCTGATCTCTATGGAAACCAATTTTGTACTCAGAAAAATGTTTACTTTTAGCTGTTTTTGTTTTTTTGCCTTTATTCAGTAGTCCTTACCCCTCATCCACAGAGGATACATTCCAAGACATTCTTAGTGGATACCTGAAACCGTGGATTGTATTAAATTCTCTTTATATATACTATTTTTTTTAAAGATTTTATTTATTTGAGAGAGAGAGAATGAGAGAGAGAACACATGAGAGGGGGGAGGGTCAGAGGGAGAAGCAGACTCCCTGCTCAGCAGGGAGCCCGATACGGGACTCGATCCCGGGACTCCAGGATCATGACCTGAGCCGAAGGCAGTCGCTTAACCAACTGAGCCACCCAGGCGCCCTATATATACTATTTTTTAAAATACATGCATACCGGGGCGCCTGGGTGGCTCAGTTGGTTAAGCGACTGCCTTCGGCTCAGGTCATGATCCTGGAGTCCCGGGATCGAGTCCCGCATCGGGCTCCCTGCTCGGTGGGGAGTCTGCTTCTCTCTCTGACCCTCCTCCCTCTCATGCTCTCTGTATCTCATTCTCTCTGTCTCAAATAAATAAATAAAATCTTAAAAAAATAAAATAAAATAAAATACATACATACCTATGACAAAATTTAATTTATAAATTAGGCACAGTAAGATATTAACAACAATAATAAAAGAGAACAATTTTAACAAAGTACTGTAATAAAAGTTAAGCAAATGTGGTATCTCTCTCTCAAAATATCTTACTGTACTCACCCTTCTTCATGTGATGATAGGAGGTGATAAAATGCCTGTGTGATGAGATGAAGTGAGGTGAATGACATAGGCCTTGTGCTGTAGTGTTAGGCTACTATTGACCTTCTGACCTTTCATCAGAAGGAGGATCATCTGCTTCTGGACTGTGGTTGACTATGAGTATCTTACACTGAGGAAAGCAAGACTGCAGGTAAGGGAGGGATGGGGACTACTGTACTTCTCTCTTCTTGACAAAACAACAAAACTTTCAAGAATAAAGATCTTGAGCTCATGAATAGCCATTTGGGTAAGAATGAGTCCAATAGGACATATATTGGTGGATTAGAATGGGAAGCAGGCCTATAAAAATACATCAACTAGAACTCATAGCAAATCATGTTATTTTGAGAGCCATTCCTTAGAAAGAAGTGGACTTTCAGAATGTGTATGAAAGCATCTTTTAGGATTTCATGTCTACCAACTCAACTCAAAGTCTTTACAAAGGCCTATTAGGCCAAACATGATTTGGCCCCTGCTACCTCTCAGAACACATCTCCTGTCATATTCCCTTCACCTCCTCGTCTCCAGCCAGAGGGCCTTCATGATCTTTCTTGTTTACTCAGTCTGGACCACTTTTCCACCTCGTTTCCTTCAATCTCTGCTCAAATATCATCTTCTTAGTGAGTTATTCCCTGCCTATTCTATTAAAAAAATAGAACTTCCCCCAACCTGTAGGTCCTACCTGTCTCTCTCAAGCTTTTCCTCTATGGCCCTTACCAGCTTCTGACATACTTTATGTTTACTTGTGCATTTGTTTTTCTGTCTTCCCTGCTAGGCGGCAAACTCCTTGAAGACTGAGGTTGGTTGGTCTGTCTTTTTTTTAACCAAAGTATAGTTGACACACAATGTGCTATTGGCTTCCGGTGTCCAACATAGTGATTCAGTAAGTTTATATGTTATTGTATGCTCACCACAAATGTAGTTACCATCTGAGGTTGATCTCTCTTGTTCACTGCTCTATCCTCAACGCCTAGATCAATGCCTGGAAATACAGTAGGAGGTCAAATCAACATTCATTGTTTAATATTGAATTGGATCCTATTGTACAGTCTTTGTAAAATCTGCATTCTTATTAAAAAATGGAAGAGAACATGACCAAGCTAAGGAAGAATCAAATAGTTATGGCATAATTATCTCCTAAATGATTGGATTTTAGACAAATCTTTCGTGGGATATTTTTTTTCATGTTATATGTGTGTAATCTTTATTTTAAAAATTTTTTTATTATTATTAACATATAATGTATTATTTGTTTCAGGGATACAGGTCTGTGATTCATCAGTCTTACATAATTCACAGTGCTCACCATAGCACATACCCTCCCCAGTGTCCATCACCCAGCCACCTCATCCCTCCCACCCCCATCACTCCAGCAACCCTCAGTTTGTTTCCTGAGATTAGGAGTCTCTTACGGTTTGTCTCCCTCTCTGGTTTCATCTTGTTTCATTTTTTCCTCTCTTCCCCTATGATCCTCTGCCTTGTTTCTCAAATTCCACATATCAGTGACATCATATGATAATTGTCTTTCTCTGATTGATTTATTTCACTTAGCATAATATCTTCTAGTTCCATCCACGTCGTTGCAAATGGCAAGATTTCAGTTTTTTTCACGGCTGCATCATATTCCATTATATATATATACCACATCTTCTTTATCCATTCATCTGTCAATGGACATCTAGGCTCTTTCCATAGTTTGGCTATTGTGGACATTGCTGCTATAAACATTGGGGTGCAGGTGCCCCTTCAGATCACTACATTCATATCTTTGGGGTAAATACCCAGTAGTGCAATTGCTGGGTCATAGGGTAGCTCTATTTTCAACTTTTTGAGGAACCTCCATACTGTTTTCATGGACTATTTCAACCCAGTACTATTAAGCTCTTTTGGAAGGTAGGAAAAATATTTATTATAGTGAAAAATGGAAACAATGTAGGTGTCCAGCAAGTTAATGCATATTTGTATGTTGTGTTCTTATACAGTCATGAGAAATAACATTGACATGGAAAAATGCTTTTGTTATACTCTTAAGTGTATAAAATAAGATATAAATGTACAAAAATTAAAATTTCAACTCTGTTGTGTGTAAGATTACACACACACACACACACACTCAGAGGACTGGAAAGAAATACATCAGACAGTAATGAAACTGAGATACAGATGGGCTAAGTAAGCCACCCAAGGTCACACTCCACAGTACATAAAAGTATTGTGTTAAATCTAGCCAGTGCAGCTCTAGCCTTAGCCTCTTAGCATCTTCTGCATCACAGTGTTGGTTCTGCACGTGTCATGCTGTTCCCCTCAGCCTCACCAGCACCACTCCCTCTAGCTATGAGCTTCTCCAGTGCAGGGCTGAGTGTCTAACCCAGCACCCAGAACATGCACCAGCTCACTCCGGTTGTAGAGTTGAATTACAGCCTAATATAACTATGGGTCTTATAGGTCTTCTCTCTGGGATAACAGGGTTAGACTTCAGCAGACATAAGTCAGTCTTTTAGTTTTACCTGGAAACTACTGTTGAATAGTAGTGTTCTGTGGGCTAATAATTAGTGATTTCTGTAATGGCAGTGAAAGAGCCGACCAGCATTGAGTTGATTTTTATTTTCTTCTTTTCCAGGACTGGTACCTTTGCTGTTGGTCAGCATGGCCAGGGTTTAGCTAAAAAGAGGATCCATTAAAAATAGGCCCAGTTGCTCAGTTGGAAGTATGTATGTTAACACCTTGGGCAACTCTTAGGGTATGACATCAGTGTGTTTGAGGGCAAGCTTAGACAAAGCATCTTCCAAGACTCATCATTGGTAAAGTTTATTTGGATGTTTAATCAAAATACAGAGTCAGTAAATATAGCCCTGGACTAAAGTAATCTCAGGGAAGTAGCTTACAAGATGGTCACCATTTGTTCTTCTGTTTCCTTAAGCAGCTGTCTTGATACCCAAGATGTCCTGTTTATAAACTGTCATCTAGGAGGCCAGGGAGCAGAGAGCCATGTGATGGATCACCTTCAGCAGGCTGACTCCGCCTGTCACTCTCGCTGGCTCTAATTAAAAGACGACTAAGTCAGGGGTCTAAGGCAGGGATGACAATAGGCCAGCAGTCCCCAAAATAGCAGCAAAGGAAAATGGATGCCTTTGAGTGATTGCATGATGTCTGAATTAATGGCCAGGAAATGAGCGATTATTGCATACTTAAAGCTAGGCTGTTTTATAAAGCTTGTGATGTCCTCAAAGCCATATACTTGAACTTGGGGGAAATTTAAGAGAAGAATTTGTTTAGTTATTGCTTGGCTGGATATAATGCATATCCAAGCAGTGCTTAAACTAAGGGGAAAAACACTTTCTGTTACTGCTGTTTTAGTATTGATGTTTCTAAAATAAGCATGATCTTATGAAACTCATTTTGTAGACACATGTAGTCTCCAGCCAGTTGTTGACTTAGAGAAACAGCTTTTATTGCCGTTGCCTGTTTCTGACTTATAATAATATTAGTTGGTATTTAAATAGCTGTTTTCTATAGAAGCAAAGCTTCTAAGATCTCTCTCCTTTTTTAAAAAAATATATTCTCATAGCACTTCTATTTGGCAAGTCAGTGATAAGCATCCTTATTTTTCTGTGGCTGATTAGTTCAGTAGGTTAAAGCACCACACAAAAGAGGCCAAGGTCCAGCGTTTGATTCCCCCATGGGGATGAGCTCCTCTAGGCTGCACTCCTAACCCCAGTCGCCATCTTGTAATGGTGCCCATTCATCATGGGCGGAAATGGGAGAAAGGGTGAGGGTGGATCAGAGCAAATCCATCACCACTACTGGAAACCCAACTGATCATGCTGGCCTCACAGATTGGGGGCCGGGAGGGGTCAGGGAAGTCATTTTATGCAAACAACAGTGCAGTATGCAAATGAGGAAATTGAGGTACAGATACATTATATTGCTGAATTTTAAATAAGTGATCCTTTAGATAAACTTCAGATCTACATTATTTTTTTTTCTACTTTTCAGTTTGAATTTTTTAGACATAATCCTAAAAATATTTACTGCTATCTAGCCTGTATCACATATGGGCACCTACTTATTTCTTAAACTATCTTTTGTTCTAAAAATAACCAACACAAATTTCATAGTTGGAAAACAGATGTCAAATGAAACCTTGCTCACATATATCTTCTCACAGAGAATGGCCTACCTTAGAAGAGCCTATAGGGAATAAAGGAGAAAAAAAATACCAGAACATCACACTGACTTCCAAAGGCAGATGATTTTGGCTGAGGTAGGAGACGTTATATTTGGCCTGGTTTTGTTTTTGCAGGACACTTATTCTTAGAGTGGCTGACCTTCCTATTGTGGATTTCTTTTATCTTGACTAACTTTGGTTCCTCTGTTTCTCCCCCCTTTTATTTATTTCCTTTCACCTCCCACTGGTGATGCTTCCGAGAAGCCCAGCCGCTCTCAGTTTGCAAACAGTGCTGCAGGCTGCTCTCAGGGGCCCTTGGTGGCCGAGGTCCCCACTGAACGTCTCATGCATACCAAGCCCACAATCAAGTTAAATGTAAACACCTCGCTAAGGTGAGAAAACTCTGGACTATGCTCCTTAATTCATTCTGCCGAATGTTATGCTTTCCTCATAGACGGTCTTGATGAACGTTCACTGAGTTGAAAAGAAGCCAAGGTCTGTAAATGCTATTTATCTGCTTCTCGGATGAGAGTGATGCAGCTTCATTTCCCAGAGTGCTACATCCACACGTAGCCAGTGTCCTCTTATCAGTTCAGGCCTCCTTTAACCTCCACTTCTGGTTTATTTCCTATTTATGAGTGGCCTCCGGGACTGGAGTCACCTCCCCTACCTTAGCCGCTAGCATTGTCCCACCCCAGGTATGTTCCAGCCACGGAGTACCAGACTCTCACTGTCAAAAGATCCTGTCCCCCAGGACTCTCCTTCCCTGATCCCTATTCTAAACCTCTGTTCCTCTGCCTGGCTGGCAAGTTTCTTGGCTTTTCTCAAGCACTTGCCCCACCTCTCTCTATGCCTTCTGATAGAAAAACAGCTTCTTGATTATCCCAGGAATTAGGAGGGTAAAGACTAGGCTTTCTATCTCAGGCTCAAGGAGTTATACAGAGTCATAATTAAGAGCACAGACTCGGGAGCCACACTGCGTGGATCAAATCCATCACCTTACAGCTGTGTGACTTTAGACAAGTTGCTTAACCTCTCTGGCCTCCATCTTTCCATCTTGCAGTGTAAATAATAGCATCTTTCCATCTTGCAGTGTAAATAATAGTAAAAAATAGATACTATTATTTACAGGTTAGCATTTGTAAAGCACTCAGAACAGGCCTGGCAAAAAGTACATGCTATGTAAGTGTTATTCAACAAATGTGAATGTTTCCCTCCCCCGTCTTCCCTCTAACTATCTTGCCTTTTCCTATCGCATTGTTATTCTGGGGGGCAGGAGGGTTGGGTTGTATGTGTGGGCATCCGGAACCAGGCCTCGCCTGCCTGCAGCCCGTGGCAAAGGCGTAACTGCATGGTTAGAACATTTTCTCTGAATGAGCCCACGGGAAGCCTTAGCCCTGAAGTGGGATCATGACTGCAGGTTTGGGCCTGCTAAGCCCGGGAGCCTGCTGGCGATGTGAGCTGTCAGGTGCACGTGGAGTGTGTGTGTGTGTGTGCAGTATGTAAATCAGGATGTATATGTGTGTGGTCTGGGAGGTATGTGGGGTATGGTATCAACCAGGATCTCTGGGTGAAAACCTGTTTGGTACTGAGATATTCAGACAGATTTTTAGGATGAGAGGAAGCAACTCAAGAGAATTAGAGAGAAACTCTGGAAAAGAAGGTGTATAAGAGAGAGAAAAAATAAAAAATCATGGGGAAAATTGCTTTTTGAGGAGAATTTAGAGACTTTGGTTACTTTTTCAGTATTAACATATATTCACTATTATCTGTGACCTAAATATGCCCCTGATCTTGACTAATAAGGTTAAAGCAGTACTCAAGGATGTCTGTGTCAAGGGAGGGGGAAGGACCAGCATCATCAGCTCTTAGAACCTCAAAAGGGGTCCCTGCTTGGACCTTCTTGGAACTCTCCATTTTCCTGATTAAATCTGCTTTTCACAAGTACCCACAATCAAGCTAAAACCAATATACTTTTTCTAATCCATTTTATTAATTCTTTTCATTTTTGTTTGATGACCAGCAATGGATGCATAAGAGAACTACTATGTGTATGTTTTTAACACATTTGGAATGGTCCATGTATTTAAATATAATTTCTGAATTTTGAAAGATACAGGCGATTCTTCAGTGCCCATAGGGCACAGGCCGTGTCTCTCTTGATTACAGTAATCAGAGGATTGCTCAGTGCCTTACCCCTTAGGAGATGTTTAATAAATATTTATTGACTCTAAAAAACAAAACAAATGAATAAACAAACACAAAGCAGAATCAGACCTGTAAATAAAGAGAACACTGATGGTTGCCAGAGGAAGGGGGGTGTGGGGTTGGGTACGATGGGTAAAGGGCAGTGGGAGCTACGGGCTTCCGGTTATGGGATGACTGAGTCACAGGAGTAAAAGGTGTGGCATAGGGATGCGGTCAATGGTAGTGTTATGCGTTATACGGTCGGTGACAGATGGTAGCAATGCTCGCGACGAGCAGAGCATAGTATAGAGAGGTCGGATCACGATGTTGTGCACCTGAAACTAATGTAACCTTGTGTATCAACTATACTCCCATAAAAAAATTTAAAAAATAAAATTAGTCAACCCTCAAAAAATATACTGAACAATATTATTAAAAATAAATATGTATTGCATGTAATTGCTGAAGATATGGGCAAATGTGCCATCTGTTATATCATTAGTTAAACAGGATTTGGGGCTGACATATTTTTGTCTCCACTGGGTTTTAGGAACATAGAAATAGGCTGATAATTTTTGGTTCATGAAACACTCTTATCACTGGGCCTAGTTTTGTTGCTTACTTATTATAATTTTATGATTTATACTATAGGATTTATATTGTATTTATACTTCATGATTTATACTATAATTTTATACTAAGTGTCCATAAACCCACCATCCAACACAGAAGCTCAGTCTTAACAACAACCTACATCAGACTTATGGTTCCCGCCCCCCATCCCATTGACCCTAGAAAGCTACCATCCAGAATTCTGAGAGGAATAATCATCTAAAACATGTCTTATGGGGTAGAGGTAGGGAAGAAAAAAGACTCCCATGTTCCAGACAACTAACTAGCCCAGGAATTTCTGCAACAAATCCATATGCAAGTTGGAGACTGTTGCACATCTGTATTTTATTCAGGCCAGTAGAGTGTCTGGTCTGAGCCAATTCATCTTGGTGGAGAAGGCTTTGCAGGCCTGTGATGAAGGGGTAGGATGGGAGGAATTTCTTTGCCTATGGTTATTAAACACTGAACAAAGACATGATAGTCTACTTTTTAAAACATAGAATTAAGGCTGAATTTTTGTAGTAGAGTATCAGGACTGATGCTCATCTTTAGGTAAAAGCAGTAACAGTCTTCCATGGAGAGGAATGGTCTTATTTACTATGTAATGAAATGCTCTGGTCCCCACCCTTCAACTACTTTCAGTTCTTCGGCTTGTTTCTTCTGGTAGGACTTCCATATTTCTAAATAAGTGTATGCTTCTCTCTGTTGAGCCATCACTTTTACTCATCACTATTGAAGACCTAGCTCGCTTACACCACCCTCCAGTCTTTCCCCATTATTTTTGGTTAGATCAGCGTTTCCGAATTTATAAAATTATGATGGTCAGCATTGTTGTCTGAGCCAACTAGTGTACTGTGATTACATTTCTCCTACCATGTAACTCTTCACTTTCCCTGGAGTTACTAATTCCCTTGATTGTCACTGGATTTGTTTTCTTTGTACCCATTTATAGGTCTTTCCCTCCTTTCTTATAGTTGCTCAGTCCCATTTCCCTCAGAGTTACTTTATCTGATACTCTGTCAGGTTCTCCCTACACCCTCCCTTCTGACTTTTTCTCCTTGAAAACATCTTTCCTGGATTCTGGGTCTTTGCTCTAATCAGTTGGAACCAGTTGCTCTGAGGCCTGTGTCCTGGGATTTTCTTTTGCCTCTTGCCTACGTTGGATTCCCTATTTTCGTGAAGCACATGTTTTACTCATCCTTGTTTTGTTCACTTGTTTTGTGAGAGAAAAGGTCCTGAGAAGGAGGGGCAGGAGAGGCAATTGTTTTAACATTTTGCAACTCGTTTTAATATTTTGCATCTTGTACATGATCTTTCTTCTGCCCTCACATTGGAATGATAATTTGGTTATGGAATTCTAAACTGAAAGTGCTCTTCATTGTTCCATTGTCCTCTGGGGTCTAATGCAGCCTTCCAGCATCTGATGCCGTTCTTACTCCTGATCCTTTGTATATCCGAGTCTAGAACTCTCCCATTTGGAAGATACTAGGATCTTTGCTTTATCCTTATTGTTCTAAAATTTCCCAGTGTGGACATTTTTCATTCATGATAGTAGTCTCTCAGGAGGCCTTTCACTTTTCAGATTTACAAACTTCAGTACTGGAAATGTTTCTTATCTTACTTATTTGAGAATTTTCTCCTTTCTTTCTTTTTGTCAGTTCTAATTATCAGCTGTTCAGTGTTCTACATTGATACTCTAATTTTCTCATGTTTTTCTTTCATCGTCTATTTCCTTAGATTTTCTTGACTTTGTCTTCTGGTCTTCTGGAGTTTTTCTTTTGGTGGCCCTATTTTTCTTTTCTAAAGCTTTTCCTTATTGTTCGTTCCCTTTTTAGAGCTTCACCTTGTTTCATGAATGCAATATTTTCTCTTTTACCCCCTGCAGACATTAATTATAGTTTTTTTGGATGTTTTCTTCTGCTCCCTGCATGATTTCCTCACTTTAGAGGTCCTCTCTTCCCTCTACCATGTTTATTGGTTTACATTTCTGTCCGGCATGTTTGAGGATTTTCTCAAATGTCTGGTATTTATTGTCTATAAGTTTATAATTAAGATCAAGGGCCATATTTAAAATTATCTGTAACATTTTATTTTCTAAATAGGAATTTTGATTTTCTGATGTAAGTTTGATAAAATGTTCAAGTAATGCAGAGAAATGAAAGTTCTCTCATTCTGCCTTCTAGAGAGAACCACTATTTTTAAAAATCTTCATGTTTTTATGCATATATAAACTTATTTATATAAATGGAATTATAACATACAGTGTTTTAAACCTGTCTTTTATCACCATCACTAGGCCCTTAGTATCTTTCTATGTCAATACATATACTGATCCTTTTTAATGGTTACAACATTTATTTAACCAGCCATCTATTGTTGGAAACATTTAGGTTTCCAGTTTGTTACTATTACAAATATTGTTGTGCTAGGGTTTGTTGTATACACATTTTTGTCCACTTGTGTGAGTGCTCCCTTAGGAAAAAATTTTGAAAGGAAAATTGCTGAGAACATAGGGAGGTACATATTTAAGATTGGAGACACTATATATGAGAAACTTAGCTGGTGAGAGTCACTGTAGAATCATCAGACTGTGAATTGCCTTTTTCATCGACAAGCCCCCAGATATAACTACATATTGGTCTGTTCTCTGGGGCTTTCCATTAAGGGGCTATCATCTTTTGTTAAGGAGGTATAAATCTGACTATTGCATTTAGAAGGAAGGTGGGAGAAGAGCCAGCCATCTCGTTGTTTAATATGAAGATGAGCAGTCACAGCCATCTCTCCATTGCTTTCTGCTGTGCCTTGTGTCCCTGAGTCTGTTTCTGTTTCTCCAGAGAACACACTTCCCATAGCCGGGCCTTGCAGGGTGGAGGTGAGGATCCAAGATAGAGGAGGGAGTGAACAACTGCTCTGTTGAAGATGTCAGCCCAACGCTCTGGTTTCATGGGGCATTTAATTCCCACCCCCCAGCCCCTGGTGCTTCCCATTCCTGAGGCTTTCCCAGTTGGGGGATTCTGTTGGCTGAGCTGGCTTCTCCTCAGTATGTCCCTCTATGAGCGCTTGGCTTTTGCCCTTTTTGCTTAGTCAAGTCTATTACCACCTTCCACCTGCTTTCCACGTGTGTATACTGTGGTGGGGGGTTGCAGATGACTCCGAGTCTCATCAGAGATGGAGGTTGTGTTTTTGTTTCTTGTTTCTCCTATTGTTTTAGGGGTGGTTTTCAAATGGGATGTGGGGGAACAGAAAAGTCAATCTACAAAATCTTAAAACCGGAAGAAGACAATTGTTTAAATACTTATGATAAAGGTCCCCAAGAGATATGTTATGAGAGATTATAACAGTGGGACCTGCCAGGGTTTGGCCACCTGAGTAAGGAGGAAAAAAGGGTCTTGAGGAAAGAGTATACTTGTTACCCATGAAGCAGACTGGTCAATTGGTCATATTGATCATTTTCTTTGAGACTTGGAGGACTTTGCCAGGCATTTAATCTTTAAAATTAGGTATCTTAAACCTTATGAGGATATAAACTTTTTAAAGATTTACTTATTTATTTTTAGAGAAAGAGCACAAGCACATGAGTTGGGAGGAGGGGCAGAAGGAGAGAGAGAGAATCTCAAGCAGACTCCCTGCTGAGCATGGAGCCTGATTAGGAGCTCGATCCCATGACCCTGAGATCATGACCTGAGCTGAAATCGAGAGTTGGACACTTAACCAACTGAGCCACCCAGGTGCCCCATGGATGTAAACTTTTTAAAAGCAAAAACTGTTTAAACTGCTTAAATACAGTGTCCATTGGAATCTCTTAAAGTGAAGGGATATTTTATTGGAGGGTGGAGGTTCTTTCTTACTTTGAAATGTTAAGTCATTTAGATATTTAAAAATACTTTTTTTCAAATCTTTAACTAGTTGTTTGTGTTACTCTTTCTTTCTTTGAACATCCTGAAGCTTAGAAACTGAATCTGTATTTCTCAGAGACCACCCCGTTCTCCTTTCACTAACCAGCCATTCAGGCAACTTACACTCAAAAGAGGAAACACTGACACTTAATCAACAAAAGAAAGTTGTGCTCCATATCCTGTTTGTATGGAGACAAAAATAGCTCTTCAAAAATAGCAGATTGAAGTTGATAATAAAAATGTCCACTTTGATAGCCAGCATTTCTCTATTGCTGAGATAAGCTCACTATCACAAGAAATAGGGTGTCGAATGGAACACGATCGTGTCAGAGTTACCCTGTGTTGCACTAATGCAAATACGGATGTTTTACAGTGACAGTTGCTAATCAAGACTTGCACAGGACCCAGCTGTTTGTACTTTGTTATAGTGCCGTTGTTAATGATGCACAGTAGCACTTTTTTTTTTTTTTTTAATGAAGGGCAGAAGAGCAGGAAGCAGAACAAAATCCAGTCAGTAGAGCTGTCCTCAGTCAGGTTCTTTGAGTTGTGACTGGCCCTGCAACATGCAAGGGGTTCCTCCATGGACGAAGGTTTAGAACAACCACTGTCAGCCCTCCCTCAGTTCCTGCGGAAGCCGAGGCTATACATCAGGTATGGTGTCTACAGGAATTGTCTCTAAATTTCCTTAACTGAGTACCCATCATAGGTACATTTACCTATTTAGAGGATGTTCCATGTTCTTTACGTATATCAAACAGAAAATTGAAGAAGATGATCTAAGTAGTACACATAAATAAAATAATTTAAAATTTCTCCTCATATCCCGGTATACCATTCTTATTTTGGGGCCCACTGGTCTGGAGACAAAGGCCCCATTTTATCCATGAAATGCAAGTCCCTAGAATTTGTCTCTACAATAAGTGAAGCACCTGGTGAGAAGGAGCAATGTCTGGACAAGCTTAGGTAGGTTGTTTTTCTCTTCTCAGTGTTCATCTAAACCTCTCTATTAGGTCACTCTGCACTAATGGAAAATCCCCTTAGTGAGGCATTGGTCTAGAAACCCAGCTCCCAGAAATCATATTCCCTTCTGTGTGATTTGAAAGTCTTCTGCTGGCTATTTTTATGTAGCTCAAAGTCCAGCACCCGAAATGGAACTTTCAGATTAGTTGCAGATGCCATCCCCTCCCCCTTTCGTAACTGGATGTGCTTTAATTCAAAAGGAAACTTTTCAGACCATTAAGCTTCAATACAGTTTAATGCCTTTGGGCTGTGGGGCTTGAAATCATAGAGAAGGCTGAATAAATGTTTTAAAATAAAATCTGGAACACAAAGTACTTTTTTTTTTCCTTACAGCAAATTTGTTTTTAGTTTTGTGATTTTCTGCCTTGTTGAAATAAAAAAATCTTGGTCCTGTCCAGACTACAAAAGCCCCAGTGGATGGCCCAGCCCCAACTTGGGAGTGGATGGGCCAAGTCTGAGGAGGTTTGGCTTGTCTTAGAGGCAGGAGGGCAATGACCTCTGCCTCTTCCTGCTTGTGGTTTTAAAATAGTCCCAGGTGACCAGTTTGCCTTCTAGGCCGGAGTAACTCTTTTGCAGAATGAATAATATTTTCTTAAGCACTCTTAAGTTCTCATTCACAGCCTATTTTAAAAATGATTTAATGAATAAAAATATGCTGTTTATAAGTCCCCAAGTGCATATTTTTTAGAATGGCTAAAAGAGTCACTTTGTTTACACACATTTAATACAATGGCCAAGTGGGATGTTATTGTGGTCAGGACTCCCTCAAAATGATTTATGGAGAAAAGTGCTATCGGCCCGGTCATCTTTTTTCAGGATCAAATTTGATTTTAACACTTGATTCGCTTGAACTTGCACACTCTCACCCTCACCACCTCTTTCACATGGGGACACTAAGGCTTGCAGATATGAAAATAGCTTGCTCCAGCTTAAGCCAAAGGCAGTCAGGTATTAAGGAGCAAAGTTGGGTTATAAGCAGTAGGCTGCTTATAAACTTAGAGTTGAAACCTCCTTAGTCAGAAGAAGGCTGATAGTCAAGATAAGAGCTGGGCTCTTACCTCGAGATTGCAGAAAGGATTTGTCAAGCAAATTAATAATCTACAAAGGCCAGTTTAGTGTACATGCTGTTTTAAGCCTGGGGAAGCAGCCGATCATGTACAATCAGAATGCTTATTGTGAATTGTTTCCCTATGTGTCGATCAAGTCCCTAAGGAACCTCTTATTAGTAGCGTCCTGAAGCTGTGTCAGTTATCGTGTGTGATTTAATACAAGCTTTTTTTTTTTCTTTAATTTTATTTCTTTATTTGAGAGAGAGAGAGTGAGCACAAGCAGGCAGAGGAAGAGGGAGAAACAGACTCACTGCTGAGCAGGGAGCCCGATGTGGGGCTCGATGCCAGGACCCTGGGATCATGACCTGAGCCGAAGGCAGTTGCTTAACCACTGAGCCACCCAGGTGTCCCTATCGTGTGTGATTTAAAGAAATAAAACGGCGTTGATTTAAAATATTCTCTAATTCAGAGGAGATTGAGTTAGAGAGTGTTGCAGTATCATTGGCCGTCTTTTATGTAGCAAAGTGCTAGCTTTAAGTGTCCTACTTTTTAAAATTAGCTTTATTCATAAATTTGCTGTCATCTAACCTATAGGGGGGTGGGGTTCTGACTGCTTTTATTATTTAAATTTAACAATCATTCTAATTTTAAATATGAAAATGCTTTCGAAAAATCTTTTCCCACCAAGAAAAAAAATTAAGTTTATTGTTTTTGAAGCAGTATCTTCATGAGCCACCCCATTAGGGGCAGCACAGCTTGAGACAAAATTTAACTGAAGAGATTATGTCCTTTCAGATTTTTAAGTGATAATATTAACACTTTATTTCCTTTTTAGGTAGACTTCCTAGGAATAATCCATAACCCTTGAATACATTTCTAAAAATGTAGCCTTTGTTGTTTTTGTGGTGCTTTAGGAATATCAGGAAGCCTATAATTCTGGTAAAATGAAAGAAAGGACGTAAGTATTTCTCAGTAGAAAAGAGGACCCAATGATATTATACTTTATTATGATGCCCCCAAATGCAAAAGGAAAAAATAACTATGGGTTACATATTTGCACGACTCTGCAAATGCAAAGTCACTATTTGACTTGAGTTGTTTAACAAATCTAGCCCAAATCAGTCCAAGTTAATCAGATACAGACCGCCAAAAACTACACAGAGTGATTTAGGAGGTGCGCTGCACAGGTCAGTCATGAGTGTATCAGAATTCTTTTGAAGAGCTAAAGCTTTAAGTTTTTAAGTGTTTAAAGTGGGAAAATTCATCTTTTTTTTTTTTTTTTTGAAATTGGAAAACTGAGGTCAAGCTAGAGTGATACTGTGCATCTTCTCAGCAGAGAATAATATTGAATTGATTTGAGGGTGGGAGTCCTTGATGATTAGTTTTCAAATAAGATGCCATTCTCTGGAATTCTGCATTAAACACAGTTTCATCTTCACCTTGAGAAGTAGTTATTCTCATCCAGCAAAAAGCATTTCCTGTGTGGTGGTAATAACACAATGAAATTTTATCAGGTGCTTCTGTAATGTATAGTCATCAATGAATCTAACAAGGATACATTTTATAAGAAAATCAATAAGAGAAAATGATTATATTGTTGACTGGAGCCAGCATCCAGAAATGAAAAATAGAAAGGAAAATATCACTTTGCATTGGACGGGGTTTCAGTGTATATAATGTGCTGGGACCTTCTCTTCAAAGTTATTAGGTCTCTCATGAAACAACAGGCAGCAAAGGGATGAAAATACTTCAGCCCTTTTTAAATGTCAAAAACAACCTTAAAACCACTATTTCATCTCTAATCTATTGTTTGAATAAAGTGCAGTTTTCTGTCCCACTGAAATGTTTATATGTTTAAGTTGAAATGTGTTGTGAGCCACTGTTTGGAGATACTCATATTTACAAATGGGAAAAACTATTCAAATAGTGAATTGAAAAAAAAATCAATGATGGATTCTCCCAGATAGACCTCTGGAAAACATGGGAAATGAATTTTTTAAACCTCTGAGGACAGGAGATTTTGTATTTATATGTCATCTACCCAGTGTTGTTTCTAAATAGTGGAAAGAATGAACACATGCTTGGGAAAGAACAATTGGTACATATTACAAAAAAAAATACAAAATACTTAAGATTTTGGAGTGTACTTAATGTAATTGAAACTATCTTAAAAGCCACTTTTTAATACAATGGCTATATAATTCCATCATAATCCTCTCATTGTTCTTCCTTAAAAAAGTACATTAACTTGAAATTGTAAAACTTGATAGATTGTTTTTAACAGGTGTTGTCATTAAATTTGAAATATGCATTTATTACCATAAATGCATCTGATCCTAGATTATGGACTTATTTTGATACCTTGATTCTACTTATTTTTAATTTTTTTAGAGAGAGAGAGTGTACACGTGCGTGCGGGGGTGGGAAGGGGGCAGTGGGAGAGCGAGAGAGAGACTCTTAAGCGGGCTCTGTGCCTGGGGCTGGAGACTGGGCTCCATGTCACACCCTGAGATTATGACCAGAGCTGAAGTCAAGAGTCAGTCGCCTAACCAACTGAGCCACTCAGGCGCCCCTGGATTCTCTTATTTTATCCTTTTATTTTTAAAGCTTTTATAAAGGTGTATGTAGATACAATATTTTAAAAAAGACAAATTCTTTTAAAGGCTTAAAATTAAGAACAGCAGCCCCTGACAGCCTTTCTCTCCTGAGTCTTCTTCAGTGGCAACAAGTTTGAAATCTTCTAACCTATTCTAGTATTTGTGATCACGTTTTTGAATAACAACCTTACACTGTTATTTAAATTTTTCTTTTTGACCTTTAGGTATTAACTATGAGTTTCCTACCTTTAATGATGAGGTTTGGCTTTCACACCGTTCCTCCCTGCAAACACCTTCACTCATTTTGGTTAGATCAATATTCAAAGTCTTGGACTATGTACATCTTTTTCACAGCTAAGTCTATGATGATACCAGTTCCTTTATTGTCTGTTCTGGTTATTCTCCCTAGAATCAATAACTCTCTTTCTCTTTTTCATTTGTTTTCATTTTCTGTTTTTGTTCTAGTTTATCCCCAAATCTTGGACAAAGGGGTAAGTTTTCTCTTATGACAATCAAACAAATCAGGTGGTCCTTTTCTTTTTTTTTTTTCGCTTGAGATACTGATTGTATTTGTAGGGGGTTAGGGAAACAGTGGAATGAGAAATACAAAACTAGGGAGAGACCAGATGTCGCAGATGCCAGGACCCCCTAGAACTCCTTGCTCTCATCCTTGCCGTCCATAGACTCTGTTTCCACTTCTTCATAATCCTTCTCCAGGGCAGCCAGGTCCTCTCGGGCCTCTGAGAACTCCCCTTCCTCCATGCCCTCGCCCACGTACCAGTGCACAAAGGTCCATTTGGCATACATCAGGTCAAACTTGTGGTCGAGGTGGGCCCAGGCCTCGGCGATGGCTGTGGTTGTTTAGCATGCAGACTGCCCACTGCACCTTGGCCAGGTCGCCCCCAGGCACCACTGTGGGGGGCTGGTGGTTAATGCCAACCTTGAAACCTGTGGGACACCAGTCCATAAACTGGATGGTACGCCTGGTCTTGATAGTGGCAATGGCGGCATTCACATCCTTGGGCAACACTTCTCTGTGGTAGAGCATACAGCAGGCCATGTATTTGCCATGACGGGGGTCACACTTGACCATCTGGTTGGAGGGCTCAAAGTGTGTTGGTGATCTCTGCCACCGACAGCTGCTCATGGTGGGCCTTCTCAGCTGAGACGATGGAGGAGTAGGTCACCAAGGGGAAGTGGATGAGGGGGTAGGGCACCAGGTTCATCTGGAACTCTGTGAGGTCCACATTGAGGGCCCCGTCGAAGCACAGGGAGGCCGTGATGGAGGACACGATCTGGCCGATGAGCCAGTTGAGGTTGGTGTAGGTGGGGCACTTGATGTCCAGATGTCCAGGTTGCGGTGGCAGATGTCATAGATGGCCTTGTTGTCCACCAAGAAGGCATAGTCCGAGTGCTCCAGGGTGGTGTGGGTGGTCAGGATGGAGTTGTAGGGTTCCACAACTGCTGTGGATACTTGGGGGTGGAGTAGATGGCAAATGCCAACTTGGACTTCTTGCCATAGTCAACTGAAAGCCGCTCCATCAACAGGGAGGTGAAGTCTGAGCCAGTGCCACCCCCAAAGCTATGGAAGATGAGGAAACCCTGAAGCCCGGTGCACTGGTCTGTCATTTTTCGGATTCGCTCCAGCACAAGATCGATGATCTCCTTCCCCACAGTGTAGAGGCCTCGGGCATAATAGTTGGCAGCATCTTCCTTGCCAGATATCAGCTGCTCAGGGTGGAGGAGCTGCCTATAAATGCCAGTTCTTACCCCATCTATGACAGCAGGCTCCAGGTCCACAAAGACAGCCCAGGGCACATACTTGCCAGCCCTGGTCTCACTGAAGAAGGTGTTGAAGGAGTCATCGCTGCTGCCCAGTGCCTTGTCACTGGGCATGGTGCCATTGGGCTGGATGTTGTGCTCCAAGCAGTAGAGCTCCCAGCAGGCATTGCCCATCTGCACGCCCGCCTGGCCCACATGGATGGAGATACACTCAGGCATGGTTGTTCCAACAGGTGATGTTTGTGGAGGGTCATTGACTGCAGACGCATTACGAGTCTCCAGCAACACCATGAATCCCAGATGGTCCTTTTCTAAGATAACCCCTTCCAGAAGCCCTTTTCACCTTGCTCTTGTTTAGACTGGCTCCTGGCTGATGACCTACAAGCCCCCTTTGCCATTTTTGTGTAGACTCCCTGTGCCTTTTTCTCTCTGTTGGATCCCTTGTTTCCTGGATCCCAAATCTTCCTCTTGTTTTATCTCCCCTTTGGGTAGTAAGCCTCTAGTCTAGTAGCTTCCTAATAAAAATGCAGAGAAAGTACTTTTTTTTTGTTTTTGCATTTCCAAAAATGTTTTTATCCTATCTTTACATTTGATCAATAGTTTGGCTGCAAATAGAATTCTTTTATGCAAGTGATTTCCCCTCAGTACTTTTAGGCATTGTTCCATTGTCTTCTTGTTTCCAATTTTGCCATTATGATTTCCTATACCATCCTTTGTATGTAGCCCTTACACCAGAGTTCCTGGATTTCCTCTTTGTTTCTGGAGTTCTGAAATTTCATGATTATGCATTTTGATATCAGCCTTTTCTTCATTTAACATATTGAGTACTTGAAAAGCCCTCTTCATATGGAACCTTACGTACTTCTCCTCTGAGGGTTCTTTCCCGGTGTTATTTCTTTGATGATTTCCTCCTCACCTCATTCCCTGTTTTTTCTTTGTTAAACTGCTATCATCAGAAGTTGGACTTCCTGAACAGATTACCTAAAATTTTTCATTTTATTTCCTCCACAGTCATATATTTATTTTCTTTATTTGATTTGTGGGAATTTTCCTCAACTGTATCTTCCAACCATTCTACCGCTTTTTGTTTCCATTTCAGTGATCATAATTTGCAAGAATTCTTTACTGTTATTTGACTGTGTCTTTTAAAATAACTTATATTTTTGAGGATCTCTCTTGTTTTTTGATGTCTTCATCTGCCCCTACATTATTTTCATTTTTTCCAAGTCGGATCCACCCTTTTTTCCTTCCTTCTTTCTTTCCTCCCTTCTCCCTTTTCTGTCTTTCATGTTAGAAGTGCTTCCTAAATTGGGGCCCCTGGGTGGCTCAGATGGTTAAGCATCTGCCTTCGGCTCAGGTCATGATCCCAGGGTCCTGGGATCGAGCCCCGCATTGAGCTCCCTGCTTGGCGGGGAGCCCGCTTCTCCCTCTCCCTCTACTGTTCCCCCTGCTTGTGCTCTCTCACTCTCTCTATCAAATAAATAAATAAAATCTTTAAAAAAAAAAAAAAAGAAGAAGTGTTTCCTAAATGTCTAATGATTTCTGACTGTTCAGTTGTCAGAGTGTCTCTACCATGGGATCTGGAGGCTGTGTTCATGTGTGCATGTGTGCCAAGTCAGTACCAGATGACCAGTAAGCCTCACTGTTAGGAAGCTTCCATTCTTCCACTGGGGAGTGCCTGAAGCTGCTCACATTCACAGATCTTCTCTGGAGCTTGGTTGGTTTTTCCCAGAGAGGAATCCAGCCTGGGCTCCCAGCATTCTTGGAATTCGGTTGGGGAAGGGTACTATTCTGTATGCAGACTTTCACTTAGTCCTGTTTCCAGTAAGGAAATCCTATGCTTAGCTGTGATTTGTAATCTTGTATTCAAAGTCACTCTGATTCAACTTTTCTAGAGAATAGACCTCTAGAATTCTGCCAGGTTAGGTCTAGGGCACTGTCAAACCATGCCGGCTGGGGAAGGGAATTTGATATATATAACTGCTGTGGAATGTACAGAATTGTATCAATCCTTCTGTTTTCAGTTCACCTACACGCCTACCTTCAGAGGTATCAAGTGCCTCCAATTCCCATGCCTCTCAGGGTTCTGTGGTGCAAATATATTTGCTCCACTGCTGGCTTTAGTTTCTGTTTTTTGTTTTTTGTTTTTTTTTTTTTGTTTTGAGTCTACCTAGACAGTTCTGACTTCTTTACCTGCTTCCCAAGCTTCCATGATTTTATTACTGTCATCTCCTCACCTGGTCTTTTAATCCTTGCGAGTGAATGCTTTTTCAAAAATTATTTAATTAGCATTTCAATGGTGATTTGGGAGGGAAAGACGCTAAATCTAACCATGTTTAAATAGAAATGTCTATTTTCTGAACTTTTCGATTGTCCTTCCTACGTTAGACTTGCTTGCTCTTCTTTCTTCTCTGGTTTCCAAAAGAGTTCTCTGAGGCTCAGCCTTATGTCCTCCTTCTCTTTGCTGTTTACTCTGAAGACATCATGAATATAATTGCTCTTAGGCTGCATACCTCAAGCCTATATCTCCAGTCTTGTTTGTCATCTAAACTCATATTTTCATCAAAACTCATAGTTCCATATTTCCATGGCACGGACTAGGACAAAGCAGTTAGGTCCCAGGTGCAGAATTTAGGGAAGCACTCCTTCTCAGGGTTGTGCGACCTGAGACCTAAGAATTCTTAAATTTTGCACCCTCAGCTCCTTGTTATCCCTACCCTATCCCGGCCCTACCACTTGTACATGTGGCCATGTTGGTTATCTCATTGTCACCTCCAACCTATTGATGTCCAATGCCAAGTTCATCAACATCCTATTCACAATCCTTCTCTCTTACCTCATCTATTTCCAATCTTCATCAATAACACCACCAATCTACCAATCAGATCCAGTCTCTCCTTTGCAAACTCCTTTATAGTCTGACTCAATGTTTTATTTATTTTTCCTTCAAAATATAGTTTTTATCTATCCCTCCCAACAGGGATTTTAGCTCTGGAAGCCTTGAACAAAAACTTCCCCTACTCTAAAATTCCTTACTGTTTTCATCACTTCTCTCCTAAAATCTTTGGTGTTTCTTTCCCACCCATTTAAATATAAAGTGCCTACTGTACTTCTACAGTGTTCTATTATCTGACTCCAAGTTCATGAATTCATCTCTCTTTTAAGGTTTAATACAAATCATAGCTCCGTGGAGTTTTGAGTCACTACTCATTGCTGACTAGTCTGTTTAGTTTCTTCTTTTCTGTTCCTTTAGTCCTCATTGTCAGATTCACACTGAAACATACACTGACTTTTGGCAGTCGATGCCTCATGGCCATCTCCTACTCCTTGGTCCAAAGCTAAGTTCATCATCTTTCCATTCACAATCTACCTCTCAGCCAAATTCATTTATCTACCCCTGATATTCTCATTTAAAGTTCTATCAATTTTTCCTGTAAAACATATCTCCTGTTTTCATGCCTGCCTCCTCACCTAGAAGGTAAGCTCCTGAAAGGCAAGGTGCATGTGTGAACATGGCTTCTTGCAAAAGTCTAAGCAAAGAGAAGGCCTTCAAATTTTCCTTGATAAGTAAGAAAAGCTCCTCTAATATTTTACACAATAGCGCTCCATGAGAACAGAGGACTAACTTATCTTTCTCTTAAAAGAATGTCATTTCAAAAGAAAAGGATATTGCAGGGTTATCCCAATCCAATATCAGAAATATCATTAAGTATATATTTTAAAATATTTGTGTAATTAGGTAAAGTGTTTTAAACTGAGTGTTGAAATTGTCTGAAAAGCCTAAAGTATAGTCATTCAAAATATATTTATGGTTACTATGATTTATGAAGCTAGAGCCTTACATAAAAGTCCATATAATGTAAGAGAGCAAGAAACTTTCTAAACACCACCAAACACAGCCCTCTAAAATGCACTGACTCCAGTAAGGTCTCTACAGACCATCTCTACTTCGCAGCTTCTCTCCTTGATAAATACCTATGGTTTCATCACTAAAAACAGAGATTTGAAAGCAAAGAAAAGGCAAGCAATAATTGTAATGATTCTGTGATAAATTTTTCAGCCTTTCCAGAATATTTCACCTGGTATCTTATTCAATTATTTCAAACTTTCCCCTGCAACAAATTTCTGCAAACAATCAAACTACCAGTTATTTGGGAAATGAGAAATTCAATTAGGAAATGGTAATGGGGTTGAATAGTGCTTCTTTGGGAATATATGAGATTTGAATTTAGGACTGAGTCTCAGAGCTTTCTAGCCTTCGTGAGCATTTTATGAGGGCAGAGTGTCCCAGATTGTGGCAGGTTTCCTGGTTGTTCAGGCCTGGAGTCAATACTGCTCCATTCTCCAGTGTTGTCTTAACAGTGTTTGTGGTGGTGATCCAGTCACTCATGAGATCCCTGCCTCCATGTTCACTGCATTCCCAGCACTTCCCCACGGTCAGTAACAGGGATCTGCTACTTGGCCCTAGAGCTGCTCAAAATTCAATGTGCCCATAGACCCAACTGGGATCTTAACACGCAGATACTGATCGGGTGGGTCTGGGCGGGTCTGAGACTGCAGAAGCTCCTAGATGGTTCCAGTGTTGCTCGTCTGAAGAACATACTTTGAGTGGTAAGGATGTAGGAATATTCAGAAGAATTTGTCATGATCCGTGGTGTTATTTTTAAGAGTAAAAGTGCCTCAGAGATGCCATACTTCCTTATGTTGAACTGACATGATCTCTTACTGATAATTACAGACCCCTGATTTTGTACTTTATTTCCATCTCCTAGCATCCCAGTGAGTACATTGTTCTCACATCGGAGAAGGAGGTAGTGCAGACAAGCATGTTTTCCTTGAACTCACTGGGTCAGTGCTGATTAGACTTCTTGGGAGCCAAGGGAACTATTCACAACCCCTCAGGGTCCTGCTCACTTGGGGATTTGGGATATTTCTAATGCCATCCAGCTCTAAGTAATTGGATCTTTAATTTTAAGAGTGCTGCTCCGAAGTACTTAGCTTTGAAGAATATTCAGGGGTCCCACTGCTGGCTGGCAAGGCTGTCTGTGGACTCCAGGACTCTGATTTATGGGGCTTCTCCCTGCCTGTTCAGCAGGGAGTCACTTGCCAGATACTCAAACAGAAATATGACTCTGGGTGATGATAAACATTCTGAGAAGAGGGCATGAAATGTGACTGAGAAAGGAACTGAAAAAGAAAATAACATTTTATTCACTGAGCTACACTTGGCTTCTATCTCTGTGAGATAGATGGTAAATGTCCTTGCTTCGGGTGGTAGATACAAAAACATGAAGCTCTGGGTTACGAAGGGTAGGCTGAGCAGATTTTCACAGGCTGCTTTTGCCTGGCATTCAGAAGGAATGATTCATTTTAAGATACAGATTAGATGGGGATATCTCTCTTTACAAATGGATTTGTTTAATTTTAGTTAACCTATTTATTTTCCAGGACCATGTTGAGTTGCCATTTGTTTGAGTTGAGAGACATTTGATCTGAACCATTATTTGTCTGTATTTGTCTATTTGAGAGGACTGGCCTCTGTGAAATTTGACATGATAGCTCAGATTAGTTTCTGCAGCTATCTAATCACTGGATTAAGGAGCATTTTTAGATCAGACCAAACAAGGGAGGACTGAACTGATTGAGCATAGTCTTTAATCTCTCGTTCTCAAAGTGTGGGTTCTAGACCAGCAGCATCAGTATACCTTGGAACCAAGTTGAAATACAAATTCTTAAGCTCCACTCCAGACCTACTCAATCAGGAATCTACGTGTTTATCCCCCCTGAGATCCAGCTGCATTTTTATTATGTATTTACCTCAACTATTTATAGAAGTGTATAAAGTAAAAAGTGAAAGATCTCCCCAATCCCCAGCTTAACTCTCCCGAGTGCCTCATCCTTTGTAAAAATAGCTGGGTTTATTTAACTGTTAATTTTGAAATAATTATAGATTCATAGCAAATTGCATAGAAAAATGTACAGGGAGGTCGTATGTACCCTTCACCTAGTTTCTGCCAATGCTAATGTCTTGTATTACCAGAGTACAATGTCAAAACCAGGAAATTGACATCGGTCGATCTACAGAGCTTATTCAGGATTCACCAGTTTTATATAAACGCGTGTGTGTGTGTGTGTGTGTGCTGGCAACTTTATCACATGCATAGATTCTAGTAGCCATCATCACAATCAAGGTACAGAAATGTTCCATTGTTACAGGGTCTCTTGTGTTATCTCTTTGTAGCTACACCCGCTTCCTCCCCCTCCACTCCCATCCTTAACCGCTGGCAACCGTTACTCTGTTCATCTGTATAATTTTGTTATTTCAATTTTCTTTGTTATTTGTAAGTTTATATTTGTTATATAAATGAAATCTCATACTTTGGGGATTTTTTCAAAGCTTAATATAATACTCTGAGATTCATTCAAGTTGTCACATGAATCAACAGTTTCTTCCTGTTTAGTGGCTAAGGAGTATTCCATGGTAAGGATGTCCCATAGTTGGCTTAACCATTCACTCATGGAAGAACATCTGGGTAGTTTCCAATTTTTGACTAATATGAATAATGCTGTTATAAACATCTTGTACACGTTTTTGTGTGAACACAGGTTTTTATTTCTCTGGGCTAAATGCCCAAGAATATATTTACTGGGTCATATTGTAGTTGCATATTTAGTTTAAGAAAAAAAACCGTGAAACTGTTTTCCAGGGTGGTCATATCATTTTATACTCACAATAGCAATGTATGAGACCGATCTAGTTTCTGGCCGTTGCTTTTAATTTTATCCATTTATTCTGAAAGGTATGTAGTGATATCTTATTGTAGTTTTCATTTGCATTTTCCTAATAGTGAATTATTTTGAACATCTTTCCATGTGCTTACATGTCATCCATGTATTTTTTTGGTGAAATGTTGGTTCATATCTTTTCCTATTTTCTTGTTGGATTGTTTGATTTTTACAATTGAGTTTTGAGAGTCTTTCAGATATATGATTCATAAATATTTTCTCCCAGTCTGTAGCTTATCATTTATCTTCTTAACAGGATCTTTTGCAGAGAAAAATTTTAAAGTTGTGATGAAGTGTAATTTATCAACTTTCCCTTTTATGGATTGTGGTCTTGAGGCCAAGTCTAGGTCCTCTTCTCTTAACTCTGGGTCCCAAAGATTTCCTCTTATGTTTTTCCTAAAAGTTTTATAATTTTTCATTTAAGATTGTGATCCTTTCTGAGTTAACTGTGTTGAATAAGAGCAGTAGCAGAGGACATCTTTACCTTGTTCCCAATCCTATGGAGAAGGCATCCAGTCTCTCACCATCAAGTGTGATGTTAACTGTAGGAATTTTGTAGATGCTCTTATCAAGGTGAAAAAGTTCTCCTCTATTCCTAGATTACTGAGTGTTTATCTTGAATGAGTGTTGAATTTGGTCAAATGCTTTTCCTTCATCAATTAATATGATATGATTTTTCATCGTTAGCCTGTTGATTTGTTTGTAGGGTTTTTTGTTTTTGTTGTTGTTGTTGTTGTTGCTGTTTGTCTGATTGCCTTATTAGGCTAATACTTACCTCAGAATGAGTTGTTCCCTCCTCTTCTTTTCTCTGAAAAAGAGTGTGTAAAATTCATGTTAATTCTTTGTTAAGTGTCTGGTAGAATTCTCCAGTGAAACTATCCAAGCCCAGGACATTTTTTGGAAGGACTTCTAAATTATGAGTTTAATTTCTTTAATGGTGATAGGACTATTCAGATTATCTATTTCATCTTGGTTAATTGTTGGTAGTTTGTGATTTTCTAGTATGATTGGTACATTTCTTCTAAGTTATCAAATTTATGAGTGTAAAGTTGTTTGTAGTACCCCCTTATTATCATTATAATGACTGTAGCATCTGTATTAAAGTATATGTCATTCCTGGTATTAGTGATTTCTGTCTACTGTCTGTCTTTATCAGTCTTGCTAGAAGTTTATCAACTTTTTTGCTTTAAATAAAAGAAGTTTTTTTAGTTCTCTATTATTTTCTTATTTTCAATTTCATTGATTTCTTCTCTTTATTATTTCCTTCCTTCTCTTTGCTTTGGGTTCATTTTGACCTTTTCCTGTTTCTTGAGGCAATAACTTAGTTTATTGGTTTGAGATTTTTCTCTTTTCTAATATAAACATACTTCTTTCTCAGTACTGCTTTAGTTGCACCCCACAAATTTATTATGTTGTATTTTCACCTTCAATTTAATTCTATGAATTTTTAAAATTTCTTTTGAGATTTTCTCTTTTACTCGTGGATTATTTGGAAGTGTGTTGTTTTATTTCCACGTGTTTTGAGATTTACCTGTTATCTCTCTGTTATCAATTTCTAGTTTGATTCCATTATGGTCAGAGAACATACATGTATGATTGCAATTCTTTTAAATTTGTTGAAATTTGTTTTATGAGCCAGCATATGGTCTACCTTTGTATATGTTCTGTGGCAACTTGAAAAGAATGTGTATTCTGTTCTTGTTGGGTGGAGTTCTATAGATATCATTTAGATCCTGTTGGTTAATGGTGTTCTTCAGTTCTACATCTTTGCTGATTTTCTATCTACCAGTTCTATTAATTGCTGAGAGGAGTGTTGAAGTTCCCAGCTGTAATTATGGCAATCTGTGTTTGAACAAGCCTTCCAGATGGTTCTGATCATGTTGAAGTTTGGGAACAAGTACCTTTAACTCTTTGTGAGTTTCAACTTCATGAAAGAAATCACCTTGAATGTAGAGAAAATGTGAGTTCTTTCATAGAGTTGAAACTCCCTAGCTCTGACCCTTTCTTCCACTCCATCTTCCTGACCATCACCAGGTATATTTTCCAAAAGAAAATTCCAATCATATCACTTCCAGGGAAACCTTCAATGATTCTTTACTGCCCTTGAGTTAAGCCTACTATTTTAGCTTGAGTGGTATTGCCTCCTTGCAAGCACTTAATGTTCACTGCTTTGTTCCTCTGAAATTAAACATTTCTAAAAAAGTTAAAAGAGTTTCCCCTTTTTAAAATCTAAAAGTGAAATATTTTTCAATGAAAGAGAATTCATTGGAAATTTATAATGCATTTGAAGTGGACTTGAAATGTATTTTAAGTAGTGGTACCATAATAAGATACATAGAAATATTATCGTCAATATTCATAGTGATTCTAAGTGTGTCTGTCTGTATCCCCTCTTTTCCATTCCTCCTGCTATTCTCAAGGGCTGGTTCTAGTGATCTATTCTCTGGATTATTGCAGTGTTTCTCAAGCCTGCCTGGCCATAAAGATAGCCTAGGACACTCACTAAAATGTAGATTTCTTAGCCTCACTCCAGAGCTTCAAAGAATGATCAAGAATCTATATTTTTACCAAACATTCGATTTTATTCTAATGGTCCCAGGCCATTCATTGCCTTTTAATAGTTACAATTTCTCACCTCCCCAGTCTGTGGTTCATCTGTCATGTTACTTAATTATCAATTAAACTGCAAACTACTTTCATAAAAGATTTGTAATTGAGGGGATAGTGTCTCTGAATGCCTGATTTTCTAAATGAAAGGGACTGTCATAGTGGTCTAGTATATTTATTAATCCTAGAATGCTTTAGTATCCTCAATATGAGCATGAAAAATGCTATTACTTTCTCCTACCCAGAATAAAATACTGGATATTATGAGAGCAAAAGAAAAAAAATTTACAGCATAATATAGAAATACAGCAGAATGTAATATGGTACTACCTTATCTGTGTTTTAGGGCAAACTGAAGAACTGATGCAAAATGATTTCAGGAGCTTCTGGGAACGTGATGGACAGAATGCCTCAACACATTTGATGCTTTATAGTATAAAACAGCTAACTACTTGCAAATAGTATGGAGAAAATATATTCCAAAGGTCTTCTAGTGTCTACAAATGTTGACATGCAATTGCCAAGTAGCAACTTTGAGTACCATAAAGCATAATAGCAACGTTACCATCTTAGCTTTTGAGTCTAAAGGGACTTTAGAAAGTATCTCATTTAGGGGTGCCTGGGTGGCTCAGTGGGTTGGGCATCTGACTCTTGGTTTGGGCTCAGGTCATGATCTCAGGGTCATGAGACTGAGCCCCACAATCAGCAGGGAGCCTGTTCAAGATTCTCTCTGTCCCTCCCTACTGCTTGTGCTCTCGCTAAAATAAATAAATAAATAAATAAATAAATAAATAAATAAATAAATAAA